>NC_059076.1:123882943-124228920 GCF_020497125.1 Mauremys mutica
TAGGTGACAGCAGGTATGAGATACCAATTTCTGTAGCAGACATAATCCAGAGGATTGCACTTCTAACACCACTGCTCCCCTCTGTTACAGACAGCCTAGGATCAGACTTGGTGGCAGACTAGAACCCATGATATTTAATCCTATAAAATCTAAGTATCAAAAACCACAAAGTTCATGGGTTCCATTCCTATATAGCGAATAGAACAAATTTAGAATGAAAATAGGAGTGAAATAATTTCTGTATGTCAGGTCCCTACAGTGTTTTGGGGTGCCATCAACCCTGCTGTTTCTGGGATTGTTAATATTTGCTGAGTCATCCCAGCATCCTGCAAATCTGGTTTGTTGGATGCTACTAGGCAGAAAAACTTTTTCCAAGGACCCATAGAACATCCTGCTGCATAGTCATGTGATATTTTGATGCAATGCAGCCATTTAACTGTCAGCACATCCCACTAGATAAACCCGAAAGCAGCAACAATTCTCGTAGGAGAGAGTCTCTGAAAGAGCTGTCTAAAACAAGCGAAAATTTCTAGGAGCACTGGGTTACCTTTCCAAATTATTTGTATTACAATAATCCCCATCTGGGCCAGGTTCTCTCCACAAAGATAGAAAGACTGACCTTGTCCCAAACACATGGTCATGGAAAGGGATAAACACACAAGGGGATTTATTTATTTAATATCAGTTCTCCCCAGAGGCCCCTTCATTGAGAACATTCTTAGTCGGCTTGTTTCTCACAGGCAATCCAAATCCATCTCTACTTTGCAAAAAAGGAAGTAACTTCCTTTTTTTCATAGATTCTTAACCTTAAAGTTTGCCACAATAATGAACTGACAGCTAAAGGCTCATTCGTAATGCTGCTACAAAAGTAACTGAGATGGAACAGTGTGTGCCTTTGGGGAATGGAAGCTTTTTAAAGTTTAAGTCTCAGTCTCTCTGACTGTGTTCATAAAGACAAACATTCTCAGCTGCGCACGCACATCCTCCCCATTGCTCACTTTTAGTAAACTGAAAGTTCTGACTTCCCATTGGTGCGTCAGATGGACTTTTTCTCAAGTAATGGAAATGATTGTCTAGGCAGCACTCATGTGGGGCTGCAGCCGACACTCTGCTACTAAAGTACCCTCAGTAATAAAATCGAAAGTATGAGGAGGAGACCATTCATTCTCTACTTCTAAATCTGGAAGTCCACTCATTCAAGCAATAATCAACCTGTGCAGCACTAGGGGTAACAGTCACACCATTGCTTCCCGCCCTCCCCAAAACATTAACACATTAAATGTAGATTGGTGACCGCTACAGACTAAAGCACACCAGGAAACTCAACAGGGGCTTTTGGTAGATGCTGTTTGTGACACTAAGGTTAGTGGCTAATTTAAGTCAGGGAAATCCCAGCACCATTTATCTAATATTTCCTCAATCAAAGTACCCTGCCTTGCGTGCAGCAAGAAAGGGAACAGCATGCAACCAAGCATGCTGTAATTGCAGATAAGGAGCACTCTTTTTTTTTTTAAAAACACCTCCTCCCCTCAATATATCATGCCAATTTAAAGATTTTTTTGTACCCTCTCACATTAGTACTCCATTCCCTCCAGTAGAAGCATTGGCACAAGAATGCTCAAAGAAAACTGCAATATAAAACAGGCACTTAATTTTCAAACCTTGATAGAACTTCCAGTTCTGGACTTTGTCTGGTGACGTAAAATGAGCATTTGCCCATGTGCTAATATAGCTGTTCATATGTGGCACTGGGATGTGCCATTAAAGGAGCCCATGGTTAAAAACTGGCTACAGAATGCTAAGCTATAGTGAGTGCCTGTATGATCTGGTGATTAGAGTACTGGCAGACAGAAGATATGGATTCTAGTCTCAATTCTGGCCCATCACAGCCTCTGTGCCTCAGTCTCCCCATCTCCCAGGAACGTGGTGATGATTAATTCATTCATGTGTGTAAAATGCTTTAAGATCTTTAGGGGGAAAGTGCTACAGAAATGCAAGTATCTATAATAAAAATATCCCTGACTATTATACAAAGACTCCAGCAATAGCAACAAAGAACTGATCCCTGAAAGACTCAACAACAGCATAGGTTGCTCCATGGCAGGAGGAATGAAAAGCACATAGGAACCAGAGTTTTATCACAGTGTGGGAAGGCAGCTGAGGAGGCAATAAGAGCTGTTTAAAAGGTAGTGGAGGCCACGAGGGAAGGGAATGCAGCAGAGGCAAATGGAGGATCAGTAGGATGATTGAAACAATCATTTTAAGCAGTATTGCCAACTAGAGCTGTGCAATAACTGATACTTTGGTGTGCTGACCAAACTGAATAAAATAAAATAAATTTTGGGTCAAACCAGCCATTTTGTTCAACCTCAGTTTTTTGTTTGCATTTTTATAACATTTTAAAAAGTAAAGCTAAAAAAAAAGGTTTCAAATTGAAGTTTCATTTCTTTAGTGTCAAAAGACATGTTTCTATTTTTCCAGATTTTTTTTTAAACCAAAACAAATGTGTAAAATGTTTCCGTTAATCCAAAATTGCATTTTCTGGTGAAATAAGTTTTGTTTGAAAAATTTCACTCAGCTCTATTAGCAACCCAAAGCTTTAAAAATCAGGAGGCAGGCCCCAAAGGTCAGATTTTTTAATAAATTAAATAATTTGGGGTTCTTTTGTTTTCTGGATTCTAAAAGGTGTACTTACTTCATGTTATCAAGCTTTTATCTGCAGCCATCAGAACTAGACACTTTCCATCTTCCATTTAAAAAAGCTAGTATCTGAGGCAATCTCCTGATTGCAGAAGCTGGGGATTTTAGAAAAAACACCAAATATCAGAAGGTTCAAAATAAACCAAGAGTTGCTAACACACAGTATTGAAATTTCTTCCATGGGCTCTAGAAACGTCAAACCCCGAGTTTGGGCTTTGAGATTACGGTGTCACCAAACCCCTTCAATGAGATAGGAGCTTCATAATTCATGATCATCTTTGCCAACTGGTGCTTCTCATATAGCTGTATCCCAAGAGGAAAGCAGGGGAGGGTGTTTTACAGAGGTGCATATGGGCTTGTCCAAATATAGCACATCAGGGAAGATATAATTGTAGTTCCCGGCCTCGGTTACAAAATTGGTTCCAGTTTGTAGTGAACAGGACCTTGTTCATGTTTACAAAATACTGCTGCCGCCATTAAGGTCCAATCCCACATTACCCAAAAATATATTACACATATATTTGTAATCAGTCTAGGGATCAACAAGTGTTGCAACCAGGTTCCCATGAGTCGTGTAGACAAGGCGCAAGACTGTCTCTCTGGGGAGCGAAAGTGGAGTGAGTCATGCAGGATTGAGTCAGGTCCAAAATTTGAAAGGGAAGCTATGTTGTTTCGTGATATGGCCACTTAATGATGGAGTCTAGTGATTAGATACTCTTTGTATGCAAAAGCTTTCCCCTGAACATCATGCTGAGTGTTTACAAAGTTGTCTAGGAAACCGCTTCCCAACCTCTTCAAGTTAGCAGCAATCTCATGGGATTGTGGAGCACTCAGAGCTTGTCTATTCTGAGGAAGGACAAGTTTAAAAACAACACAATCTTAGGGCTTGTCTACACTGGCAATTTACAGCGCTGCAACTTTCTTGCTCAGGGGTGTGAAAAATCGCCCCCATAAGCGTAGCAAGTTTCAGCGCTGTAAAGTGCTGGTGGAGACAGTGCTACACCCCTTGTGGTCTCTCCCAGCGCTCTGCTGCGATCACACAAGTCACATTAAAGTGCTGCCGCGGCAGCACTTTAGCGTTGCCAGTGTAGATTAGCCCTTAGCATATGCTAGGTACTGAATGGGGATATGTGGTAACTAACATGTTTTAGCTAACATATGCTAAACACCTGAACAGGGCCAATTTAGGGAGGAGGGATAGCTCAGTGGTTTGAGCATTGGCCTGCTAAACCCAGGGTTGTGAGTTCAATCCTTGAGGGGGCCACTTAGGAATCTGGGGCAAAAATTGGTCCTGCTAGTGAAGGCAGGGGGCTGGACTTGATGACCTTTCGAGGTCCCTTCCAGTTCTAGGAGATTGGTATATCTCCAATTATTACCTTTAATGAGAAATAAGATCCCACTAGGGTTGCCAATTTTGGCTGGACGTATTCCTGGATGTTTCATCACGTGGTATAACCTTTAATTAAAGATTAATCTTTAAATCCTGGAGATGCAATGTGAAGTGTAAAATCCTTCCTCGACCTCATCTTGTATGCATCACACACGGTACTCATTTCCCTCTGCGCTCTCATTCGAACCCATCTGAATCAGAGGGCTTTAGGAATTCAATGGAATTTAAATTCACTTTCCCATTACTAGTCAGTTGCTTTTAGTTTGGTTTGAACAGCCCTAGATTGCAATACCAGCTTAACTGGCGGCCTCAAAACAATAGAGATTTCTCTTCTGGCAAATGCAGCTGTTCAGTTTAGTGCGGATAATTCGTCTGTAAATTCAACTTTCTGTTTCCTGTTAGAATTTCTCAAAGGAATGATGCCAGCTATGGGGCAAGGGGCCACGTAGAGGACTCAGAGGGCTGCTCAGACTATTTAAATTAGGGGATGTTGCATATGCTGCTCTCTGATTGTGAGGGAGCCTCTGGACCTGCAGCATTGTGACTCATCTGCAATCAAAGTTCTGCCTCTTCTATAGGCTATGTTGCAATAAATAGGAAGCCATGGAGGAGCAGAGCTAAGAATAAGAAAAGTAGCAATGGGGGCCCAATAGAAATGCTGGGCCACAAACCTCCTGAACTTCCACAATGACGACGACACTCAGCCAGGAGAGGCATTTTCCTTTTCAGACCAGCCTTGAGAGTCACCAATGGCAAGAACTAGAGTAAAGGAATTTTAGTGGCTCAGTCAAAAGTGAAACTGGTGAGTGATCTCTAGGCACCTTGAAGACAAGTGTGTAAGTGCCTATGTAGGGTCCTTTGGTCCTTCTCAGGTCTCCATAATGGAGAAGTTGCAACAACTTGCAATCCTGGCAAGTCCACTCTGGGGCAGAAACAGGGAGACAAACACTACATCTTTGTCTCCAGTGAAAATGAGGCAACTGAATTTTAATGAGTCATTTTTACTAAATTAGAAGCATTACATTCTTGCAGGAATCTGGTACAGCATGACTGTATTAGAGTCAGTTATTTAAGTGCATGTGATTTGAATGCATAAGTGAAACCACTGCAAAATTTTGATGGCCACTAACAAGATGACTTATCTACAGAAGGAAAAAATTAAGGAGGTGGTGGTGCAAAGACTTCTTCCAGGGATGCGTTTCCCCCCTTCTCATTTCCAAAGGTTAGGACAAAATAAAGAAATTGTGCAAAAAAATGTGTCAATTTACCAGCAATTCTGAGTTTTAAAGATTTATAAGAGGCAAAATCCCATGTTATTAAAATAGAAACAGCACATCCAAAATGATGAACCTGAACATTCTGCTTGCAAGTTTCCTACAGGCACGCCCCAAACCTGCTCACCTAATCAACCATGCCTATCGCCTCTCCCTCTTGCAGTCTCTGGTGTGTTCCAGGGATGTACATTCCCCTTCCCTAGGAGCTACTGGCTCTGCAGAAAGGGCTTGGGAGGTAAGAGGGCAACTGGAATTTGGGAAAAAGTGAGGCATTGTTGCCAAAGTATAAGGACCCTTCTTCCCAGCCCAGCAGTGATTACACCAGTTTGACAAACCATCATCCCTTCACTACCCTGACTTGTAAACCCTGTGTGCCAGTAGGTCACGTCCATTCTGCATGTTTTTTAAATAAGGGCCTTAGATTCAGCAGCTGAACTAGGATGAGCTCATTCTAAGCTGATCAGATCAGTCAGCATGTGGTTCATGCAAAGCAGCACACTCGCCAAGTATGAGAGCCCCTTTATTATTTAGGCTGTTGCTGTACAAGACTGCTGCCTCTGATGGACATACTCAGTTTCTAAGCTGACAGAGGCACTAAGGTGTATAAAATAAATCACGTGGCTTCCTGGAAGTCACATATCTAGTGGGTGAAAATGAGTGTCATTCTATACAGTTGATAATCAGTGGTGGGGATCACATTTATGTCAGACCTAAACCACATTAAATCCTGTGTCTTTTCACCCTTGAAAGAGTTAAAGCCTGTAGGACAGTCAAATCATCTCTCCTTGCAGAGGTTGGCGATGTTCCATCAGGTGGTACATAAGTAAAGTTTGAGATCTGTGTTTAACATTAAAATTTTTCATCTATCCACTTAATTACCAGTAATACTGCACACTCACGGCACCTTTCGGATGAGAATCTCATACTACTTTCCGAACATTGGTGACTAAGTGTTCCCCAGAGGTACACAGGGAGTTCACACTTTCTACTCCCCCAGTGAACTGCAGTCACCTGTGAGATGGAAAGCAGCAGCAGTTTGATAGTACAAACTCAGCAACACTAGAGAGTCATTTATGAGCAGAAGTGAAGGTGAACTGCATCCATAGGAAACTGCAGAGTGTTAATGTTTTGGATTGTAATTTGGCCACAACAGTGAGGTTAACGCCTCTTACCCTTATGAAAAAGTTGCCACGAGAGACCGGCACAGGGCATCCAGCCACTCTTCTGGGGCATTAGTTTAGAATGGTCTCAGAGGAAAGAGCTCCCTCTGCTGAACCAATACTACTTACTGCAGCATCTGGGATTTACTTGGTTCTGATCCAGCTCAATTTGCAGGATTTGATGGGCTCACAACAGAAGGTGGCAAGCAACAGGCCATTTCACCTGCTTTATCCCAAATAACTGTCAAAGTGTGACCCAAAGTCAACTACCTGTGGTGGTGGTTTAAAACAGGTCTGAGATGATAACTTAATACTTGAACTTCTAATATAATCAGTTAAATCTCAAGCCCTACTGGTGTGGTAAGGCTTCAGAGAATATTACTATTTACATTTCCAATCTGCTACACAGGTGCTTTTGGAAAATTCCTGCCACAGACTGACACAAAACAAAAAGGATATTTCCTTTTTTTTTTTTGGACACTGGTGTGGGAGTAAACAGAAAGAAGCAGATAGAGTAAAATGACTGAAACAAAACTAAACTCACCATGTGAACTCTGGCGGTTTTCAACCAGTAACAATTCATAAATTAATGTTAGAGAAGGCTGGTTTTAAGGTACTGGACTGATATTCAGGAAAACTGAGTTTAATCCCCCACTTCTGCTTCAGACTTCCAGTGTGACCTTAAGCATGTCACTTAATCTCTGTGCCTCAAGGTTCCCCTGTAAAATGGAGGTGATATTTCTTTTCTCATATATTTAGACTGTAAACAATTTGGGACAGAAATTGGATAGGGCCTATTCGAATGGGACCTTGATATCAGTGCGGGGCTTGCTACCATAACAAATATTAACAAGCTTCGTTATGACAGAGGTGCTATTAGGTCTCAGCTCAACAGTTATTCACTGAGACTCGGAAGAGAGCGCACACCCACATGCATGAACCAGAAACATTTTAAAGAGAACAAAAAGCAACACATTATGTGAGAAATTAAGAAACTGGTATGTCAGAGAGCCCCTCGTTAAGGGAGTGAAACATACTCCTCAGTCTGGCTGAGGACCAACTTCAGAGAACAGAAAAATCTTATAAATTCGTAGCAGCTGTTAAAGAAATAAAATAAATTGTTAAAGACACTAACAAGCTGGACCCAGAAGAAACTAGTCACAACAAATGGTTACAAGCCTCCACCCCGTTTCCATTTGCCCCAATTCTCGTTTTCATTTTTCTTATATAACCAACAATTAATAACCAAACTTAGACTGCAAGTACCTCTGCGCAGGGACAGTGTTATATTGGCTCTGCGTGGTTATGATACTGTATAAATAAGAGACACCTGAACCCTTTCTATTGCACCAAAGAGTCTCATGCAAAATCTTTTATAAATCAACATTTTAATGCCATTCTAATCTAAAAAAATGGCAATTTGAGCATCAGACTCAGTCCCCTCAATCTAATTTTTGGAATGTATCTTCTGAAGTGGAACAAGATAGCATGATTTTGATTCAGGCAGAACACAGACTAGCTTCAAGGAACACAGTGAATTTACATTTGACTCAAAGTTTAAAAATATGTTTGTAATTTTAGAAAACCTCAGACTAGTACAAATGTTTCCACGATTAAAAATCCAAAGACAACAATTTTGAAACAAATCAGCATCTCCTATCCTACCCCCTGCAGTATTTGAAACTCTGACACTGCCACCTTGAGAACATGAAAAATAATATAAATGAAAAATGTGTAAAAAAAATATCCAAAAAAGAAAAAAAAAACAGTAGAAACAGGAACTGACTCCACTGATTTTTTCTTGTCACTGCCTCCATCAAAGATTGCAACTGAAAGAGGGGAAAAAACAGGAAATTATACCACATTTCATTACAGGTTTTCCGATCATTGGCATTTAAGTGACATCCAAATCTGTGCACATATTAAAGCATAATGTCCATCTAAAACTTGGAAATGGGCATGTTTTTGTTTATACAGTTTTGTTTATGCTGCATTGACTAGTGGGTATTGACAGAAAACAACACATTCCACATTCTACTGAATATAGATCTAGATTTTTTTTTTTAAATACAAATGTCAAAATATGACGGCTTCCAAAATTTCTCAATCCACTGCATTGTTTCCTTATTTGGTTACTATTTGCTTGAGTGACTCAGTGTTATGGTAACATTCAGAATTTCTTTGCTCATCTACAATCAAATATTGTTATGGTGCTTGAAAGGGGGAAATGAAAGAGCTAGTTTTGAAAACAAATCTGGAGTATGCATAAAGATTGCCCAATTTTTTTTAAAAACATTTTTTTTAAACAAGGAATTGAGCAATTAAGTAGAATCACAGCAAGATAAACAGTCTGCAGAATGCATGCTAAATATTTACGTTCCAGCTGATGCAAGGCTGCCTCTCTTCCCCACATGGTAGCTCACTAGCTGAGGTTATCACAAGCATCCTTTTGGTGTAAGTGGGAGGGAATAGGCAGTAGGGCATTCCCAGGTCTTGACTACACAAAACATTCAGCAGTTTAATTAAACCGGTTTAGTTAAGCTAGGGCAAACCCCTGTGTGGACAATTTTCAGTTAAAGAGTCGCTTAGTTTTGTATTCTAAGTTTCCTGCATGAATGACTGTGTGGTGGTGGGGCTTTAGATTGAAAATTATGGTCTACACTGCAGGAATGTGTTGATCTGAGGTTTCTTTCAAGCCCAGCCATCCTTAACACTCGCACACTGCAAGGCATATAGAAACAGGTAGTGTTGTGCAAGAGAGACGTCGTGTCCAAAAGCAGCAGCCACACACAGAGCTAGGACAAACAGCAAAGGCAGAGTTTCAGATGACATGAAGCAGGCTTAAAAAGAAAAGAATGAGATATTTTCTTCCATTTACGGCAAAGCTGTTAGAGATGTTTGCTCCAGACCTTGCAGCCTCTCCCAATTTTCCTTCACCTCAGGGAAGCTGCAGTAGAATGAACATCCACAAGCATCCTATCTTTCAGAACTACCCAGTTGAAACTCATTTAAGCAGCAGCAGCAACAAAACAACAACAACAACAACGTGTGTTTGCAACGAGCAGATGTGAGGGGCTGTGCATAAACTGATGTCTTCATCTGTGAAATCTATTCTCCATTTCCAAGCTACAAACACAGAAGTTTGATTTGCAACCCCTGTGCCCAGTTGGAAAGAACATCACACTCTCCACTGAAAGACTCTGAATAACTTCACTGAAGATTTCCCCCCCGCCCCGTAAATTTCTAGTATATTTAGACTATCAAAAGCTAATAAGAGAGATGCGAAATTCAAAGATACTGAGGTGTCTTTAAGAGGAAAGCTCATCACACTCCTATTGAATAAGTTAAGCACATCACTGAGCTCCAATGTTGTGGGTTGCCTATTGATATATCTTGTGGTAGTGCCCAGAGCAGTGGTTTTCAAACCTTTTTTCTGGGGACCCACTTGAAGAAAACTGTTGATGCCCACGACCCAACGGAGCTGGGGATGAGGGGTTTGAAGAGTGGGAGGGACTCAGGGCTGGGGCAGAAGATTGGGGTGCAGGCTGCGGGTTGGGGCTGGGAATGAGGTGTTCAGGGTGCGGAAGGGGGCTCTGGGCTGGGGGTGCAGGCTCTGGGATGGGGCTGGGGATGAGGAGTTTGGTGTGGAGGAGGGGCTCCGGGTTTAATGGGGGCTTAGGGCTGGGGCAGGAGACTTACCTCCAGTGTCTCCCAGTCAGCACCGCAGCAGGGGTGCTATGGCAAGCTTCCCGCCTGTCCTGGCACCATGGACCGCACTGCGCCCCGGAAGTGGCCAGCAGCAGGTCCGGCTCATAGATAGAGGCGTGTAACCAGCTCTGCGCGGCTCTTGCCCGCAGGGAACTGGCCAATGAGAGTGCAGACCTGGTGCTCGGGGCGGGGGCAGCGTGCAGAGCCGCATGGCCTCCCTGCCTAGAAGCCGGACCTGCTGCTGGCTGCTTCCAAGGCACAGCGCGGTGTCGGAGCAGGTAGGCACTAGCCTGCCTTAGCTGGGCAGCACTGCTGATGGGACTTTTAATGTCCCGGTCGGCGGTGCTGACCAGAGCCGCTAGGGTCCCTGGATGCTGAGCAAGGCGACCTTATATGCCGCAACTCTGTACTGGGTCGCGATCCGAACTTTGAAAAACACTGGCCTAGAGGCCCACATCAGGTCTATTGTGCTAGGCACTGTACGCACAGTGAGAAGCTGGTTCCTGCCCCGAAGATCTTACAGTCAAAATCAGTCATCTGAAAATTAGATAGTTCATACATTAATTTCTTCCCTTGTTCAGGAAATCTACCACTCATTCTTTTTGTCCCTTAACTCTTTCTCAACCTGATCTGTTTTCTACTTTAAAATGTTTTCCTTATTCAGAACACTCTTTCTGTGCGATCTCCCACTGTCAACTCAGCATTCACAGCCTAACTCTTATTAGCTAAAAGTCAGGTCAGAGTGGATCAGTTTAGTTCTCTACTGCAAAAACAGATTTTTAGATCAAGCAGAACAGGTCCAATACAAGTTCCCCTCTGACATACTGGAGAATTTCTGTAGGACTCAGGAATTCTTCCGCACTCCAGGTGAAAACTCCCTTAAACCATGCAGTGCAATTGTCTGAAACAGAAACTTATTTTTAATACACTTGTTTGCCTCTAAACATATCAAAATTGATCATGAATCAGAATCACAACAGCAAGACTAATCCAATCGAAAATGCAACACATCAGACCATTTAGGACAACACACTAACACGTCTACACTTGTGATGGCTCATCTATGACCAGTTTGGATTGCCCAGTTATTAACATGGATTAACATGGCACAATTTTCTGCAGTAATAATGGATTTACAAAAACCAAAAAAAACCAACCAAAACACCCCAACGCGCAATCGCTATGACTCCAACCTGTGGTTCTTCAAACGAACTGAACTTGAGCAACACTTGGAAAGAACAACAGTTTTGATGAGGTAAGAGTATACTTGCTTAGAGCAGCCAGTCAGTAGTTCTGCTTCACTTTAATCTTTCCTCCTGCAGATCTGTTAAAGGCGAAGGACAACTCAGACTCATGAAGAGCTGGTAATCAATCATTACTTCCTCAGCTTCAGTTTAACACACAGGATTCCACAACATTTGGAACCACCTAAGGATCAAAAAAATCCCCAATGCAAATACATGAGAGGAGCTCAAAGCACTAACCACCAATTATTCTTAGCACCCCTTATTGCCACCATTTTACAAAGGAGTAAACAGCCCAGAGAGGTTGAAAGATGGTATATTGGGACTTTCAGGAGCAGGATAGGATACTGAGCTCAAAGAGCAGCGTGCTTACTATTAAACAGTGCCCCCTTTCCTTGTCTAGTGAGAGAATGCCATGTACCTCTTTATTTGCTTCATGGTTCTCATCTTTAGGCCACTCATCCATCGAGGTATTTCTACAGCCTCATCACCATAGTAGCCACACTTCACACTAGAAGCTGTCACTCAACAGTTCTGAAGTTCAACTTCATGGAATTACAGTTTAAAGCCTTGACTTAATTTTGCACCTCCTGGAGAAAGGGAGACACAGCTTTGATTAGAGAGAGAACCCCAGAACACCATACACATGATCAAACTGAAAATAGCTTAAGGGCAGACAATACATTCAGCCTTATGCAAGTAACAAAAACAGCCCCTCACCCATGAAGCATATTAATAAAGATCACAGAGATGACAGGATGCTTCAGGAAGTGATGTTCAAACCGTTCCTCTCCTCAACTTCCAGTAAAATATAAATCACTTAAATTGACTAAATACTCATTTTAAGTGATATGGGGGGGGGAAAAAGAACACAGTGAATCTTTAACTTCACAGCAGCCAACAAAGTAACATCCATGTTTTACGCAATACAGTCACACCATTGTGCAAGAGTACTAAAAAGGATTAATTACTTCTTTGAATTGGCTTTCCAAAAATAATTCTTCTAAAACTTTCTCTTCCTAGAACTGCAGAGAAGAGAGACTATGTGCATTTTGGTTTTAGAAATTGTAAGGCAGTAAGACACTAGGGCCAGGACAATAGTGCAAATACCATATCTGATGGATCATAGCTCTGAGAGGGTGGGTCTCAAACATATTTCAGGGGATCTGACCACCCTCCTTTTCTTTATGGCTAGATTGGGGAAGGGAGGAGGAAGAGGGAATATCCATATATTTTTTCTGATGTAACATGGGGTTGCAATATAGAAAGGTTGAGAGTCACTTCACTAGAAGATCCTTTCAGTGAATAAAATTAATGAGAATTTCCTTATGGATGCATTCTAATATGATATAGATATTAATTTGATTCTTATGCCGTAGTCCTAGCTACACATTTTATTTACGCACACGCACCCCTTGCAAAGACACGAGGATTGAGAGTGCAGGTGGAGCTGTTTGAAGACCAGAATATCTGGCACTGACAGACCTTGCTCTTGCTATTTCTTCTGGAAATGAAGAGCCTGGGGTGAAAGATACTTCTGACATATTCCCAGTTAACAGTGAGCAGCCCCCCAGTCAAATAGGTTCTGGCAGTTTGGGAGATTGTTACTCTTAGAATCCTACCCCTCATACTCAGAACTGAAGGCATGATCTCAGATTACAGGCAGGCAAGCAAGGACATTTTCATGAGGTTATGCCCAGACTGTTAGAGGGCTTCAATAGAAGAGCCCTAAGAGGAAGCCTGCAAAACAAGATCTATTAAAACAGCGGCAGATTTCAGACCATGGATGTGTTTTAGTGGATTATGACACACTAGCCTCAACACTGAAGTCCTGGATTTAAATTTTGTTTGGTTGCAATTGAAAATGAACTTGGACAGCCTCATCCTCACTGTTTGCACACCCCAAAAAACAATTACACCTTTGGTTTGAGTTCGCAGTCCCTCTGCTTAACAGAAATCAAAAGAGCTAGCAAGAGGTGCAGAACAGAACCCACGTCTTCCAAGAATCAAGCCAGTGTAAACTGGTTGGGTGACCTACCTGACTCAGAGAATGTACTTATCTTAGGCAACTACAGATATAAGCTGTAGATAAGGTAGCAGCTGCACTAGTGTGAATTTTTTGTTTATTGTTCAATGCATTGGCCTGGGAGGGGAAAAATGTATAGCATTGCATATGCCTACAACTTCCCATTTCCCATAGGTGGGAAGCCACACGTATGGATGGTACTAGAAATGAAGGTTAGACTTTGTTAGATGTGGTGAGCAGAAACTAGGGGTGAAATCCTGTCCCTATGGAATTCAATGGCAGTTTTGGATTTCATAGTTGACGCCACTCCTTGAGCATGCATCACATTACATGGGCCAGTAAATCACAGGGTGTAAGCCATTAAAGCAGGTAGGATTCCAAGGGTGGAAGAAAAGGGGACTTAAGAATTTAAAGACCTTCCTCAGAGAAGGTTTGGCACAAGCTTGATCTTTCAGCTGGTGGGGGCTGGAGAAGGAGGCATAGAAGCAGGCAGGAAAATACATTATCAAACTGATGAAAACAGGGCTGCAAATAAAACTGCTGTACTTAAGACTAATCCTTCCTTTATCTGTCTCTGCCACTAACTCAAAGCAATGAATTAGCTTGTTATTTATATTTACACTAAGACTTAAAATATACAACAATTTTGCTCTGGATGCTTCTAATGGAAGCAGAACAGAGACTGAAGCTGGTTAAGAAGACACAAGCTGATGCAAATTTCAACTCTTATCACTAGTTGCCTACAGTCTTTTGGCAGCTCCAAGGAAAGATTGCCTAGTAGCCTGCAATGATAGATTCATCCATCTGTGCAGATTTTGTATCTCACACCCACCTCTGTAGTACCTGAGGAAACAGAATAAAGATTCAAATAGAAGGGTAAAAGCTGCAGCGTGTTTACTGCATTTATAGCCTACTGGTTAGACAACGTTCTCATACATTCATTTGGCCATGAGCTCTACTTTGAAATTCTGTCTATCTTGTTGAAAGGGGAAGTGCCAAGTAGCAGAGACCCTAAATTAAACTTTTTTTTTTTTAAAACCCACAAAACTGACAAATAAGATTTTTATTAAATTAAAAGAAGTCACTGGAACCAGTCAGGAAAACCAGTGATCTTTAGAGCAGCAAGTCAAGGTATTCGCATCCTCTAAATAGCACTGGTTAAAATGGGAGATTGCCAACCTGTAAGTTATGTTTCCCCAAGTATGTTGTATCTACTACTGCTACTAGTAACCCTATAAAATTATTACAATGGAATCTGATTACAGAAAAGGTGCATTTTGCCTTAAATTTTTTACCAGTTTGTTTACTTGATGCATTTATCAGCAATTTGGGTAGATTCTGTGTCACCACTTCATTGATGCTAGCTGTGTTTCCTGGCTTGTGCCCAAACATGAGGCCATCCCTCAGGCACAGGACTGCAGGAAGGTCACACGCACACCCTACAAGAAGATGTTTATTGGTAACAGCAGCAGCAAAGCTGAAATTAAAAATGAAGAGGCATAGACAGGTGTGTACAGAGAAACGAGAGGGAAGTGGAGGATGGAGAAAACTCTGACAGGGTTGATGTTGTTCTTAGGTCCCTGCAAAAAGTTTTAAAACACAGTAGAGTACACAGGGAAAAGACGACAAAACAAAAAACCAGACAGAACAAACCACACTTTTTTTTTTTAGAAGGTTTAAAGAATACAAGCCCCAAACAATCCTGTTAAAGGGGCTCTATCAGAACACCATATTTTTAAAGAGTTATTCAGTTTAAGAAAAATGGAAGTTGACATTGTTCATTTAAATTGTCAAAAAAACGCTTTAGGACAGTGGTTCTTAACCTTTACTGCAGCCTGCACCCCTTTGGTTCTCAAAAATATGTTCTCGCACCCCTTATCAAAAATCATTGAAGTAGGTCAGTTCTTTAAACCTAGATATATCATAACTATAGAATGAAATAATTATATATTTATTTTAATTTCGCAGTTAATATTTAATGCAGTAATCATTAAAAAATGTATAATGTTAATAAATACATAGGTTTGATGAAACAAAATAGTTGTACTTACTTGCCTGTGCTTAATTTGTGTTTTCAATTATTTGCTTTCTAAAAAAATCTGGCATGTCTCGCACCCCCAGAAAGGGCATCTTGCACCCCCAGGGGGTACGTGTACCCCAGGTTAAAAACCACAGCTCTAGGACCTTGCGAGGTGGGAGGGTCCCACAGGTACCTGAACGGCTACACCACAATTAAACAGACCCTTTATCCAAGGTCCAGGAGCCCAAGTCAGCTGGCAGAGAGCAGCTGCAGGGGTCTAATTGCAGAGTAAACATAGTCTAAGGTAATGTTATGTAAACCCAGGGTTAATAGAACTTGAGTTAGCTGACCCCGGGTTTGTTAACCTAGGGCTTGAGCATCTGTGCTCATCTGTAACCCCCAAGTTATGAATTATTGAACCCTGGGTCCCAACCTGGGGCTCCCCCATCTACACTGCATTATGCAGGCTCAAGTCCAACCACCCATATCCCAGCCTTCCTAGTACCATCCCAAAATGTGGCCGCTCTAGTCCTTTGTTCGCGGTGCAGTGTGGGAAAACTTGACTGTCTGGAGGACAAATAAAGTCAGCCCGTGGGGCTGTGGGATATTTTTGGGGGACTCCCAGAGCATGAGTCCAGTGGGGCTGTCTATACTGCAAAACAATAGGGTTTGAACCCTGGGTTCCAGCTCGACTTAGCCTCAGACCCTCCACCCCCATGTGGGTATAGATGTGTATAGATGGAGGCCAGGGCAAGGCTTGAGCCTGCGTTCAAAGCCTGGGCTTACACTGCAGTGTAGACATACCCTAAATGTGCTAGGGCCTATTAGATCACCTCTGAAACTAACCACCACCAGAGCAGCGGCATTTGACAGGGAAACAGACTAATGAGGCTCTTACCTATGGAATTTGTCACAGATGGGGATAGTCTGAGCCTGAGTCATGTCACCCTTAAAGTGTGGTACAAGGACTGGCTCATCTGCCTTCTCCTAGAAACAAGTTGCAAAATAGGTCTAGCTGCATGTTCTAGGAAATAAACTACTGAAATGTAAAACTTGTGAAATAAATGGCTTTAGCCGGTGGGGAGAAGAGTTTTATTCCTTTTCCTAGAAGGAACTGAAGTTTTTTCAAGTTTATGCAATGGCATCCAGACACCACAGGGATCGGCACAGAAACATGCATAACCATCGCCACCTACTACAAATAGAACCTGTGGCAGTCCATAGAAAAGGAGACAAGTCCACACTTAGGAATAACCTTAATTCAGCAGTGTTCCTGAAATAAATGGGACTAATTCAATTGGTATAAGATACTGCATGCCCTTGTCTACACATTAAGGGCCTGTGCATCTCTGCAGATAACTCATCTCTGACATGTGAACTGGCTATTGCCAAGTGTGGACAAGACCAAAGTGAGAATGATTGAAGAGGTTATAACTGACCAGTCTAGTTTCATCACCAAAAAAAGAGTGATATGCCCAAAGTAAAACACAGCATAGTGACATCAATTTACTTAACATTTTTAGTCTTGTGTGTTAAGACATAAGGAATTAAGATAAAAGGTAACAAATACAAACCATCTATTTTGACAGCTCTGGACACATGTCAAATTTGGAAAATTGATATTTTAGAAAAGAAAATTGATTTTTGGGGGGGGGCGGGGGCGGGAGGGACATTCCTGAATTTCAGATAATCCTAACTGGGGTTCAGATAATTAGCACTTACTTGTAATACAGTTTTTAATATGGAATGTTTCCCTTTAAAGCATGAGACCTATCAATTGACAATCTTTGAACTGGTTTTTTGAAGGTGTAAATGCAAAATAAGGCAGTCAAAAAAGCTATACTGTACTTTCCATGCTGCCTCACCCTGTTCAGACACGCATTATGTGCGTATTACAGTGTGATACATTCATTGTATGTGTGTGGTTCCTATAATTACAAATTGCACAACTTAGTTAGTGCTGAGAGATGTTTGAAATTATAAAAAGACTAGCACAATAAAAAAGTCATACCAGTAATATTTAAGGGTTTGTGTGTATTATAATATGAAGGAGCTCACTTTAAAATGAATAAAGACCTAATAAGATGCAAAGGGGGTTGTCTTTGCTTCACTGAAATACAGATAGTGATATACTGAAGCCTTTTTATAAAGCTACTATCCAGATCAGAGCAAATAATGCTAACTTCAACGATGACCACAGCAAGGGATCGGTGTTATAATTAGAAAGTCGTCCAAATGGGTTACATTGAGATTTGGGTCCTCATGGTGTTAAGTCTCATTTACGCCAGCAAATTTAAGATCCAAAATGTTTACCGCTGGTGGTATCAGCAAAAGAAGCTGTATTGAAGACACCCTTCTGAATGGGTTATAAAAAAAAAATAGACTAGACTACTGCTTTCTCCATTGCTATGTTCAGTGGGGCCTGATTAAGTTTGATGAGTTGTTATAGTTTTGCATACTCAGTTCCTTCCCTTTACTATTTTACCAAGATGCATGCCTGATGTCAACTATTTTATTGTTAAATGACCTTGATTATTTCAGTTCCAGATTTTAAATGCGAGATACCAATTGTAAAGCTGAAAGAGTTATAATTAGGGCTGTCAAACAATTAAAAAAGTTAATTGTGATTTAATCGCAGTTTTAATCACACTGTTAAATAACAGAATACCATTTATTTAAATATTTTTGGATATTTTCAAATATATTGATTTCCAATTACAACAGAATACAAATGGTACAGTGCTCATTTTATATTTTTGTTACAAAAATTTGCACCCTAAAAAAGATAAAAGAAATGGAATTTTCAATTCACCTCATTCAAGTACTGTAGTATGATTTCTATTGTTAAAGTGCAATTTATAAATGTAGAATTTCAAAAACAAAAACAAACACATAATTGCACTCAAACAAAACAATATAAAACTTTAGAGCCTATAAGTCCACTCAGTCCTACTTGCTCAGCCAAAGGTTAAGACAAACAAGTTCATTTACATTTATGGGAGATAATGCTGCCGACTTTTTATTTACATCACCTGAAAGTGAGAACTGGTATTCGCATGGCATTGTGGTAACTGGTGTTGCAAGATATGCCCCTTCATGCTTTGACCACCATTCCAGAGGACATGCTTCCATGCTGATGGGTTCTGCTCGATAACAATCCAAAGCAGTGCCGGCTGATGCACCTTCATTTTCATCATCTGAGTCAGATGCCACCAGCACAAGGTTGATTTTCTTTTTTGGTAGTTTGGGTTCTGTAGTTTCTGCGTCGGAGTGTTGCTCTTTTAAGACTTCTAACAGCATGTTCCACATCTAGTCCCTCTCAGTTTTTGGAAGGCACTTCAGATTCTTAAACCTTGGGTCGAGTGCTGTAGCTATCTTAAGTCCTGGTTTACGCTACCGCTTAAGACAATGCAACGTATATTGCTCAGCAATGTGAAAAAGACACCCCCTTGAGTGATGCAACTCACAGTGACCTAAGCGCTGTCCACACTGGCATTATGTTGGTGGGAGACGCTCTCCCACTGACATAGCTTCTGCCTCTCACGGAGGTGCAGTAATTGTGCTGACAGGAGAGCACTCTACCATCAGCACAGCGTGTCTTCACCAAACGTGCTACAGCAGCAAAGCTGTATAGGTGAAGCTGTGCCGATGTAGCGCTGTCGTGTAGACCAGTGCTTCCCAAAGTCAGGCCGCCGCTTGTTCAGGGAAAGCCCCTGGCAGGCTGGGCTGGTTTGTTTACCTGCCACATCCGTAGGTTCGGCCAATCACGGCTCCCACTGGCCGCGGTTCGCTGCTCCAGACCAATGGGGGCTGCAGGAAGTGGCATGGGCCAAGGGACATGTAACAAAAAAAATATACATTTCTAAGTTGTACTTTCACAACAAAGATTGCATTTGGATGAAGTGAATTATTTTTTATCTTTTTATAGTGCAAATATTTATAATTAAAAATCATATAAAGTGAGCACCGTACACTTTGTATTCTGTGTTGTAATTGCAATCAATATACTTAAAAGGTAGAAAACATTTCAATCGGTATTCTATTGTTTAACAGTGTGATTAAAACTGCGATTAATTGCAATTATTTTCTTAAATTTGTTTTGAGTTAATTGCTTGTTAACTGAGTTAACTGTGATTGACAGCCCTAGTTACAATGCATAAAACCATTTTTATTTAGGCACATAACTGGTAGTTATACACACAGTGAGGCTATGTCTTTAATTAGCTAATAACCTATAGCAGTGGTATTCAATTACATTTTCTAGAAGGCCAGAAAGGCAATGTCCAAATCTTGGTGGGCCAAAAGGCAATCACTAGGACTTTGCTCTCTATTGGGCTGCAGCCGCCTTCACCTTCCAAGCGGGGGGCAGCTCCAGGGGTTCTTCACCCCCGCTTCTCCAAGGCTGGGCATTACAGGGAGGGAGGGAGCGGGGAGAAGCCATTCCTGCTCGCTGGAAGGGAGAAGGGAAGAGGGTGTGGAGCTGCAGGTCTCTTTCTGTTTCGTCTTCCTCTCCTGTGAGCAGGGATGGCTTCTCTGCACCTCCCTTCCTGTGAGAATAGAGGCTAAGATCCTGAGGGAAGGGGGATTGAGCTCAGCTGCTTGCGGAGCAGCTGTGATTGGCTGCTGCTTCCCAGGAGACATGAACAGAGAGCAGATACCCGGCAGTAGGCCAAACAGAAGCCCCTCACAAGTCAGAGCTGGCCTGCAGGCTGCCAGTTGAAGATCAATGATCCATATTTTTGGGGTGTCCTCAAAATCCAAGGGCCCAGGCTGCAGTGCTTAACATCCCTGTGTTAATCCAGCCCTGACTGTCACTAATGAACACTGCTAATGTGAGTACAGGCTTGGAAATCCACATTAAACCCCATTTGGATCTAGGGAGTAATGAAGGCCTGAACAATTCCGTACCCTTATGGTTTGGAATCCCCTATTCATAACTCCCGTCTGCACTTGGGAAATGTTTCAAGACTTTCCCAACCTTGTTAACAGATTCACCATAACTGCTGTTAGCAATGCTAAGAGCCATCATGTGGACAGGCCAAGAACTACAGGTTAGATAAGTTCTGAGGGGGCTAAGTGGCAGTGCTTATAACATCAGTGTCAGCTGGAGGCCTGTCTACATTATGGCTTTCAAAGGCATGAGCAACAGTGGGAAACTGTTTGAAAAAACACCCCTAATACAGACAGAGCCTGACAGACAATGATGTAAGAAATATAGTTAAAAAAAAAAAAAAAAGCCTCCCCACAGCAGACTGGATGCAAAATTGTGTTTTGCAAGCACTGTAATTACATTATAAAACTTTTAAATTAGTTACATTTAGGATAAAGAAAATAAACCTGAATATAGAAAATATATTTATGTATCAAGCCAGAAAATTTGTATTTCTAAGCAAAGACGATGATGTTTCAGGCAATAATATTGTGTTTTACAAGCCTTAATAATAATGCTGAGTGTTTAGATCTCACTTTGCATCTTCACAGAACTTTTCAAACATTACGTAAATGAAGCCTTACTGTATGCTTAGAAGGTATTATCATACCCATTTTACAGACAAGGCAAAAGACGGAGAGGTTAAGTGATTTGCCCACGGTCACAGAATAAGTATTGGAGCAAGGATTAGTACTCAAGGGTTCCTGGATCCCAGCCCTGCTCACATCTCTGATTGTCCTTACTGAAACAATTATGAATTGGGGGTGGGGTGAAGGAGTGACTTGCCTGTAAATTCTCGTCATACAAGAGCAATAGGTGATCCATTCAGACTCATTCTTCATGCTTTCCCTGGAGTGGCTGGAATTGACTAAGCTTTATCTGTATATTCTGGTCAGCTGTGAAGAGCATTGAGGTACCAACTTTTAAGAATGAAAGTTACATATAACAATTCAAGTGTGGGGCAATTTTTTTGTTAAGTCTTATAAAACGAATATTTTCAAAATAGAGAAAAGGAAAGCATGTTATATTAACAGCTTATTGAGTGCCCCATGTTAAATACATGGGGAGGAAAGGTCATTTTTATTAAAACATTCTAAGTGTAGGAAGTGACTTACATATATTTTTAATAGATTTTAGAAAACCCAGTATTTGCCCTCTTAACAGCACACCTATTGCGGGGAAGAGGGAAGAGAAGAAAATTGCATAGTATTTGGAATCTTGAATGTTACCTGGTCACATGACAAGACGCAGACATTCCATTTAACATTAATAGTTCATTACTGAGTAAATCATTCAAAACTTAAATTGCAAGTAGTTGTGATCCACATTGCCACCTTGTGTTATACCTTGGTACTGAAGAACTTAGATTTCACATTGAGATAGACAATCTTTATAATGGTGGGTTGGGTCTTGGTTAATCTTTTAGATTTCAGTGTAATGGTATTCTTTACTGTATTATATAGCACAAAGGACTGATGAGGACAAGAATCCTTTCATTTTTACATAACTGGGTAAAATTTAGCTCAGTCTGGCACAGACCAAAAGCTGTTCCCATTTGACTGCTGTTTGCGTCTAGTTTTAACTCTCCCATCAGTTATCCAAAATAATTGGCATTAATTAGTAGAATTGTTTGTAACTCTAATAGAGAAACCAGGTAATGGGTGTGCATGAGGAGTGTCTTCATTTCAATAAGCAGTCCCTCGAGGATAAGATGAGATATAATGGATAAGCAAGAGTGGAAAGTCTGTACTGTTTCTATCTGTGCAGCGTCTCATCTACAGACAAAGAGAAGATTCCAGTCTCTAGGGCTATCATTCCATAGCCACTTTCAGAAGCACTAAATTTACATAACAGTATCTTCAATCAAATCAGAACCTTGAGTTATTCCTTCAAGCTAGAAAAGGCATTGGTGATCTGTACTATTGTTATTTAACATTTGTATTGTGGTAGCATAGAAGCCATACCATATACCATATTTTCTACAGTGGTATTAAAGCTTTGTGTAGTTTCTCTCCTCACATATCTATTGAGAGAGAGGTATCAGAGTGCTTGTACAATCCATGGTATGAATTCCAGCATTCACAAGAGTACACCACACTTACAGCAGATAGCGTGCATACTGCTATTGGATGGGTTCAATACAAGCGTTCATAGACAAACACACTAAACCACACAGGGCTCTCATTGACAATCTTATCCAAGATGCATTTACATTTAGAAGAGTCTAGCTTACTCACCAGTCCCTTTCTGTTCCTCCACTCCCTGTCCCCAAGCAGAAAAAAGCAAGACACAAGCCTTCTGCCATACTAATGTATTCCATCTTTCAAAAAGAAAGACATGATTTTAATATTACTTAACAATATGTTAAAAAAGTAGCCAGTTAGGCTTCAGTGTTAATACAATTATACTCTCTATAACAGATTTGATAGTGTGAGTATTGTTCTTTTTTAAACGTTCTCATTCTGCAAGTATTCTTACACAAGCTGGCTACAAGTCAGGAAAAAATCAAAACACAAATAGCGTAACTTGTACACTCTTTAACAGTAGATTGTGAAAGAACTGAGGAAATGCTTGTCCCATGAGAGCCTCTTTTTCATGAGACCGTGTCAGGAGAGTTCTGGAGCAGATGAAAGCGCAACTGACTAGGTCCATTCCTTTGTCAGAAGTCAGAATGACAAAACATAGCTAGATGCAGAAGTGACAGGAGCCACTGCAGATGATGCAAACTAGTATTTTGGCCTCCACCCAAGCCTAGGAAGCAGGTTTAAAGTCTTTGAGGCCAAGGCAATCAGAAGGAGTTGGGGAAAAAAAAAATCTATTGTTCCAACTCCAACAGCATACAGCTACAATCAAGTAAGTCTCACTCACAGACTACAAGCACACAAGCTAACAAATTCAGGTAGAAAGTGGCAATTTCTCAGTCTGCAAGAACTATCAGGCCAAGGGGTTCAGTGCAGATCCACACAGCACTGGGGACAAGGCAAGGCAGCACTGGCTCAAGACCAGATAAGCTCTCAGCACAGCAGGACAGATAAGTGGAGTTGTCTTTCATTGATTCCTGCAGGGTTCCCTCCCCAAACTGTGTCATTTCAATGAGCAGCAAAGGTGGTTTTTTTCAAGCTAAAATTGGACCAGTTGATGGAAAGTCTCTGCCTTGTCTGTCTGGCGGAGTCCAAGCAGAATCTGTAAACAAAACAAGCAAGAGAGAAAGTGAAACTGTTACACTGCTTACCAACAAAGAGATACAAATATTAGTTTGCATTTAAATAGCATCTTTAATCCCAACGGACCATAAAACACTGTAAATCACACACAGAGGAAACACTTCACCCACCACTGAAATGTAACTACCACTGGTGTGGAATATACCAACCATTTCAACAGTCAGACTCATAGACTCAGACTTTAAGGTCAGAAGGGACCATTATGATAATCTAGTCTGACCTCCTGCACAATGCAGGCCACAGAATCCCACCCATCCACTTCTATAACAAACCCCTAGCCTATGTCTGAGTTATCGAAGTCCCCAAATTGCGGGTTGAAGACCTTAAGCTGCAGAGAATCCTCCAGAAAGTGACCCGTGCCCCATGCTGCAGAGGAAGCCGAAAAACCTCCAGTCCACCATAACACTAACATTTAAGAGACATAGTGAAGACTACTGCATTCAACAAAGAATAGGAAGTACTAAGGCAAACAAAATGTTATTATCCAAACTGGAATCTGGTTAGACACTGAGCCAACACTCCTATTTTTACAAACAAAAAACCCCACCCCAATCTAGAATAATTAATGAACTTAAGTTGTCAGTGCCTCTGCTTTACATATCATCTGTATTCAGGACACCATTACTCCTATACAGTGGTCCTCTCCTGACTGTAGTGAATCTGTACTTTTAAAAGCTATGTTTCAGACACAAATAAACTCCATGAGAAAGTATCCAGGAAGTGGCTGAAACTAGGACAAAGACAATAGTCCATTTAACTGGATAAAAGTAAAAAACAAAAAAATTATCTACGAAGTTTCATTGGACATACAGTTCATGAAAGAGACAATGTTTCAAGAACAACTCAATACAACAGGTAAGCATGTATTCCAACTATTGTTAATGTGTATCTGTGTCCTATATCAAGAGCAAGCTATATTCTCCATTGAGCGTGATTGTGCAATTCTTAGCATTTGTGGTAGTAATATGTGAGCATCAAGAGAACACTCACAAAAGTAGTATCTAGTTCCTCTTTGGTGTGCTAAATTGCTTTCACTAAAGGTACATCTACACAGCTATGGCTGTGATGTTGTAGTATCATAGTACAGAAGCTTCCTACATTGACGGATGAGGGTTTTCTGTTGATGTAGGTAATCCACCTCTCAGCGGTGGTAGGTAGGTCAACAGAAGTTCTTCTGTTGACTTGGTCAATCTACACTGGGTGTTAGGTCTACTTAACTACAGGGCTCAGGGTGTTAAATTTTTCATAGCCCCAAGTGATGTAGCTAGGTTGACTGAGTTTTAGGTGTAGATCAGGCCTGAGAATTAAAGTCCACAGAAGAGAGGGGACACAGTGAGAGAGGCAAGGCAAAAGTTACACTGCAAGGACTAAGCTTTTATTTAACCTGGAATAGAGGAGATTTAAAGGCAACTTGCTAGAGAAATTCCAAAATGGGGATAAAGTGACATTACATTAAAGAGGCAGTAAAAAGTACCAAGTACACAACTCCTAGTCAGCCTGTACAGTTCATTGCTGTAGTGTAGTTCATTGCTACAAATTGCTAAAGAGTACTGGCAAACTGTATAACAATATTTGTAACTGGATTTTCTATGAATTCTGACTGATTCAGGCAGTACTCTCCATTATATCTATAAAAGGAAATCTCAAACATAATTTTTTTTAAAATGATAGAAAATTAGTGAGCCCATTAAATGTGTCTTCTTGATGTAAGTGGATAACTTGACAGAGTTCAGAGGAAACAGTACAAAAAGTGTTCCGATACCATGGTGATCAACAGTTTAAAAAACTAAACAGACAGCACTGAACAGATAGCTAAGTGCATTGTGGGAAAGTTTAGTCTTCCTCCAAAGTAATAAGTAATGTCAGTGATGGAGGTAGAATAGCAGATGCCATAGATAAATGTCTGTTGCAGTATGGCAAATACATATTATTGGCTCTTGTCTGGTTCTGTTCTGTGCTAAGGCCACATGACTATAATTTCTACCCATAAAGCTATAGCTTTGACACTCATTACAGTAACTATGTTTTTATACAAAGTTAATTGTTTTCATTTCGATCACATATATTAAGCAACACAACAGGCGTACATGCAGAGTTGATAGCACTTTTATTTACCTTTTAAAATACTCCACTTCCCGTTCTGTCTCATCCATTTCCACACTGTCTAGGTCAATGTCTTTGGGCAGAAACACATCATCTGCAAAATGGAAAGATACACCAAATTAGTTTCAGCTGGCTGTTTTACTCTAGAAGAAAAAAATATTTGGACAGACTGAAGTGAGGTCTCTGAGGACTGCTTGGCCTTTGTATACTTCTTTTGGCTGAAGGCTAAAAAACCTAAACAACTTATTTCCAATAGTAAAGACAAAAAGGAATCAGCAGCAACTGTTCACATTGATTACAAAACATTCCACAGGACTGGCCCATGCAAGAGAGAGTTCAATTATAGAACAGACTGGGAAACTAAAGAGCTGATCAGCCAGCAAGGGTTACTCGGAGTGAAAAATATACAATAATTGGCTGCCCTGAACTTGTTAGCCTCATCACCCTCTGATGAATCTATACACCCGAGAGGCAGTTTTTGCAACAATCTAATTCACATTTGATTTAAAAATACTTTGAGAGATGGTTTTTTGCAGTACTGATAATACTGGCCCTGGGTCATAGTGTATGAAACCAGAATAATGATATAGCTATGATTGTGATCTTCTGTGCTTTTATCATGATTTACATCCATATTTAAACATTGTCTGACCTCAGAACCTATTTAGGATATATAAAGAATAGTACTGGCCTAGGACGAGATGCTTAAAAACCCCACAGTTCATTATGGCTTTGTCTAGACTAGTTTTTGGTCAGGCTGTAACTCAAGTTAACTAACAGGATTTGAATGCTAATCTAAACATAAGAACGGCCATATTAGGTCAGACCAATGATCCATCTAGCTCAGTATCCTATCTTCCGACAATGGCCAATACCAGATGCTTCAAAGGGAATGAACAGAACAGGGCAAATATCAAGTGATCCATCCCTGACTCCAATCCCAGCTTCTGGTAGTCAGAGGCTTAGGGACACCCAGAACATGTCTTTGATGGACCTATCCGCCATTAAACTCATTTAATTCCTTTTTTGAACCCAGTTATACTTTTGGCCTTCACATCATCCCCTGGCAATGAGTTCCACAGGTTGACTGTGTGTTCTGTGATAAAGTACCGGGTACTACTTTTTGTTTGTTTTGAAACCTACTGCCTATAATTTCATCAGGTGAACCCTGGTTCTTGTATTATGCAAAGCGGTAAATAACACTTTCTTATACACTTTCTCAACACCATTCATCATTTTATAGACCTCTATCATAGCCCCCTTTAGTTGTTTCTTTTCCAAGCTGAACAGTCCCAATCTTTTTAATCTCTCCTCATACTGAAGCTGTTATATACCCTTAATCATTTTTTCCTGCCCTTCCCTGTCTCTTTTCCATTTCTAATATATACATTTTTTGAGATGGGACAACCAGAACTGCACGAAGTATTCAAGGTGTCATCTTACCATGGATTTATACAGCAGTATTATGATATTTACTGTCTTATTATCTATCCCACTCCACAATCATTTGTTCCTGGTCATGGTTCAGTTTACACTGTGCTGAAGCATGATCTGGAATGACTGCTTGTGAAACATGTCGCACTAAAACTACATTAGTTAACTCCAGTTAATCGGCAATCGATTAACTTTGGAACAACATGACCAAGAACTACCAGTCTAAATGAAACCCACGAGTAATTGGAGATTCATAGGACTGAAACTGATGGCTGAGTCCAGAATAAGAGCAGATCAGGGTATCGCTTCTGAATAGTTGTAATAATATTAACGGATGCCACATTTGTTCTGCACTAGAGTCCAGGATCTTCTACGAGTAATTTCAGAATAAAATTATTGCTTTGTAAAATAGGGCCCGTGTCCGATCACTTTTTCTGAAAGTGATTTTACATTTAAAAAGGAAGAAGTACTTGAGCTAAGGAGAAAACAGCAGAAATAGATAATATGTTGCAGAGGCCACCCTCCCCTTCCTGTCTCTCCCCCACCCTCCACCCCAGGGTACAGATTAGAGCTGCACAAAATGTTTCAGATAAATACTTCATTCACCAAACACAACCCCCCTCCCCCCAAAAAAACAAAACAAAAAAACCCAACCTGCTGTTTTCGTCAACTGAAAACTATTTCCTGAATTTAGCCTAATTAGCTTCATGAATGTGCATGTGTGCCATTTAGCCCAGTGCTTAAGGCATATGGTTGGTATATGGAAACCCAGGTTTGAATCCACATTCTGGAGCAGAGACTTCAACTCAGATCTCCCAGCTCCCAGGGAAACATACTAACTAGAGCTATTCTAGAGTGAGTTCCCCACAATCTCTCCTGCTGAAGCTGTTTCTCTTTGTATAAATATTTAAAATATTCACTGGGCCTGAGAGAGAGAACGACTCTACAGCCTAATGATGAAGATACTCAACAGGGAGAAAGGATACATGGATTAAAATCGTTCCTCTGAATCAGCCAGAGAGAAGACTCTTGTTTTGTTAGAACAAAAACATGTTTCATTTCTTATACAACCATGCTATGGCACATGCTTTGTTAGAACATGACTTCGAGGGCATTCAAATAATTTGGTCCAGTCTACCCTGCCAGATGTAATTGTAACTTAACCATGGGTTGGAGACTACTGTTGACTATAACGTTGTTTCGACAGGAATTGAGCCCACACAATGGCTTTATGTTACAATTTAATTTTGCTTGTCTAAAAAGTCTCTCTCCATGTAATCTAAAGTAAATATGCTAAAAACTAACAGCAGCAACAGACTTTTAGGTCTTCTTGTTAGCACAGATCCTTGCGCTGCATCTTCCAAGACAATTGGCTGCCAAAAGGGCTGAGAAGAAAACTCTCTAATCCTCCTCCTAATCCCCCCGTTAAAACTCTGTCGCGATGCCTACAAAATCTTGGTATGCTATCATTGGAAGTTTTTAAGAAGAGGTTAGATAAAGACTTGCCAGGGATGTCCGAAGTATATTTGGTCCTGCCTCAGTGCAGGGGCCTGGACTACACGACCTCTCGAGGTCCCCTCCAACCCTACATTTTGATGATTCTATGATCAGCAGCAAGTGCTCTGTCATACTGAACAGTGAATCTGTAAACTGTATTTGGAATAACATGTGGTCAGCAAACAAGCCAAGCAAGAGTTCACTAATCATAATTTTCCACATCTCCTAATTCAGATCTTAAAATGGAGATGAGATGAAATTAGGAAGGGTGAAAAGATAATTCCAACTTAAAAGATGGGTTTTAAAATGCAGATAATTGGAAGAAGGATAGGCAAGCTTCATTGTCTTAGAAAATGATTATTAAAATAGTAGGACTGGATCAGTAGGAAAACTTGAGGGAAGAAGCTAGTGCTGCTTCCAGTGAGGGATCCCTTCTCATTTAACAAAGCATCATTTTATTGTAGGATAATGTAATAGTTCCTCATTATGATGAAACCATGCAGAATGAGAGTACTGGAGAGATGCTCTGTATTTACAGGGCTGTCTGGTTCACAGAAGGGTAAACTTCAAAGGCTAGAGATTTAGTTACCTGTTAAATTACATAAGACTCTTCTCTAGAGATACTACTGGCTTCGGCACTCTGGAGAATCCTGGGGTACCTAGGGGGTTTCATGGTTACTTACTCCAGTCTCTCCCTTTTTTTAGAGCAACTTTTGAAGCTGCTACAAAAATATGCAAAATTAAAGTCTCCCTGTTTTAAATCTACTACGAACAAGCCTGTGTTTGTATAAAAACTAACTGGAGAATTGCTTTCCTTATTTATTATTTGTATGATCACAGCACCTAGGAGCCCGAGTCCAGGACCAGGACCCGGACCCCACTGTGCTCAACTAGGCAGCAAGAAGATTTGAATCCATGACTCCTACCTGCCAGGAAAGAGCCTTTATCACTAGATAGTCACTCTGTCTTTGGCCCAATAAATACTTTGTGTACCTAAGTGGAATAGCTTCAAGAGGAGAGACTGAGAAAATCCCACCCCAGAATACCTTATAGATTAATGGTTAGGATGCTTACCTGGGAGGAGAAATATCTGAGCTGACGTTCCTGCTCCAGGATGGGGATTTAAAGCTGGGTGTCCCAGGAAAGTGCCCTAACCACTGGTCTAAAGGTTACAGACACACAACTTAGTCCAGTGTTTAGGGCATTTGTGTTGGACATGAACAAAGTTTGCTGACAAATTCCAAACATTCCTGGAATCGAACCAAATTTTTCCTGATTTTTCACTTGGCTGGCTGAAGCAAAAAATTCAACTATTCACCCAGCTCTATTATAGAGCCTTCCACACCTTCCAGTTCCTCAGCAGTAGTGATCATTAATTCCCATCAAATATATCTAGGAGGAGGAAGAGAGGTGGCATGGTCTATGATTCTCCTCTGCAAATTGAGAAGGATGGTATGCACAGAAGGGTGGGAAATAAAGGAGTTTGGGAAGTGAGGCCAATGTGAAGGGAAAGAAAAACCAAAACCCAATCCCCAACAAACTACAACTAGATGTGCAGGGAAGGGAAACAAAAGGGTGAAGGAATGGGAAGAATCAGAGAGATCTGAGGTAGTTTCATTCAATCCCAGCATAAGACGACTGAACACGAACCTGGGCTCCTCATCCAGCACTCATGATCACCATGCATTTGTTCTGTGCTCTGGTAATGAAACTTACAATAATTCAGTTTTGTGAAGTTCTGGAACATACCCCACACCACCCTCCAAGGATCTCAAGTTTTAATCTGTGAATACTAAAGAGAGCTGCAAGGATGAAATACATAAATGCTAAAATTAAGTGCCATTATGCCATAGATGCTTAGTTCAAGCACTGCTATCACATAGCTATTTGGTGATTTATGGAAAATTTGTTGGTATTCTCAGTTCAACTCCACGTATACAAATGTCCATATCACTAAATTAGTAGTCTCATCAAAGACTGAATAGACACAGATTCTGAACTATGCTAGCACGTGGAGGTGGTATTCTGGGTAGCAGGGCACTGTGGGGAAGCTTGCACTGCACCTGCTCACGATATGCCTGTTCTGAGGTTAGAAAGGGAAACTAAAGTAACCTGGTTACCTGTACGTTTTAAGTAGTGCTAAAAATCACTTTATGAAAAGAATTGTACATCTTTCCATCTTGTGAGAGAAATATAGTGACATGCTTTATAATTAATCATTTCTTAGTAAGGAAAAATGCATAAAATACATGTATGAAGCAATTCTTATCTGGTGTGTGTTATTTGGATGGCAAACTTTCACATTCAGTTATTTTACTTCACAGTATATTTACTCATTGTGAATGCATAGTGAAACTGTTTGTAGAGGAATAAAATGAAATACTGAACTTGCTTTATAATCACCTTTCCAGTACAGAGATGTTCTATGGAGAAAGATTGTTTTTAAGTGAAATCAATGTATGCATAACTAACTCTTCACTGTCTGCAGAATCCTGTGCTCTTTGATTTACCAAGTGATATGAGAGTGACTGGTTTTAGACTCTATATTCCTACTGATTCAATCCTCCTATCACAGTAGAGATTAATTTAAAAAACATGCTTTGAAAACTAGTTAAAGAGTTTCTCCAAAATGGGGTTTGTCATCAAAATATCCAGTAATTATATTTCAAGTCTGTCACTTCATATAGGTCTTATGAAAGAGATGGTACTTGTATCCTATTGTTTAGTTGACTCAAAGTGTATAGAAGGGATACAAAAAACACTAGTTGTAATAATCTCTTACATGTTTTTCCATACTTATTCCATACTGGTTAGCTATTTGCATCTCTATTAATACTGAACATCAGATTAAATATCAATGCTAAGAGCACAGAAAAATAGCATAATTAACTAAAATGTCATTATAGTGACTGACAACAGATGCAGGAGATCGGATTCTCCTCTCACACCTGTTTAACATCAGTGAGTTACTCCCAATTTACACTGACATGAGTGATTGGAGAGCTGTCCCAACATTTTGAAACTAATCTATATGAAAAATTATTAGTTATGCACTTACCTATGGAATTGTTGACTTTGTCTCCCTTCTTCTTCTTGTTTTTCTTGTTCTTGCCTTTTGGCTGAGGAGATTCTGCAAGTATCAGTTTATTGTTTTGTTGCTGCTCACTTGGAGAAGGGGACTCACTCACTACAGGTGTTTTCTCTTCCTTTACGTGATTCAGCTGCTTTTTGTTATTACTGCTTGTTTTTTTGTCCTCTTTTTTCGGCTCTGCAAGCAGTGGGAGCTCTGCTGCTTTCACTTTGGATTCGAGTTGGTTTCTGGTCTTACACTGAATCTCTGTTGCTTTGGGGGATTCAGCAGGCTTTTTCATTTGTTCAGCACAGGGTTTGTTTATTTGCTTTAGTTTTTGTTTACTATTACCTTCTTTATGATGATGCATTATATCAAAGAGAAAAGACAGGGGCTCATGCTGTTTCACATTCATCTCTTTCTGGAAAAGCAACTTTGAGTCTCTAGTGTTTGTGGGATCAGACAGTTCACAGACCATCTCAGGAATTGGCCTCTGTTCCACATGATTTACATGCCTAGACAGTGAACTAGATGAGGTTTCTACCTTTTCTGATTGCTCAAGTATGCCATTCTGAATGTCTTCTGGTGGGTTTGGGATTGATTCCTTCACTGCCTGGCAGTTTCGAGTAAGCATTTCCATCTTCTGACAGTCTTTACTTGTTCTGTCTTTTTTCTTTTTCTTTACAGCTTGTAACTGCTGAAGTTCTTGAAGTTGTTGCAGCTCCTGTTTTAGTCTTTCTTCCTCCTCCTCTTCCCGCCGTCTCTGCTCTTCAAGCAATTGATGATGCTCCCTCTCTTTGGCTTCTGCTTCAAGACGAGCCTTTTCTTCTAGCTACAAAAGCAGCAGTTTATTAAATAAATGATGACAAAGATTCTAAGAACTAGACATTTGGGAAAAGATCTTCATCTCAACAGCTAATTCCTAAACATTCCATGTTACAAGGATTTGTTAAGGAATTTTAGAAGTCACAGGGCTTGTCTACACTACCTGCCGGATTGGCAGGCAGCAATTGATCCAACGGGGGTTGATTTATCACGTAGTATAGATGCGATAAATCAACCGCTGAGTGCTCTCCTGTCGACTCCGGTACTCCACCAGAACGAGGAGCACAAGAGGAGTCGACGGGAGAGAATCAGCTGTAGACTTACCACAGTGAAGACACCACGGTAAGTAGATCTAAGTACGTCGACTTCAGCTACACTATTCACATAGCTGAAGCTGCGTATCTTAGATCGATCCCGCGCAGTAGTATAGACAAGCCCACGTATGGAACATGAATGTACCCCTCAAGAATAGTATTAGAATAGGCAAACAATTTAAAATGAACACATTTAGCAGCTACCTATATATATTGTCCATGAAGCTATAGCACATTTTCCATTTACAATAACTTGCATTGTGCTCAATATAAAGCAGGAAAAAAGCATTTTTCAGCTCATTTTTATAACACTAAAGAGACAATATTCAACTGAGCGCACAACTGTATATCCTTTATAATATCACAAGCAAGAATAGGTTGCTGGGGTGGATAAAGGCTGGGTGTTCATATATAGTACCAATAGGTGTAAATATGACACAAGAAACATGACAGTGTTATTCCTGACCACAAAGAGGCCCTTCTCCTGAAAATCTAGTGAATGCACCTAGATAAAGGTATTATGCATATTACTAAAGTGGATCACACCCTTTTTTCAGTATTGTTTTTATAATATTAAACGCATAGTATTCCACTGAACATTTAACAAATTGATATGAAAATATGCTCTTAATTGGAAAATTCCACAGTACTTTAAATTTTAACAACCATCAATAAAAATAATGTCATCCAGTAACACTATATGAGAATCACAGTCCTTTTTACTTGTAAATTATGAAGCAAATTAACACTAAAGTTGTAAAAAATAAAAAGATGGTCATTCATTATTAATTTTTAAAAACTGTTTACTTGATTACTAATTCAAAATGGGTCTTCTCAGTTATTACTGAAAATAATCAAGGTTTTATTGTGCAACATTTGCTTACCTCTCAATTAAATTACGAGCAGTAGCTTCTTGTACAGTGCCATTTGCTAGTTGACAGCCAGATCTCGCAAAAATTTTGTGAATTTTTGGAAGCGCTTATATGTGACCCATTCATTTTAAGAGATTAGAAAATTTGGGGGTTTTTTTGAGGGTTTTTTAAAAAAAAAAATCCTACAAAATCTTCTAATTCTTTTCTTCTGGAGTACACAGCACTGTATTTGCATAATTTGTGTTTTTAAAATGAATTAACGGACAATGTTAAAAACAAGCAGTTTAAAGAAAACTACTTCTTAACTTTGGGATGTATGAAAAAATAGTCTATTTTTCATTAGTATGGCCTATGTTAAAAACAACTTTGGCCCCCCTACTAAATACCCCAACCACAAATTTATAGGAAAATATAATAATCCAAATATGCAAAGTAAAGTATCACCTAAAATGTGGAATATTTAGTGATCTTATAAAATTTATTTTCCAGATTTCAAACACACACAGTAACTTAAGCCTTATTCTGAACTTGTATATCCTGAAGTTGGTGTGTGAAGATATCAACTCAAGAAGAGATCCAGATTTTCTGTTTATTAAGATAAGACAAAAATTTAAACCATTTTCCTGTACCACCTCACAACCAAATCTCACAATTTTTGAAGGACATAATTCCATATATTTCCTCTCTTTTTTTTTTTTTTGCCAACTGGCATTTAAAAGCTAGCTAAGTTAAGACTTCATACTGCAATTTCATGAGTTAGTTGGGGTTGGTCCTGCTTTGAGCAGGGGGGTTGGACTAGATGACCTCCTGAGGTCTCTTCCAACTCTAATCTTCTATGATTCTATGAATATTTACCCTTCAGCCAACCAGGGAGATCATGGCTCTTCACTCAACCTGTCTTTAATTCCACTTAGACCACCATAGAGGGTGCCAGAGCAGCTTCCAAATCCAGTAGAAGGTGTGCAAATTACTTACAAATCTTGAGTCTCCTCCACATCAGCAGACATACTGCTCCTATGCTACATGGTTGAAGGAACATTTTAATGGAGCTGACTGATAGTAAAGAACGCTAGATTTTTACATCCACCCATTATTAATGTGTCACATTAATGCACTCCAGGATGGTTACTCAAAGATCCTGAAATTTTTGACACTAAGAAATACCCCCTTTTGGAGATGTGCAGTTCTAATATGCAATTTATTTGCAATTAAAAAAAGAGCTATGATATACTGGTAAATCCTCAGAGTAAAAAAAACTCAGATAGCTTTCAAAACAGCACAATGACTATACCCACCAGACTAAACCAACTGTGTTATATACCTGTATGCTACAGGCTACACATCAATGGCAGTTTAAAATCAGTAATGCACATTCAATCAGTAGTCTGCCATTCAAAATGATGCCGATGGAAAGTTTCACACAAATACCTATATACACAATGCCTTTATAAATTCAAGTTAGATAATTTATGACAAATATGGGTCTGTTTCTTACCTTTCTTTGCTTATGTCTCGCTCGCTTGGCTGCCCGAGAGCTGCTTACTGGTTTGGTCTCAGAGCTATTTATGAATTGTAGCAAGTCTTCCACTTTTCGATGGTCAACTACACTCTCTCTTTCAGAAATCTGGTCTGGTTTCTTCGGCTGCTCCTCCTTCCTCTTTGTCAAACGTAAACGAAGTTTTTCCCTCATTTCTGCATAATTTCTACTGGTTGGTGCAGCGGGTGGCTAATGGCCATAAGAGAAAAAAAATACAGTAACCTGGCTTGAAAGTTTCACAGTACATCTTAGAATTTTGCAATATGAAGTTTCAGGTAGTGCATAAACAATACCGACTCCCAATGTCGGTTGTGTGCACATGTATGCCACAGACAACAGTATCACAACACATTTTTGGCTGTCTTATTAGCCAGACCTGTTTGTTTACTTTCATCTTGTAGTGGAAGAGGTGGGTGGGGAGGTAGAGGGATATCAAATGCCAGCAGAGGAGTTTCCAGTGATAGGTCAGGAATTAGTTATGGTTAGTTAGATTATTAAATGTAATTTGAAAAAGGAGTAAGGCTTTGCTGCCACTGTTTTCCATGTAAATATTTAGTGGTAGGGAAAAAAATAAGCCGCCACCACCACCACTTTCACGCAGTTGTTTGTTTGACTTTGGGCTAAAACTATAGCCCAATCCAGTGAGCTGGGTTGGTTGTCACTTTGAATTGTCTTTATTGCTATACAATGTAGGTAGTAATGGCTGATTTTGTTTTAATACCCATAAGCATAGTTTTTACCCCAAAATGGGAAAAGCGTCAGAGACTCCATGAAGTCCACTATGTACTTAATTATTATTACAGATTTTACATGGAAGATAATTAGCTACTATGGTAATGGATGGCTGTGTAAAACCTTAAAATAGATTGCCACACTAAAAGTATCTATTTCAATTTGTAAAAACTGCAATTAAACAGAACTTTTAAAATGTTCATGTTTGCTGCATATGCAAGGAGTATGCACATAAGTCTTCAGATTCCCATTGACTTAAACAGGCTTGAGTCAAACCCTCAGCACGGAAGAAAAGCAGACAAAAGGAAAGAGATCCCATAGCCAATTAATAATAATAAAGCTTTGTTATTACTACAAAATGCCTTTTAAGTTAGTCAAGTCAGTGTTTTAGTGCACTTTTCTTACAATTCTAAAAAATAATTCACTAATAAGTATATTTGTAATACTAAGAATTAAGAAACTTTTTTTTAAATTTAAAGAAGCGTTTTAAAGCTTTGCTTGTACTAGATGATGCCAGCTCACAAAAAAAAAAAAAATCAAAATCGTAGTTAAAACAAACCCTTTAAAGCTTCAGAATTGGTCAGAGAGTTATATAAATTAGAGATGCAGATTTCTAGTGCCAAGAAGGTACTTGATAGATTTTGTGGCAAGAATGTTTTGAAGTGCAGTGCTCTTTTGCTCAATGTCATCTCATTACTTATAGATATATACATACAAACAAGGCTAAATAACTTGATTTCATCTCAGAGACAATGTGACTGAAGTAATATCTTTTATTGGACCAACCTCTGCTGGTGAGAGAGAGAATCTTCTGAGCCATACACAGCTCTTCTTACACTTTACGATTACTCATACATGGCTACAAGATACCCATTTTAGCCATCATGAAACCAGCCTAAGCACCTATTGTTAATCTTTTCTTCAAGTTGACCTCCTCCTAAATCCTCATTTGTTGCGCTCTCTTGAATTACTTCTAGCTGAGCAATCATGTTAGGTATTTTTAGATGTACAAATTTACCAGTTTACATTTTATTTTCTACCCTTATATTGAACCTTTCTATTATTTCTCTGTTCTTAGTGTATCACAAAGGTGGCTAGAGTACAATCACTCTATTTCACAGATTTAATAGAGGTTAAATAATTTGCCTAAGTTCACACAGCTGGAAATTTACCTAAATTCACACAGTGCTGGAAATCTAGCTGTGAAATCGTTTTATTGTCACTAGCTTATTTTTAGTGCTTCTTAGAAAATGCATTCTAAAGCACTGTTTAGCTACAAAACTCCTATCTTTGCAGTAAACTGATTATAAGATACCAGATTAAAATTTACAGTTAAAAATGAAAAAAGGAATTTATGGTCATTTATTTTTACTATTACTAATATTACTGCCAATTAGATATTATTACAACAAGCAACAGATGACAGCACACTTGAAAACAGTTACTCTTATTAAAATCATTAAACAAAACTTACTCCTCCATGACCGAAGAACTCACAGTAGCAACAGTCACAGTATTTTCCTTCTTTCTGATTTGTGGATGTTGAGGTACTGGAGCTATGCTCTGAACAGCTGTCTTCATCTTGGCTCTCCTCTCCATCATACTGTTGATGATCATATGTATTACTGTTCTCACAGCGATGGCCCTCACAGTCAGGATCACTGTGTTAAAGAAAAGAGGGTTTATTACAATATAATAAAAAAGAAACATATTATATCTGTATATAGAGAGAGATATGTATGCGAATCAGAAGCAGCAGTTTTCAAACTGTGGGATGTGCATCACCCGAAAACCTATTCTAGCAGTCTGCAGAGCTGTATGTTCAAAACCAAGCAATAAGACTAGGGTGTTTTAAGGGGAGATGTCTCCATGAAATGCTCACGAAGTGGTCCATTGAATGAGTAAACTGGAGAATCACTGTTTAGAGAAATCCGTTCTGGTCTAAAAGGTATACTCTTATTCATAATCTGGAAAATAGTTATTTTCATTTCTTAAAGCAAAGTGATTCACAAACTGTGATCTATGGATTACTGGTGGTCAGCAGAGCTGGTTGGTCACACAGTATTTGCTCTCCTCGTCTCCCCCCTTGCTTCTACAGGTGTCCAAACTCTTTACTACTAACAAGAGTCTCAAGATCAGCTGAAAACAAGGAGCAGACAGTGATCCAACTAGTCCAGTATCAAGTGTCTCAGAAGAAGGGATAAAACTCTGCAGGAGGCAATTATAAGATAGTTTAGCCCAGAGAAAGTTGATTCACCAAGAAACACAGGTTGATTTATGTCCTTAAATATTTAAAATAACTTTCATGCTTATAACTCTGCATATGCATGTAATCCACGTAAGCGCCCAATCCTTTTTGATTTCTGCTAAGCTCGTCCTCAAAGATCACAAAAGTGAGTTCCGTAACTATACATAGTGTGAAAAAAGTACTTATAATTAATGTCTCATTATGAGAAACTGTAAAATGTAGTGCATGTTCTACATGTTCTATGTTCTTTATTTAACTCTTCTCAAGGTGAACAGTCCCAATCTTTTCACTATCTCTTCATACTGAATTCTTTTCCATGTCTCTCCCCATTCTCATCACCTGTCTCTGAACCCCCTCTATTTCAACTATATCCTTTTTAGATGGGATAACAGATCTGAACAAAGTTTTTCCGGTGAAGGTGTACAATGATTCACATAACGGAATGATATTTTCTGTCTTTTTCTCCATCCCATTTCCTACACAGCCTAATATTATTTGCATTACAGCAGCACCTAGTGGTGCTAACAGAAATTTAGGTTCTATTGCACTAGACTAGGTAACCTATGCTCAAAGAAACACTTCTTTTTATTACAAAGAATCATTTTTATACTTCAATAATTTCTCTAGTTCAAACAGCAGTATTACAAAGCTAGCCAGATGTTACAAAGCTAACTTTTTTTTAATATAAAGTAACTCAAGTGGATAGCTATAACTCTGCTTAGTTCTCAAGCTGCCCCATCATAACTACTGCTGTGGCCTCCCACCTCCTCCATAGCAACCATCACCACCGTACAACAAGTCAGAGTACTCAGAAGAATGACTCAACGGGTTTGCCTTTAGAACATTCCTTCGGACACTGGAAAATCAGTGTCACTATGAAATCACTCTGCCATAATGTCCTGTACTCATATAGCACAATTTACCCAAAGCTTTCAAAGATCTTTAAAATTTTAAGCATCACAAAAAATGTTAATTACTACATTAAATGGGGAACTGATATTCAGAAAAGTTGCAAGTGCAGTTATGGTCAAAACACTGTTTAAATATGGTAGCTTTCTCATAAAATATACTCCTTGTATGGTTTCTGAGTCAAGTCTGCTGACTAAACTAACAAAAAGTAAGTTGTCACTGCTTTTTGTTCCTGTTAGCCCTGTCATAACAATTTTGGTATTACAAAGTATGATAGGATCTATTCTGGTGTATGCATCATCAACAGAATTATCTATTGAGTCCCAAATGTAGAAAATATTATTGGGAATGATGAATGAACCAGAAAGACTTTGAAGATGAATGACTTTTCCAACCCAGGTGATATTTCAGCACACGCAGTGAGGAAACATGTCTTTTGACTTATAAACTGAACAAGTGTGATTTTGCATGTGACAAAAAAAATGCAACCCTACCGCAGAAACACCATGGCCACACTTTCCTGAGAGTAACATCACACTTGATGTGACTTGTGCAAAGTCACACAGCTGGTGAGTGGCAGACCAGGAACAGAACTCGGGTGTTCTGCTCATCTATCAAATGGACAAGACCTCCTCTCACGTTATAATGGTGTACAAAATGGTGCAGCAAGAGCGATAATTTATTTTACATTTTGGTTACTATTTTTAATGCCAATTTAAGTATGAACAAAGTAAACTCACCTGCAGACACTTGGTGGCGCACTTACAGAGCTGTTTGTGGTTGAAGTAGGGGGTGCAACTGTGGAGGGACAAAGACCTGAATGTGGATCCACAAATCCAGGGGCCGTTGCAGCAGTTTTGGGGAAAGATGGAGCAGCAAGATTTGGGATATGGGGTGTAGTGGCTGGAGACAGTGCAGCAGGAGAGAGTGAAGGAAGGGATGCTAAACTAGTAGGGCTATTTCGTGGTGCAACTGGTGCAGAATGTCTATGGTCCTCTTTATTGATATTGTGGAACACTTCTCCTAAATTTGGGAGGAAAAATAAATATATAAATAAAAAGTTACTTCATTTTCTGAAGGAAGTTAACAGAAATCTCCACAAGCTCTAACCAGTCATTCCAGCTGTGGTACCAGCCATTCTTGACATCTAGCTCTTTAAAAATCAGGTAAGTGATCTTTTTAGTCACAAACTAAGTAATTAAGATATTCAAGCATATTTAAAGAATATATCTTTAAAATGTATTTTCCCTTTTTACACATGAACATTTTGGTCAAACCAATCTTAATCTCAGGACTCATGATTAAATCCTTTTGGGTTAAGAGATTACAGAAAAAAATATAGGTCAAGATTAATAGGTGAGTTTTGATTAAAAGAAGCTGTTTAAACCATTTAAATACATAATATGAATAATGATACTTTAAAACCTTTGTGGCTCATTAATTTAGCAACTGACTTCAAGTAACTTCACATGCATTATAGTTCTTACCTATTGATGAAGGTCTCTTAGATGATACTTTAAACTGGTTGCTGCTTGACTGCACTGTAGTAGCTGTGCAGGAGACAGAAGAAGTGGCAGAAGAGGTTGCCATGACAACTTTATTAGCTTCCATAAAGGCATCCTGGAAATTGTACAGACATTTCTTCTTTGCAGCATTTTTTTTCTCTTTGCTATCTGTAACTGCTGTTGCTTCATTGCTAGATGTAGTAGGAAGTGCTTCAGGTCTTATTTCTGAGAGTGCTGGTGCTAATAGATCATTCCCTTCAAGTGAAACATACAGAAATTAAGACGTCTAGAATTACCAGAATTGTGTTTATGGCACTTGCCCAGATTTAAGCATGTTATAATTTTCTGAACTCTGATGTGTACTTCTATATCTAGCCATGTATGTTATTACTGGCCTGGTAGGACTACTGAAGTAAATATGTTCTCGCTGAATGTTAGTCTATGTAAGTGTAACTAAATTTAAATTCTCAGGCTGATTGGTCATATAAACTAAAATTTTAAATGTGTTCTTAAATATCAGTAGTGGTAATAAGCAGCATACTGCATTACTGTACATATCTGTTCAACCTTTTAATTTTTTTAAGTGAATTTACACTTGTGAAATGTGTAAGATTGACAGCTCTGGAGTCTCATGCCCAGTTTAGCCATATAACACAAAAGGCACTGACAGCACACCACCTCAATCAGAGTGAGAAGAAAATGTAGCCTAAATGCTTACTTAGTTATTGGCGACTCCAAGTGCCAGTTTGTGCTGGTGTTTTTTGGGGTGTGACTTTCCATAACGGAGATTACTCACTCACTTTTTTTTTTCCACTAGTGACCTGGATGGAATATTTTGTTAGTTTTTTAATGCTACTAGTAGCTGGGTACAAATTAGAAACAGGCCAGACAAGAGACAACCAAAACAAAAGGCAAAATAAAGTCTCAGAACAAGACAGTTTTTCAGTGAGTCATGTTTTACGACAGGAAGAAGTCTTGCATAAAAATGCAATATTTGTAATGAAAACAAGAGAAGAAGGTACACGTATACATTTACTACTATTTTACTAGTATCAGAGGGGTAGCCGTGTTAGTCTGGATCTGTAAAAGCAGCAAAGAGTACTGTGGCACCTTATAGACTAACAGACGTATTGGAGCATGAGTTTTCGTGGGTGAATACCCACTTCGTCGGATGCATGTGGTTGAAAACATGAAAGTAGAAACTCTTTAATCTCATTGTAGGGGCAATTTTAGCCTCCGGTATTCTATTTTATTGGTTGAGTTTCCTCTGTTCTCTCTCACCAGAACGATATTTTAGATTTCATGAATTTTGCTGCAAAGCAGCACAGACTTTTCTGTATCCAACTGCCAATTAGAATTCCCTCAGACTTACTAGTTTAATGAAGCAAGGCATACTGAACTCACATGAAACATACATGTACACAATTCCAATTTGGACAAGCCCCTAAATAACTGACCCTATAGTGACAGCTGATCTATAAATTGTTCCTTTGTATGATAAGTGAAATAAATTCAAAGGTCTAAGGAAGTGATTCTACAACATAATGTAACATGAAAATATTCTGAAGCTTGTTTTGCATCAAAGTCATCCATTCTGGGTTCTTCTAGCTTTTCTCCCATCACAGCGACAAGAGGAAGGAATTTGTGGCAGCTGTTGTGGTGTTAGTCTAGCAGTGCTCCTATAATTTTATGAAACAAGATCAAGGTCTTGTGATAAGAAGTAAAAATCCTGAGTCTCCTATCTCTGCCTTATAAGCATCTCTCTAAACCCACATCCTTCTGTAGTTGCACAAATCTGAAGATGCAAGCATCTCTATAAATTTCTCTATATATACACCGGAGGCCAAAATTGCCCCTGCAATGAGATTAAAGAGTTTCTACTTTCATGTTTTCAGCCACTATAGCTACCATGACTCCCTGTCTATGCAAATCTTTAACTGCTCTCTCAAAAATGATAATGAAATGTACCATTGCGAGACAAAGTGTCACATTCAGTTTCATAATGCAGTTTTCATAGCTATTCAGTTTGAAATTATAACAAACCCTCACCAGGAAGTGTCTCGGGCAAAAAGGTAGCTGGATTCCAGTTCTTGTCATTCATCATTTCTGATCCCCAAAGACTTATAAATTTAGAGCTATTCCAGTCTGGAGTGCTCCCAAAACAGCTTGGATAAATATGATCTTGGAGCGACGCATTGAATACCTGATGCTTGTTTGTATGATTCTGAACCGGTGCTGGCGGTAATGCCTACAAAAATAAGAGTATTTTCTAATTAATAGTCTGTCTGCCTACACAGTTATTCCAACATCAATATTCAAGTTATTATAATAAAGTGTTATGACCCTGTAAGAAATTATGTAAACTAAAAACTAATAAAAGTTTGTCTCCGGAAGTAACAATTATGGCAGGTTTGTTTATACACCGCTACCTCAATATAATGCCACCCGATATAACATGAATTTGGATATAACACGGTAAAGCAGTGCTCCAGGGGGGCAGGACTGCGCACTCTGGTGGATCAAAGCAAGTTCAATATAACACGGTTTCACCTATAACACGGTAAGATTTTTTTGGCTCCCAAGGACAGTGTCATATCGCGGTAGAGGTGTATTTATATATGCATATGTGTAGGTTGTACCTTAACTGCATGTATATATACACACACTCACTTATATATAGCTCTTAAAGAGCAACCAGCTGACAAATATTTGAAAATTTTTCCTTTTATAAAAAGTTGTGTGCATACTGTGTTTCTGTTGGTCTTCACTTTTTATTAAAAATTATATTTGAATAAAAATTGAACCTTTAAGGACTCATTATTTTTAACCTATTATCTGTGCCTATTCAGCTGCTTCACAATACTAAAACCACATTTTAGAACCCCCTTTCTGCCTGACCTCTTGTTAAAAAGTCCAAAACCAACTAAACCCTACTCGTTGACTTATTTTTTCCTCTTACTTCTTATCCCTGAAGTTTTTCTAATATACTCACTTCACACCTCTTCTACAGATGTTACCAATAGAGTTTACTTTCATCTGAATATACACCAATTGATGTGTTCTGTGATCTTTTTGTATGATACACTAAGATTTTTGCATTCCAACTATCTGTGTTTTCATCACAGGAATACACATTTCATTCACTTTGGACCAGACATTAAAGCCTCCATCTGAATCAGACTAAGATCTGTGAGTGCAAGTTTCCTCTAATCTGGAGAGTTACACTTTAAAAGTAGCATTGCAGAGTCCCACATTTTCTGAGTCACTGACTCCATATCAAGTCTGCTCCATTTTCAACTAAAGATTTGTAGTTTTCCCAATTGCCAGCTCTGCATATACAACTTGGAAACTGAAACTGAAGCTGCGTTTTTCCCCTTCTCACATACCATTGACAGTAAAAGTGATTCATCCTGTGACGCTGGAAGACCAGGTGCCAGCTCATGACAGAGCCACAGGCCAATTCACTTGTGTATTAGTATAGATCAAAGTGATTGTTAGATGTACAAGAGTGTATTTGGTGTTTAAACATCATGAAAATTAATGGGATGTTACTTGCATTGTTTTCACTTATTTGTATCCGGTTATAATGTAGTACCCAACATTTACATTGTGTATGCCCTTGTAACTAAATAATCCATCAGTTGAGAAAGAAGTCTTGTGGAATGCTAGTGATGAATTTTAACAGAAAAGTGCTAATTTCAAAGCAAGTGGTCACTGGGTGAGATGATCGGAGGTCAAAGATTCAAAATGCATTCCTCGCTATCGGTCATCAAATGAAAAGCCCACGTGGGTAGTAACACTGCCAGCTTGTTTTCTATGAAAGCAGCTATAAGTATGGATTCATGGAAAGATCCTGCGTGTTTGGACTCTTACAGGGAAGTGTATCAGACACAAAGCAGAGCTCCCCACAGACAATCTGAGAACCCTGAAAAGACTTTGGGGAAACTGGTAATTTGGCGTACCCGTGCCCACTTATCCACTGACACTTTAAAAATCTCTTGCACCCCAATCTGGGTCTATGCCAGTTATGTGATATGTATGTCTCTCTTCATCCTTGCAACCGATACCTGTAATCCCTCATAGCTCAAGCCTGACCCTAGATGTACAGTACCTTCCCTCTTAACTTGTCTCTAATCATTTTTAAACATTAACTTTAATAAAAATTTAAAATCTGTTCTTATCACTGCCACCATTTGGAATTACAAACTGACTCACCTGTACATATATTTTTACCTACTTTAACCTCTCAATAACTCTCACTTCCTTTTCATAGCTAATAAACCTTTAGTTAGTTTACTATACAATTGGCTACCAGAGCTGTCATTGGTGTAAGATCTAGAATACCAATTGATTGGGAGTAAGTGACTGGTCTCTTGGGATTGGGAGCAACCTGAGTGTATTGTGATTTTTGGTTTAATCACAAAGTCCAGTTTGTCTAGGTGGCAAGGTAGACTGGAGGGCCTAAGGAGACTGTCTATCATCTATGGTAGGACTGGTATAATGATTCAGGAGTTCACATTTGTTATTGGCTTAGTGAAATCTAATTATAGAACATAACACCAGGTGGGTGTCTGCCCTGTTTTCTGATAGTGTGCCCTAAGATAGACGTTCACAATTGTAAGCCACTCCAGACAGCATGACACAGGCTAAGTTAACCTTTCCACGCTACTTACACAACCCCATTAGCCTGTCATTTCAGAGGTGATTATGCATGAGAGCACAAGGAACCTCCCCCTCCCCCAGCGCTGTTTGCTACCTCGCAGAGCTCAGACTGAGTTTATGGGGCTGATTAGAATACTTTATACATGAAAAATTAACTAACTGATTTTGAATAAAATTATGTGGCACTCCACACAGCAAATATTCTGCTCTGAAAAGGGATTCTAAAACACATTTTTGTTTCAGTCTTATCTGACAATCTTCACTAAGTGCAAAAAAACTGTCTAAAATTTAAATCAGAGGAACTTCTGAAAAACTAACTAGGCAATTATCTGGGCCCACTCACTATAGTGTCAGAGTGTTTGAACATCTCCAGATGAACATGGATTACAATACCCTTATCTTGCTAGTTAACCATGCTCTTTTGCTGAAGTGCTTTGCTGAATTTACTCTCTCCTAAAAGCACAAAAACATTCAACAAGTAGTCCTCTACACTTGACCTTATTCACAGTATCATCATTTTGACCCAAATCCAGGACAGCAATGTTGAAAAGGAACAACAGCTGCCTTTCTTCTACTTATTTTTGACCTCAAATATATACAAATTTAAAATTTAGCACAGCCATATTACATTAAATGTAACTATGCTGCTTTTTAAAGATTTCTTCTTGTCCCTATATCCATTCCAACTGATAAGAAACTGAAAATCTTTACCAAGATTAGCCTGATGATAGCAACTGGTAATCCAGTGATGGCCAAACTCCATCAGAACTGGGGTATTCTCAATTTTGGATTTCCCTTTTACAGAATGTATGAGTAGATACCTTTATAAATTAGGAAAAAAGTTAAGTGTAATGTGCCAATAAGGTCTTAAGTTAAGTTACTGTAATGCACACAAATTTACAATTGTTTTCCTGAAACTAGAAAGCATTTTTTTAGCCACACTTACCTTATTGTGTGTAAAGGGTGAAGCTGTATATAAGGTAGGGTGGATAAGTGGACGAGGCAGATGAGGAATAGTATGCAATGGTACATGTCCATGTATATGAGGGTAAAGGTGAAGTGCAGGATGTGCAGGTTTTTCTGGGTTCATAAACTGATGGCCAGCAGGAAGACGTCCGGCTGCGAGCGCTGAAGCAGTCAGACCTGAAGCTTCCTGTTTGCAAACATGGCATTCACAAGTATTTGGACCTTGGTCAGCCTGTAAGGAATGAAAAGTTACTCTCCTCATTTTCTCAGACAAGGAATTCAGATAGTTTTATTTCTTTTAAATGCCACAAAACAGCAAGTCTAAATATTGTTTAGTCTTGTATAATAAAGGAGAATGGATAAGGAGCAATTTACACATTTATACAGGTTTAAAACCAAAGTTCAATATTCATCAGAGTTCACAGGTCCAGAGTTGTAGCAAAGGCAACCTAGAGCTATTCAAAGCCTTTTTATGGTGGTTCCTATGGTCAGGACTAAAAAGGCATGAGGCGCGGTTTGGTTCTTGTTTGGAAGGAGTTAATGAAGGTGACTGATTTTGTTCCACAATCAAACTATTGAAAAGCTTGATCATCAGTGTGGAAATGATCCAGTCAGAATATGGCATTAAGAATGCAAGCAAGCAGATTTATAAAAGAGTATAATGGTTGTTTTCCTCAATAGTACATACAGGTTCCTTTGGATTTGTAGCAATTGTCTTAAAAAAAAATTAGCTCACACATAACTGACTTTAATTTTTTTTATTTACTCATTGAAATAGAAACCATTACATGATGAGCAGAGAGCCAAGTATGATATTTGGGAATTTTTAGTAAACAAATTAGCAATCCAATAAAATATTGAGTCACAACAGATCTACATGCAAGACATCCATATAAAGTAAGTATGAAGCACTATCCTATACTCCCTACATTTGCAAATCAGTTTTAGATACATTATTAAAATATCCATTACTTACTTCAACCAGTGGGGAAAAATCACTTTCTGTCACTTAACTAAAATGTTCTCACCATTAAAGCTCAGAACAGTGAGTTTATCCTAGATTTCTGTTATATATTCAACAGTTTAAGTTCATACTGACTAAAGTACTATTTCAACCAGGAAGCAGTCTTTTTAAGACAGCAGTAGCAAAGAGTACAACTCCTTACAAAAGGTCTCAGATTTAGGTTCCAGGAAGGCCAGCCATCACTAGATTTCTAATTGTTATATATTCAGCTGTAAAAATAATTTAAGTCTCATAATGACAGCTACACAGATAAAAAGACTCCCTATATCTGCAACTTACCTTCTAATTAAACAATTTTCACTGCAAATAGTCTCAAATAGTCAAGATTTCAAAGGTAATTTACAAACGGGCATAAGACTTCAGTGAGCTATACCTGTTGACTGGGGTAAGACGGGGGTGGACTATCCATTTTTGCCTCATCTTTCCTTAATGTTCTCTTTCCTAGAGTTATTTCGTCCTTCTGAGTCCCCGGTGGTTCACCACTGCTTTCCCCATCTGCTTCTTCATCATCTGCTTCTGAAGAACTGCTGCTAGTACTGCTCACCTGAGGAGACTGAAAATCCATAGTAAAAAAAAAAAAAAAAAAAGAAAGAGATAAACCAGTCTCCAATGATTGTTTCATTTGACAGATTACATAAATTGTGTGTCTTTAGAGTGCTATACCTCATCTTTCAATGCCATGTTTTCCCCTCCACCATTTAGTTCGTTATGGATTCCATTCATGTTGGCTACGACCTCTGCATCATCATAGTTATTCAATGGGTAGATATCAGCAAATTTTGCTGATAATGGTGCAACATCTTCATCATCACTACCACTGGGGAAAGAGAGGCTTACATAAATGATGATGATCAGTAACCTAAGCCACTGTGAAAGCAGTTACAAAACATTGGAATGAAATAAAATATAGATACATAATTTGTATTTCAATTTAAATTGATCTGCTTCAAAATAGTTAAAGACAGCTGTTTTTTAAAATCACAAGACTTACTACCTACCATCTAGCCTGTTTAAGGTAATAGCTAAACTCCTCAGCAGAAAGCCTGGGCTAAAAAGATTTTCTAGTATTTTTATATGTAATTTTTCCCTAATACTATGCCATCAAGAAATCCAATAACTCCAACATGCCAAAACATAATGAAGGGTAAATCCAGCCTTTCCTTGGATGAGACAAAAGCCTTATTTCAAATGAGTTTCTTGGTAGAAAATGTGTAATGTGTAAAAATTACAAATATTTCAAGCACTGACAACGTTAAGCCAGAATTCCCTACACGAATTACTAAGTATAACAATCTCATTTTTTGATTAATGATCATTTAAAATTTTCTCCTAACAGCACATTCTTGGATACCACTATGTTAAAAAAAGCATTCATCCTTCAGGCCTTCTCATAGTGCCTATTCATACAATTCCTGAATAGAGGACTAGAAATTTTTCCTGACACCACTAGACAAAAAGTATGCAAGCTTAGTTACCTACCTCACGAGGGTGTTGCAAAGTTTAATTCGGTAATTTCTGTACAGTACTCAAACATATAAAAGAGCTCTTTAAGTGTATTATTATGTCCTTTTGCATTCCAGTAAGACTTTTTGCTGAGACTTAATTACAATACAGTGACGTATGGCTAATGGTACATGTGCCACAGAGATAGAAATACCTAAGAGATTATCTAGGCCCTAATTTGAGAAACAGAATGATCCTCCCCTGAAGGAAGAGTGAACTTGCGTCTGTCTGTAGATAACACTGCCTTTAGTAAGTGCTGTTTAAATTAGCATCTCATGAGACAGTTAATATTATTGATCTTCATTCCTGGAGAACTGAAGTTAGCTTAAGAACTTCTGAGATAATATAGCAAAATATTGGCAAAAGCAATTGGCAAAATCTATAATATTACAAAAGCCCTCCATCATCTTTGAAAATTTTACAAAGGTGAAGAACTAGAGGGCATAGATAATTTAAATACAGGATAAGAAAACCAAATGAAATTTTTCATAACACCACAATGCAACATTGTAAAACTACCCAAACAGCTATCTTGGTCTATTTAGGCATTAGCTAGCATCAACACAACAAACAGACACAGATATAGACACTAGTTTTAAGTAGACAGGAAAACTGAAATACTTGCACAATGCTAGTTGTTTTGGACACATGCTGATTTAATGTGTGTCAAAATAAACAAAAAGGCTGAATGGAATTCTGGCACTTTAACTGCTTCAAACAGAAAAATAATTACAGTGATCAGAAACATTGAGTATAATGCAATTGTGCCACTGCATAATTTGCCACATAAATGCCCTTTTATGTTCCAGAATCTATGCTTTCATTAGAAAGTAGTAAGTCTTTAGCCATAATAAATGCAAAGATAAATTTTGAAATGAGACCCAGGTATAAATCAGTTAAGTGATATTAGCCTGAAACAATAATTGACAAATCTGTGCTATCTCCATTCATTTCAATAAAATGTTAATATTGAATCTTAATGACAACTCCCTAAAATACCTCTGTTAGCTATTTCACTACTGATCACTACAGCAGAATCAACTTAATGTTCTTCATGGTTGCTGATGTGTCACGTACTGTAACAGGGTGTTGTAGTTAGTTAGTTGCCATCAAGGCTTGATGGATGGGAATAAAAAATTCAATCTACTCCCCCAATTTAAAAATCATTTACCCCCTTTCTGGTTTGGGGAAGGGTCAGGCAGCAATAGCAAATGCCTCAGTTCCTAAATTCACTATGATTTTTAGAGGAGATGAGAACTTTTTTCATTGCACAAGAATCTTCACTCTAAGTCTTAAATTAATGTCAACTCAACAGTCTTGATAGAAGAGTTCAGAAGTCAGTTACTTGTAATCAGGTGACTAACCTTTCAAAAAAATCATCTGTTCTCACACTAAAAAAAATAAATCATTAAGCAGTTCTTACATTCACGTTTATCGTTGCTCTTTGTAAGGCAAACCACAAAAATACCAGTTATGATTGTCTGAGGAGTGTCTGGTTAGTACATGACGGATAAGGTTGTATTAGGCATGTGGTGCATGTGTAACAATATTTTATTCACAGAGGATTAAAACCAATTTTTAAAGAAAATAAATAAAAATCTGATTTTTAAAAAACTAAATTAAAAATAAAACCTATTTAAAGTTAAATTTGAATTCATGACAACCAGGGCCAGGCTCCAGGGTTTTTGCCGCCCCAAGCAGCAAAAAGAAAAAGCCGCGATCGCAATCTGCAGCTCTACTGCCGCCGCTTCAGTCTTCGGTGGCAATTCGGCAGCTGGTCCTTTGCTCCGAGAGGGAGTGAGGGACCCACCACCAAATTGCCGCCGAAGACCCAGACATGCCACCCCTCTCCATTGGCCGCTCCAAGCACTGCTTGTGCAGCTAGTGCCTGGAGCCAGCCCTGATGACAACTTATGTTAAGGCCTTATTCTAATCTATTAAAATGATTTAGATTAAGCATAAAATTTTTTAAAAAACCCCCAAAACACTATGCAGTACATGTTTCCTGCTGAAGTTTTAAAGGAAGTTAAATCCCTGAACTGGTGAAGCACCTGGAACCAGACATAGTTGAAATGCTAAGCCACATTTTGATAGCACTAGCTTCTTCTGCAGGTGCAGAGAGAATATTTTCTTCATTTCAGTTTATTTAACTAGTTCAGTTCAATGACTAGTTCAAAGTTAATAAGTCAAAAGAATTGAAAAAGCAGGAAAGCTTGTTTTCCTCTTCCAACCTATGAATAAAATGTAGGCGAAGAAAGATGAGGTCTGCTACTGCTAAAATCTTGAAGGACATGGTGACCAGAAACAATCGGTTTAATTCACTAACTACAAATAATACTCCCTTTCTTTAATAAATCAGTTAGTTTTAAAACTCAAAACCTGTTTTGATAAGTATTCTTATATATCACACAGACTTAAGGTAGATTTAATTAATTAAAAACCAACCTTAAAATGCTGATTTTGTACATTTTTAATTGCATCTGAATTCCCATCTAACCTTGGCACAAATCACAAGTAAAAATTTAATCTTGTAAATAATACATTATTCACCATTTTTAACATAACATATAGAACATAAAAATGGCCATATTGGGTCAGACCAAAGGTCCATCTAGCCCAGTATCATGTCTTCCTACAGGTGGTCAATGCCAGGTGACCCAGAGGGAATGAACAGAACAGGTAATCAACAAGTGATCCATCCCCTGTCGCCCATTCCCAGCTTCTGGCAAACACCATCCCTGCCCATCCTGGCTAATAGCCATTGAGGGACCTATCTTCCATGAATTTATCTAGTTCTTTTTTGAACCCTGTTATAGTCTTGGCCTTCACAACATTCTCTGGCAAGGAGTTCCACAAGTTGACTGTGCGGCGTGTGAAAAAATACTTCCTTTTGTCATGATTTTATAGACCTCAATCATATTCCCCCTTAGTTGTCTCTTTTCCAAGATGAAAAGTCCTAGTCTCATTAATCTCACCATTGCCGTTCCATACCCCTAATAATTTTTGTTGCCCTTTCCTGAACCTTTTCCAAAACCAATATATCTTTTTTGAAATGGGGTGACCACATCTGCACACAGTATTCAAGATGTGGGTGTACCATGGATTTATATAGAAGCAATATGATATTTTCAGTCTTATTATCTATCCCTTTCCTAATGATTCCCAACATTCTGTTCGCTTTTTTGACTGCCGCTCCACACTGAGTGGATGTTTTCAAAGAACTATTCACAATGACTCCAAGATCTCTTTGAGTGGTCACAGCTAACTTAGACCCCATCATTTTATATGTATAGTTTGGACTATGCTTTCCAATGTGCATTACTTTGCATTTATCAACATGAAATTTCATCTGTCATTTTGTTGCCCAGTCACCCAGTTTTGAGAGATCCTTTTGTAGCTCTCTGCAGTTTGCCTGGGACTTAACTATCTTGAGTAGTTTTGTATCATCTGCAAATTTTGCCACCTCACTGTTTACCCCTTTTTCCAGATAATTTATGAATAAGTTGAATAGGACTGGACCCAGTACAGACCCCTGGGGGACTCCACTATTTACCTCTCTCCATTCTGAAAACTGATCATTTATTCCTACCCTTTGTTACCTGTCTTTTAACCAGTTACCAATCCATGAGAAAATCTTCCCTCTTATCCCATGACTGCTTACTTTGCTTCAGAGCCTTTGGTGAAGGACCTTGTCAAAGGCTTTCTGAAAATCTAAATACACTATATCCACTGGATCCCCAACTCAAAGAATTCTAGTAGATTGGTGAGATATGATTTCCCTTTACAAAAATCATGTTGACAATCCCCCAACAAATTATGTTCATCTATGTGTCTGACAATTTTGTTCTTTACTATAGTTTCAACCAGTTTACCCGGTACTGAAGTCAGGCTTACCGGCCTGTAATTGCTGGGGTCACCTCTGGAGCCCTTTTTAAAAATTGGCGTCACATTAGCTATCCTCCAGTCATTTGGTACAGAAGTGATTTACATGACAGGTTACAGACTACAGTTAGTAGTCCTGCAATTTCACATTTGAGTTCCATCTGGTCCTGGTGACTTATTACGGTTTAGTTTATCAATTTGTTCCAAAACCTCCTCTAGTGACATCTCAATCTGGGACAGTTCCTCAGATTTGTCACCTAAAAAGACCAGCTCAGGTTTGGTAATCTCCCTCATATCCTCATATATAAGTAAGAATCTCAATTAACGTAATGTGTATAGACATAGCATATCCTCTTGGTATGCATAAGCAGCAACAAATATAGCATAAAAGCAAACCAACATGTTTTAATGGATACCAACCACTCAATCAAATTTTCTTTGGAAAAATACCTAAAAAGTACAAATGCAAAACAAATTCAAAACAATGATTTAAATCAAGATTTCCTGCTTGCTGATTTAAATAATGATTAAAACCAGTGATTTGAATCAATCCACCCTGATTTCACTTAGGGTAGATGTCTAAAGCAAGATATCAAATGATGTAACAAAATGTGTGGAATGGACAAGTCCTCTAGCTAGCAGGTCACCATCCAGAAAGTTTACCCTTGCCACTGCCTGTGGCTAAATGTGTAAGCAGGGTTCTGTCGTAGATGTCTCCCTGAACTCCAGAATATACAGCTGTTTGGAGGCATAAAATTAAGACATATGTTCAAGAATTACTACTTCATTGTAATGAATTCAGTCAGTTGATACCTCTCAGAGTAAGTTCCCAATGTGGCTAAGCACTACTGCAAATATAAGAGTTAAATCTTTAAACAAGGATAGTAGTTTAAAGTCAAACTATCAACCTTCTGTAACTTGTCTTCCATAGTTCTCTCAATTTCCTTATGATTCCAAATTTTACAATAAAAACAGCAACTCACAAAGTTGGTGCAGAGCCATTATCTGTAAGGATGAGTCTTGGGTGCTGCTGAATTGTGATAGGAGAGCTGGAACCTGATTCAGAGCTTGCTGAAGACATACTAGGTGGGCGGATCTCAGACAGATAATCCGGAGCAGAATCAATTTGTAGTGGTAACTGGTTAATATGGATGTCATCTGTTATTGGTGAATCCATGATGCCACATGTTAAAATGTGTGAAAGGCTGCAGTCATCACAAGTACATCTGCTCAAGAATTAAGATAGTAATAAAATTTATCAGTGTCACAGATTTTTAAAGGTATTGTTTAAAGGTATTGAAGTTGCATTCCATTTTATTAAATTCACTGTGCCAGTTACAATATTTGATATCCTCTTTTCTCTAACTCAAGAGATTAATGTTTTATTATGAACTCATATTCAAAACATCAGCTCACCTTCTTCTATAATTACAGTTGGGACAGTCAGGCATGCTCAAACGTGATGACAACATATGCCTCATTGTGTCTGTAAAGTTGTTCTCACCAGCTAGTGCTTTCTTGTTATTTAACTAAAATAAATTGTAAGGCAGTGTTTTAGTATTGCAAATAAACGTTCGCTAAAATTGTAACCAGTTTATAGCACAACTAATGGCAAAAAATATCCTTTCCTTTTATAATGCCCAACTTAAAAAGACAATTATAATGCAAGTAATAACTTGATAAAAGTATCCTTTTGATCATCTATCACAATACCCAAAGTCAAAAACATTTATACCTAAAAAAGTTTAAAGTTAGAAGCAGTAAACACCTGGCATTCAAAAATACGTTAGCTCAAGAAAATGTATTTCCGTATTAAAGAAATCGCATGGCGAAGTCAATCTCTCTGACCCAGTTATAACTGGAGTTTTGTATATTATTTTTATTAGATCACGACACAGAGTTCTTTCACTTCAGCAGTTACATTCCTTTTATGGATATACACAAAGGGACGAACATGTAATAACAAACTCAATTACCCTTAAAGTTTAGAAAAAACGTGGGGGCCCAATTCTGTAGCTGATCTGTGCTTAACTCCCATTTATCCAAGTGAGCTCTAGGCATAGGGTTGAAGAATTAGAGCACATATGGTTAGTGCAATATACAGATTACTCTTTCAGTTGCAAGTGTCTGTCTCTCATAGTATACAGAAAATATTCAAATTACCTAATATAAATTGCTAAAACACCATAATCCTACCTGCTCTTCAATAAAACGCCTCTGTTTAAAAAATTCCCAGTCTTCTTTTAGCATGCGCTGTTTTGTTTTCATTGCCATCTAAAACAGGATAGAAGGAGATGCATTGGTTTAAACATGAAAATACTACACTGTATTTGTTAGGTTCCCATCAAATTTTATTTTATTCATCCTGTCCATGTTTATTTCAGAAAACTCACAAGAATCTTGTGCAATTAAAAAGAAAGTTAAGTAAGTTATTAAAGTTATATTAAAGATAAAGTCTATCTTATCCAAGTGCTCTTCTGATTTCATTAGTAAAGCCACTGTATTTTAAACTCTACGCAAATATAAAATCATTTTGGCAATCTTCCCCCCTTGCACCCTCCACACTCCAGTTAACTCTTTACACGGACATTAAGTTGCATTTTATACTATACACAAAATTCTGATAACATTTAAAGTGTTCTGCATCAGATACCCAATATCTCATCTCCTGATCCATGTGTGAAGCTCTAGCAATACAGGACTTCTGGCAAGTCCAGATATACGCTCAAGGTCAATAGCAAATCTTGTGGTGTTCAAGACCTAGAGCTCATCATTCAATCATAGAAGAATATTTGCTACTGAAGTTGGACTTTTCTTTTTTGTAAGTTTATATAAAAAGAAAAGATCAAGTTTAAAATTATAGCCATTCACATGTAATGATCTATACTGTCAGTGTTTAAGGTTGAGCTTAAAAGTTAAACCATAGGCAAGGAGTACATAACTCAGAAAGATGCTTTTTATTAATTATAGAGCACCTTGGGGCACATTACTGGAAAAGCACTATTAAAATCAGATTACATTTTGTCTTTGAAGAGTACACTTTTTAGAGTTAACAAACAATGCTACAAACATAAAACAAACAAAGAAAAATCCGTAAATGTTTGAGACACAAGGTGGGTGAGAATATCTTTTAACGGACCACCTTATGTTGGTGAGAGAGCGCCCAGACCTGAAGAAGAGCTTTCTGTAAATTTGAAAGCTTGTCTCTCCGCAACAGAAGTTATCTTTTATTTGACTAATACCTCACCCACCTTGTCTCTAGTATCCTGGGACCAACATGCATACAATACTACATACAGTAATTTTTATTTTTTTTTAAAACAGTGAAGAACAAAAAACAGTTTCTCCATCTGTTTCCCAAATCAATTTGAAAGAACTGGTTCAGTAGGTAAGGGAAAGCACCTATCCAGGTTTCTTTCAACACTTATCACTTAGCATACAAGTACTAGAAATTCAAAACCTTTCAGAGGTTACATATTCATGGAACAAAATTTGCAGCAAATGAACCAGAATTTATTATGATTAGCTCATGTTGTAACCCTCAATTTGTAATATTACCTTAAATTAATATTTCAAGGAATGAACACAGAATTCAAACATGAACATGAGTTTAAAAGATTACAATAGGATATTGTTTCACTCAGGAAATACCATACTGAACTATCCCCGCTACACCTCAACACTTGAATTTGAACGTCACTTAGCATGATTTTGCTCTTTGATGCTGGTATCAAATGTAATTTGGATTACTACTATTCAATTTTGAATTCCCTTGCTCTGAAGGGAATATGTTAGTTTACACTAAAAGCAATATGGTAAGTCATGCAACGCTTTTAAATGGTTAAGAGAAATAGTAAGCATGAACACTTATGGACCATCCTTTGCTCCACTTTTCAGAGGGATTAAAATGTACTATATGGCCAAAAATTCTATTCCTGGCTCTGCTACTGACTGTTTTGAGGACATGGGCAGTCACTTAATTTCTGTATCAGTTATTCTACCTACTTATCCATCCCTTCAAGTAGCACCTATCACTGCTAAATCTAGGCACCTAAAAAATATTTATTTACCTACCTTACATGGGTGCTGTGTGGATCAACCATTCACATTTGTACAGTGCTTTGCAACCACAACACTATAGTGGATGCATTTAATCTCTACTAGTTTGAGAGATAATTTTACTTCTACTGTATTCACTGTTTTGGGCAAGACTGTGAGATGCCCTCGCTTAGGCACACAGGAGTGAATGGACAAGCAAGAAGCCTCCCCTACACACTTGTGCATCAACAGTAATTGCTGTATTTTTCCTCTCCATGGGAGCAAGCTAGTGAAGAGGGGTGGAAAGGGAGTGGGGTCATTATTCTGGCCCCTTCACTTTGCACCAGCCTGTGGAGCCTGGCTGGCATACAAGATTGAGCAAATTACCAGGACCTCATATGCAAGCAACAGTCCTGTGATTGTGCCTCAAACAGGCATAATTTCTCCAGTGTTCTTCCTGGCATGGTTAGATTCCACACTCCTATTTACACAAGGGCTGTGTTCTTCAAGACAAAATCTAGACCTTTAAGTATAGGGACTCTCACAAACTAATATGATCTTTCAAATGGATAAAGATTGCAAAGTATGACAAATGCACATTAGCACTAGTACTACCAGACATCCTCATATTCATGTTCTTAAAGCAATGGCATAAAGGCTACTTCAGAGTCATTAGCCTTTGAATATTTCAGTATGCAAATTAATCATACCATAATAGCCTGAAACTGCTTTTGGTGTTTCTGTGAGAATTTAATCATTAAAGAAAAAGAAGCTCTGCTTCCAGAATAATGTTACTTCATTAAATAAATGAGGATCACAGGCTGTAATTCCTTTTTAGGACTTTTAAATGTTCTTTATACCAGCTGCGGATGGCATAACAGATTAACTTTTGAAGTCAACAGGATCATCTTAAAATCTGTTTGTGGGAAGAAACCTGGACATATTTGAGATGGTCTATGTTAGTCTTTTCCTGAAGAGTAACTGCTCTGACAGCCCCACCTTTCCAGTGCTACACTTTAAGTCAGAAGGTGATGGATATTTTTGCTGTAGTGATGCCTAGGGTGCTTATTTCCTGCTTATAAATTGATCCTGCAAAGACCTACACCTCTCAAGCCCCAGAAAGACTGAATTTTAGAAGAGACACTGCCATTTACATATGCAGAAATGGGTTCCACTTCACCCCTCAAGAGCTTCTCTTCTGATGCCTATAATTATACTTTATAAAACAAAGATGCAACAACAGCCTTTAACCATTTGTATTCATTGTTAATACATGAATATTACAAGGGAAATCAAATAAGGTAAAATCAGATTGTCTTCACAGTAGTTGCCTGTTACTTCTGTCTGGTTCTTATAAACACTAGCAAATGTTCATTATTTGCTGTGCCTACTTTTCTTTAACAAAATGGCTATTTTTCACGTTTAATATACCTAGGATTAGAGCATGCAAGCTTTACAGGTGGCAGAGTTTGGCAACAAGAATTTTCTTCAGATGCTTTAAAACTATCCTCAAAATTTTATGCAAGACCTTAACAAAGACACTGCTAACCGACTTTCTTGCAACATCCCACAGTGGATTGTAGTGGTTGTTAACTAAGCAGAAACGAGTAACTTTACTGACAATGTACATAAAACACGGGGATTAAGTTTTTAAATTAACAAAACTCATCTTATAAAGACAATTGTTTCTTATACAAAAGTAATAATTAAAATATACTGATGTATCGTGTATGCTACGGGAATTCAGACTAAGTAATAATTCATTTTTATCAGCACCTGTATTCCATAGTTATTATACCACCTTGACTAAAGGTCAGGATTTTTGGAGTACATGTATGCAGTATATAACGTTGTATGTTTTACATTTACTGCAAGGCAGGCAATACCTTATATGGTCCTTACCTGTTCATCTACATAATCATCTATTTTTTTCTGGCATTCAAGCCAGGCTTCAGCCACTTGACCCATCTCCTGTTCCAATTGATGATACCTTTGTAGCAAGGTACTATACATATCTTCACTACAGGAATCGTGTGTTGTTCCAAGCCTAAAAGTTTAAACAGCAATTATTAGAGTATGAAATAGAGGCAGAGGCATGCACCTAATAATCAGAATGATTCACTGGTGTTCACTAACTTTTCTGATATACAGCACCACTTAAAATCATAAAAGATTATTGTTGGAAGAGTCCTCAGGAGGTCATCTAGTCCAACCACCTGCTCAAAGCAGGACAAACCCCAACTAAATCTTAAAATAGTTTTAGGACAAAAAAGGCTTTAGGTGATGAATATATCTACAGTAACTGACACAGAAGCTATTTGGCCATTAGTTCCACAAAACATGTTTATCTGTATTTTTAACAAAGGTCTGACAACAGCTCACTCTTGATGTTCTGTAACCAGTGTAAGCAATAGTAGTGAGTACATAAGAAGCGTAACATTTCCATAACAAACTGGGGTCATCGCAACTGAGCCATACTTATTCACCCAGCTTTATTACTTGATATACCTATCTTCCTGAACCACATATGCGTTAAGTACAGATGACCATCTACCAAAGAGCTGGACAGCAAAGACATACCCAGGTCTGGTGAAGCGTTAATCAGCACAATGATTAAGGATGACACTAATTATTTAATAGCTAGGGCTGTTGGGCCTCCACTTGGGGAAACAGACATGAAATCAAGCTATTGCAAAACTTGGTTATACACAGTAACTCATACTCCTGAGGGAATTTTGTGTCACTACGCGTGCACAGAATTCATGACCCCTGCAGACTTTTTTGTTTCCCCACAGCAAAATGACTTTCTGACTGGGAAGCAAAGGGAAGCCACAAGAATGGTCATGCTGTTGCTCCCCAGCAGCACACATGCTTTGTTTCAGGCACCTGAAGCAGCCAGCAGAGAGCTAAATCCCTGGGGGAAAGGTAGGCAGGGCTAGGGATGCCTCAGCCAGTGGCTCCTACCTTGCTTGTCTCAGCTGGGCTGGGGAGGATGAGACTTCCTTTTCCCCTACAAGGAGTGGCCAGGGCCATGTCAGACCTACCCCCAGAAACCTCTCCGGCTACAGGAAGCTCCGCACCACCACTGACTCTCTTCCCGTCCCCATTGCTCCTCAGCCACAGGGGAGGGGTTCACGCTACGGGTAGCTGCTTCCCCTGTCCACCCAGCCCCTGTGCATCCAGACTCACCTCAAAACCAGATCACCCCACCAAGCCTCACCCCCTACACCCAGAACCCCCCCCCACCAAGTCCCTGAACCCATGCCCTGACAAGCCTCACCCTCTGGAATGGGTTACCTAGAGAGGTGGTGGAATCTCCTTCCTTAGAGGCTTTTAAGGTCAGGCTTGACAAATCCCTGGCTGGGATGATTTAGTTGGGGATTGGTCCTGCTTTGAGCAGGGGTTGGACTTGATGACCTCCTGAGGTCCCTTCCAACTCTGATATTCTATGATTCTGCATTTGGACCCCACCCCTGCCCCCAGACCATCCCCTGCACTCGACCCTCCCCCATCCAAACCACCCTGACAAGTCCCCCACATCCAGATCCCCATCCCACTGAGCTCCACTAAGCCAGCACCCAGACCTGCAACCCACCAAGCCAGCACCTGGACCCTCCCTCCAGCTGAGGCCTCCACATCCAAATCCCCGTGCAGAGTCCCACCTACCTTCACCTAACCCCCTCTGCAGAGTCACATTGTCTCTGCACCCAGAATCTGCCCCCCCATGACCCCCTGTTCATCCAGATCCCCCCACGCCTGGACTCCCCACCAAGCTGGCTGCACCCAGACTGCCTCACACAGAACCCTATCACCCCACATCTGCATCTCTCCACATTCAGGCCCTCCACACTTCGCTCCTGCTAGGCTGAACCTGCCTGCCTACATCTAGTGTGGTTGGCATAGAGGGGCAAAGCCCCGGGTGTTTCTGGGGTTGGCCTGGCCCTTGCGCTGTGTCAGGGTCAGATGCATCTTCACTGCTAAGTCCATCTCCCGGGACGGGGAGGATAGGGGTAAGGCCTGCAGGGTGATCTCCCACCTCTGTGCAGTCACTGGCTTGTGCTCTCCACTGCCATGCTAGAGCCTCTGCATTTATTTATTACAAATAAAATTTGCAGAATTTTAAAATAGTGTGCAGAATTTTTGTTTTTTGGGGCGCAGAATTCCCTCAGGAGTAAACTCACTTCCTACCCATTGGAGGCAGCATTTGTTCTAAGATTGATAGGTTAAAAGACACTTCTCCCTCAGAGGGGCATTTTCAGGAATGGAAGACAGAGACTTTCCTGCTCCCCTACTACTGTGGAATCAGCAGTTTTATTCCTGCTTATTCCTTTGAGGTCTGCCATACATCATCATTGCAAGCATCCTCAAACTACCAAGTCAGCATCCTGAACTTGGGTCTCAGAACCAAGTAAGGTAGAGATTATAGTATGTTACACACTTCTAATGTGCATTTGATTACAAAGATCTTTGAGTTCCTCCAAATATAAACCAAGACTCATGGCAGCCATGCCACTCAATCATGTATTATCTCCATTTTACCAATCGGTGAAGAGGTTAAGTGACTTGCCCAGGGCTTCTCAAAAAGTTAGTGTCAGAACCAGGCATCTCGACTCCTAGGATGAAATCCTGGTCACAGTGAGGGTCACACGGTTTTGCCATTTACTTTAATGGGGCCAGGACTTCATACCGAGTTCTCTGTTCTAACTGCTATGTAATACTGCCTACCACCATCTGGCAACAATTGTAAGAAATTTCTCCATCCCAACATAGAGAATCTAAAATAACTAAGAACAAAGTGAATAGCAGACAACTATTGTCCAGTATTAAACCAAAGCCACTAATTTCATTTCACCCAAGATCTCAAGTTTTTTTGTTTTTTTTATTATTATACAGAAACCTCAGTCTTTTTAGGAGATAATTTCTACATACCAAAAATCATGAAGATGTAAAAATGCATCAAGAATATAGGCTAACTATATGGAATGTTCAATGGTGCTTAAAATTCTACCAGCAATCAGTGTTGCCAATTCTCATGATTTTATCATGATACTCATGAAATTTATTTTTTTCTTAATGCCCTGGCTCCTGAAGTAATGGTAATTCTATATAAAATAGCAAGTTTCTAGCCTTTGTGATTGCAGAGAAGAACATGAAAATTTAACCCCAGTGAACCCTACACTGGTTCAAAAAACCAAAAGGCAAATAAAACTCCCAAAACATATTTTTTTCAAAATTTTCATTTCTGAAGGCCAACTCATGATTTAATATTTTCCATTGGCAATTCTGCAGTATTTATACCTGTATAAAATCAAGAGTTATAATACAATACTTAGCATTTACACACTTACAACAAATTTATTTAAGACAAATGTAGGGCAAAAGTTACTAAAAAGAGAGTTTAATCTTTCAATTGTATAGGATCCAAGACAGATAGTAAATATTCCTAGCATATTTGGGTCAAAACACATGATTTTGCAAATCTATCAAAACTATTACTCAAACGTGCTACTGCATTTCCTAGAGTGCACCACCAATTTCACATACAAACAGGTGCATAGACTAAGAAAGTAACTCATTTTTAAAGGCCTCTATGAAAGCAAAACTCAGAGGAGCAGCAGCAATGTTTTAGAAACCTGTGTTTAATAGGGTTTTGTCCATTTGATTGCTTTTGTTTAATATTAGTAAGTTATGACCATTAATTTGTTTGATGTTTTTTGTGTGTCTGTTTAGGATAGTGGCAAATGATTAGTAATTGTTCTAGTATGGCATGTAGGCCACTGCTAAAGATATCATCATCTGAGGGTTGCTTATGAAAGCCTAATTCTGCTAACACTTACCACCAGGGATATACTGTGAAGTCACTCATGGATCCAATCATGGTAATATGTACCATCCTCAGGGGTGAACCTTTGCAGGATTGAGCTCTACATTTGTAAGGTTTGTGTTTCTCAGTGTACCTACAGTAGTAGACCAGCTAAAGATTCTAAATAAACATGCAGTAATGAAAAGAAAAACCCAATTTACATGCAAGTGCACCAACTGAACAGATGTTTTCATCACACCTCATCTTAAAGTAGTTTGTGAGGAATATGAAGAGATATTTCAGTGGTTTGCTTAGCCAAAATAATAATCACAGAATCGAATTCTTTTAAAAAAAGAAGTCACAGTTTTACCATTAGTCTTATCAGAAGTATCTAACTATTTTGTCACAGATACTATGTAAACTATTATTCTCTTTACTTAATGTGTGTATATAGATATATTGAAAGACACTTTACCTTAGCTGTGACACCAGTGTTGGCAAGCTGTTCTGCAGCAGTGGCTCAGAAAATACCAGATTTTCAAATAGATGCTTATTGTGCAATTTCCACGTCACCTGAAATTTCTTCAAGTGTTCATTTTCCTATTAAAAATATTTAAATTTTCTATAAATCTAACATATTTCTAAAGAACTCTTCAGATGCCAGAAAGAAAATTTCTTTAGCTAGTAACCTTTTAAACCCACCAGCCCAGATGATGGGTTATTCAGCTTAGACCTTAGCCAGTTTTAACACTAACAAACATATTATTTTGCCACTGATCTATGAATCAGGACCGCCACTGACTTCTAAAAGTCACTCTAGCTTCTTTTCTCATCTTTCTGAATAGTCAGGGGATAGGAAAGGGGGGAAAAAATTCAGAAGAAGGCACTATCTTGTTAAAAGACCTTCCACAAATTCACAGTTCAATTTCTATCTCAACAGACAGAGTATATCATCTTAGCCAGACTTTTCCAGGGGTTTTGATTTGCTATCCCTGATCAATGTTAGGTTCTTCTTTACCATGTCTAGCAGGAGATACCGCTCTCCTAGTAAGTTCTGCTTTTCCCACAAGGTTTAACTAAAACACTGAAGAAGTTGTACTTTCTAAGTATGGTTACTCAGAAATGTTCTTCCTGAAGCAAGCAATAATCTACTTACTCATCTGTCTAGCATACTAAATGTGCATCTTGGTTTCTGGACTATCAACCATCTACCCATTTCCAACCTTGAGGTACTTCTAAACAGAAGAGTTAACATCTATGGTTATAGTAATTCAGTGTTGACAGCTGAACAACAGACCCTCTACGAGAGATCCCCTAACCACCAATTCAGCAAGCGTTTCATTTATGGAACAAACACGAGTGTCTGTCTTCTGTCACCAGACCTCACACTGAGCAAGATTAAATGAAGGCATTCTGGCTGTCACACCAGCAAGTGAATCTCCTGCACTATGGCTTTGAGTAATCAGTAATACAAGCATCGCATAGGACAGAGTCATCTTATTTTATAGACCTCAAACTCTGATAGGAGTTATGTATTCGAAGTCAGACCTCAGTATCAAGCACTCCTAGTCCGGCTAGCACTGCTCGAAGAAAACAATGGAAAACACTCATCTGTACATAAATTATAGCCTCTCCACTCCTGAGGTGTGCAATGAAGCAATATACTCCCTTGCTTCGGATGATAAATAGTTTAAGATTTTAGTTCCTACACATTACTAACAAAATTTAAATTTTAGCCTGATTATCCTGAAAACAAGTGAGCCTTCTGGTAGGTTCCATAGGTCTGAGGAGAACAAAACTGACAAAACTTCTTTAGAAAGCTTACATCCCTAGTTCAGTTGATCAGGTCCTGTACTGCCTACAGAAAGTATCAGGCAAGTTTTTCTTTTAGACCTCTAAATTGGGGATTGAGGGACTTTTCTGTACTGACCACAGTCTCTCCATCTTGATCTTGGTATGGTGTCTCATCCCCTGGTGGGGCAAAAAGGCTTTAATGCTTGTTCTTGAACCTCTCCAAAGAGCTGGACTCCTTTGAAAGGAAGGAAAATCAGTCATAATTTCACTAAGAAATTAAGTCCACATGGATGGAGGTTCAAGCCTCTTCCTGCCATCATACTGCAGGCTACACACAAAGGTTGGACCTTAGCCAAGTGGAAGACTGAATTACAAAGTTTACAATATGATGATCTAGCCACACGTGTGTATTTGAGGCTAAAAGGATTTCTCTTGATCTCAAACAGTGCAGTAGAGTCTTAACAAAATGCATTCATGTGCACTGAAAAAGCTAAATGAGACTACTTCCTTACGCTTTTTCTCTGCAGTTAAATCTCAGCTTCCAAGCTTTAAATATTAGCGTGCCTAAGGAGAAGGCCTTGTAGCAACCCAAGAAATCTATATAAAAAACCACCACAGGAACAATATCCTGTGTTCCTACTACAGCTTATAGTTCAATTTCTGAATACTGAAGCCTATTAGAGGAACAATGGCTGGTCTCAATACTGACTGAGCTGCTAAACCAATCACACATAAGGAAGGAGTTACTGTAAAAATACCATATCCACTCAAACTCTTTGGAGAATGAAGTATCCTTTCCGCTTCAGTAGGGCAAAAAGTAGTAGGTTGGAGAGTTCATGTCTATTCTAAGCATTTCCTGTCAATTTGATCTCTTACATATGTTGACTTTACTACTACTGGTCCACAGTAGAGACCAGGAAAAGGAGAGTGACTTAACATGAAAACATCAAATGCCTGATTAGCTATATCTTCTTGACAACCAGTGTACAAAAATTAGTGGATTCTTAGAAAGGAAAATAAAAACTGTCTAGTTTCAGAGGCATCAATTTAATTTTCATTCTGCAATAAATCTGTTCTGCAGTCAAGTATGTTTTTAAACAGCAAAGCAACTCAGTAACTTTAAGAACCATACTCTCAAGAGAGAAATGCTAAGACTTGACTAATACAGGAATATGTCAATGAATGGGTGGTAATGAATTATTTCTAATAAAAGTGCATCGTGTCTAAGGGCAGGGAAAGAAGATGAGAAAATAGCGAGCACAGAGCAGGGAGGGCAGGAAACAGTCAACTATCATATTTTTGTATATCTGAACACAAATAAATTATGTTTTAATTTTGAATTTCATTCTATGAATCTCCTTTTCTCTTTGAGAACCTTTTCTTCCCCACCATTTTTTTTTAAAATCACCCGAGGTCTGAACACCGTCCCCTTCTATATTTCTTCCCTTTTGTCTACCACTTACTGCCCATTTCATTCCTTTCTATAACTGTCCCACACCTCTCCAGCCCATCTACAGCAAAACCAAATTCTACTCTGTCAAAATTCCCTTTGCAGTCTTCAGCATGTACATAGTATGAAAAGAAATAAGGGAGTACAGCATAACAAAAAGGCTGTAAAGACCTAAATCCTAAAAGAAAAGTGAAAAAAACATTAGAAATAACTGTTTCTACTACTTATATTTTCTGTATTTCGCTTCTCTTCTGGTAGACCTTTGCCTGCTGCTTGTTCTCTACCTGTCAACATAACCTGAAGTGTGACAACAGTATTGGTTGGTAGCAAAGGATTATATCGAAGAGAATGATGAGTTTGGTTGTAATACGTAACAGGAGCAGATTAATTCCTAAGCAAGAGATAGTCTTCTCAAGCAAGTGTCTTTGATGATCAGGGAAGAGAAAAGAAAATATGTAGAATCAAAATATCTGAATTAATGCATCTGGAAGGGCATTAAAGCTTTCATAATACTTTTCTTAAGACATCACTGAAGCTCACTAGTGTAATATTCTACCCATCCTAGATATGGGGCTGTCTAAAATAAAATAATTCAAAATATGGCAACTGAACAGATTCCTCAAAAGTTTTGTTTTGAAACTAGTCAGTCCCATTACCCATTTGCAGTACTTGTTTAATAGCTTCCTCTTGATCATTCAGATGATGTAGCAGCTCACCTTGCCCCCCGCAAATGGACAGTTTTGGCAATTTCGCCCATTTGTGAATAAACTGTTTTGTTCAAAATGTCCCAGCCTAGATTTCAATATGAGGACATAGAAGTTAAGTGTATTCCTCACTCTCCCGCCCAAACACACAAAAGCTTATACTCTGCAATCTGCAAAAGGATTGTGAAAACTCACAACACGACTTCTTACAAATTTGTATTACCTCTACAGATCAATAGTACACAGGAATTTTGTTTGTATCTTACCAGAGTGACAAGAAAGGTGCTGATTGTGCATGCTGCCTGACAGAGTGCACTGTATTCCTCAAGAAGGAGTGAGATGAACTGATGTGCCTGCGGTGGGCCTGGTATTGATAATGTTGATGCAACTTTAGATCCCAGCGACAAGTGCCTGAGCAGACGAACCTTCATTTCAAGCACATATTCTCTAGCTTGCTGTTCCAATCGTTGATAAAGCTGATAAGGATCTCTTTCACAAAGCCTGCATTTTTGGAATAATAATTGTGACCAAAAATTCACAATCAAAATAGTGTTTAATGCTCACTGTCTCCTAAATACTCCTAGGAGAGTATTCTGGAGGAAGGATGGTCTAGGGGTTAGGGAACTAACCTAGGACTTTGAGACCTGGGTCCAATTCCCAGCTATACAATAGATTTTTTGTGTAACCTTGGGCAAGTCACTTAGTCTCTCTGTGCCTCAGTTTCTCAAATGGATAAAAGATGGTAACAATTGATGGTGAAGTCCTTCAAAACATTTCTCTCTACCCACCATAACACACAATATCTCACCAGAATTTAGGGCTTGTGTTAAGATAAAAATGGAATGCAGACTAGAGCAGAAATTGTTGAGAGAAATAAGATGGAGAGAAGGAATATGTATAAACAATATGCAGCTGTTGCTCATTATTGTTTGTAAAAAAGGTATAAATGTTGGCTCTAATTGTTTATCTTTAGAGAGACCTGCCCTAGGTGGGGGAAACCCTGTGTCCTAGTGCACTCTCTCCCTCCATGCAATTAGAGAATAAAGTATCTGACTTGCTGCACCCAACCACAGAGCGAGAACTCTGTTTTTCTCAGACAGGCTTGTCTTCACTACTGGGGAAAGTCAACCTAAATTATGCACCTCCAGCTACGTATATATAACATAGCTGGAATTGACATAGCTTAGGTTAATCTACCACTGTGTCTTCACTGTGCTGCGCCGATGGGAGATGCTCTCCGGTCGACTTTGCTTACTCTTCTCACAGAGCTGGAGTACCAGAGAGCGCTCTGCCGTCGATTTAGTGGGTCTTCACTAGACCCGCTAAAATCGACCCCTGCTGCATTGATTGCAGCAGTAGTGAAGACAAGCCCTTAGTTCCAGCCAGAAGCTCTTACTCATAGAATCATAGAAGATTAGGGTTGGAAGGGACCTCAGAAGGTCATCTAGTCCAACCCCCTGCTCAAAGCAGGACCAATCCCCAGACAGATTTTTACCCCAGTTCCCTAAATGGCCCCCTCAAGGATTAAACTCACAACCCTGGGTTTAGCAGGCCAATGCTCAAACCACTTAGCTATCCCTCCCCCCCTGCTCATAGTGCTACTGTCATTCAGGTACCAGGAGAGCTGACCCACTAATATTTTAAATGTTCAGTAGACCAATAGGCTATTCTAGGATTCACATTGCCAGCGAGGCTAAAAAATTAAGATAGTTACCCAATGTATTGGGGCAGTTTAAAGACACTCAAATTGTTGTGTTATCTTCAATAGCATGAATATTCAGTGATCACATTAAGCTAAACTTCTCTACATCATACTAAGAAAGGATTCCCATTCCAGATATGCAACTAATTTTTAAGTGTCTACAAATCTCAATTTTCCTAGTCAAATAATCCACTGGTATGTACTAATTTCTTTTTTTTTTGAATGAAGTAATATTTTAGCTGTCATTGTGGTTTTAAGAATCCACCACTGTTCATTCTAATCCAATGTACTAAATAAAGACAAAGTATCATGTATGGAAATATCAGCTGAGAGTAGTATGTCAGCTTTTAATATTATTAATCTCATGTTCTTCTGAAGAGATGAATTTTTAGGACATATCCATAATTTATGCATCAATAGCCCTCTTGCAGATTAGTATGTCAGAGTTTAATAATTTCATATGATACATTCAAGCCAACGTTCAATATACGTATGCAGGAGTTTTAGTTAAAATTGCTCTGATTCCTCATTCCAATGACAAATTCTGAATATTTGGACACATAAGGGATTGATGATTTTAAAAAGTATGGCCACAGATTAAGAGGTGATAGATATACTTCTATTAAAGAAATCAGTGATTCTGAATTATTTGCAGCTTCATAATAAAGATCGTTTAAACTAGAGGAACAGTACTAATCTACATAAGAAAATTCTATAAAAATTTTTTATACCTATCCACCAACTCCTTCATTCCCTCTTTATCTGGTACCAGGGATTGGTCTTGATCATCTGCCAATGGGGTGCCAGCTTGGCGATATACACATCGGACCATATATCTTACTTCTGACCAGTAATTTTGAAGCTGCTGAGATTCACGTTCAGTCTCTGCTGAAATTTCTCTGCAACAATGCCAGAAAGGTTAACATAGCATGCAAACTAAGGTTATTGTACCACCACATTATTTTAAACATGCACTTCAGTAAAAACAGAGTGCCTATCCATCAACTAAATTAGATTAGAAAACCAATTAAATAGAATTACCACTGAATTACAAAAATTCTTATTTTAATAAGCAAAATATGAGCAGAGATGAATAAGTTGCAACATTACTAAGTTCGCTGCAAGTCTCACCTGCGCTCATTACAGGCCTCACAGTTACATGCTACATCAGAAGGAGAGGAATTACTGAGATCTGCAGAGGGTACTGTCTGTGCTCCAACAGTTATTCTCCCTCCTCCTACAGATTCCTGCTGTGATCCACTGTTTCCAAGCGGCATGTGCAAAAGGAAATCTTGGCTCTGTTTAAAAACAAACAAAAACAAAAAAAACCATACCTTACAAAACAGACAAACGTGAAACGTAGACAAGCAGGCAAATCTTTAATAAAAGACGGTTACTCACCTTTGTAACTGTTGTTCTTCGAGATGTGTTGCTCATATCCATTCCAATTAGGTGTGCGCGCACTGCGTGCACAATCATTGGAAGATTTTTACCCTAGCAACACTTGGTGGGTTGGCTGAGGCGTGCCCTGGAGTGGAGCCTTCATGGCGCCGGATATATGTCCCAACCGACCCAGCGCCCCCTCAGTTCCTTCTTGCTGACTACTCCTACGGAGGGGAAGGAGGGCGGGTTTGGAATGGATATGAGCAACACATCTCAAAGAACAGTTACAAAGGTGAGTAACCGTTTTTGCTTCTTTGAATGTTTGCTCATATTGATTCCAATTAGGTGACTCCCAAGCCTTACCTAGGTGGTGGGGTTGGAGTGCGATGTCGCGGAGTGAAGGACTGCTGAACCAAATGCAGCATCACTCCTGGACTGCTGTACTATTGCATAGTTGGCGGTGAAGGTATGCACCGATGACCAAGTCGCTGCCCTACATATATCCTGTATGGGCATGTGTGCCAGGAAAGCAGAGGATGAAGCCTGAGCCCACGTGGAGTGGGTGGTAAGACTGGAAGCTGGGACACCAGCTAAGTCATAGCATGCATGAATGCATGATGTGATCCAGGACAAGATGTGCTGGGAGGAAATCAGAAGGCCCTTCATCTGGTCTGCCACAGCAACAAACTGCTGTGACATTTTCCTGAAAGGTTTTGTTCGTTCGATGTAGAAGGCGAGGGCCCTGTGAAAGTCCAGGGAGTGCAGCTGTTGTTCCCGTCTAGAGGCGTGTGGCTTTGGGTAGAAGACAGGGAGGAGGAAGATGTCCTGGTTGACATGGAAGGCAGACACCACCTTAAGGAGGAAGGCCGGGTGGGGTCACAGCTGTACCTTGTCCTTGTGGAACACCGTATACAGTGGTTCCGATGTGAGTGCCCTGAGCTCAGACACCCGCCTCGCAGAGGTGATAGCTTTGAGAAAGGCTGTCTTCCAGGAAAGATACAGGAGTGAGCCGGAAGCCATCGGCTTGAATGGGGCATCCAGGAGTCTGGAGAGGACCAGGTTAAGATCCCACGTAGGGAGTGGTTGTCTAATTCGTGGGAACAGGCGCTCCAACCCCTGAGAAATCTAGTGACCCTGGGATTGGAGAAGACAGAATGCCCGTTTTCACCCGGGTGGAAAGCTGAAATAGCTGCCAGGTGCACTCTGATAGATGACACTGCCAAGCCCTGCTGCTTTAAGGACAGGAGGTAGTCCAAGGTGATAGGTACTTATGCCTGTAGAGGGGCCGTATGACTCTGAGCGCACCAGCACGAAAAACGCTTCCACTTGGCTAAGTACGTGGACCCGGTAGAGGGCTTCCTGCTACTCAAAAGGACCTGCTGTACCAAGCGAGAGCAGCACAGCTCAGATTGAGTTAGCCATGCAGAATCCACACTGTGAGCTGGAGAGATGCAGGTTGGGATGACAGAGCCATCGTGGTCTTGAGTGATCAAGTCTGGCCACAGCGGGAGTGGAATACCAATGCTGTCTGGGCCACGCCGGGGCGACCAAAAGCAGCTGGGCTCTGTCCCTGTGCAGTTTGAGCAGGACCCTGTGGACTAGCGGGAATGAAGGAAAGGCGTAGTACAGGTGAGACTTCCACTGTATTAGGAAGGCATCCAACAGGGAACCCGGGGAGCATCCTTGGAGAGAGCAGAACACCTGACGTTTCCGATTCTTGCGAGAGGCGAATAGGTCTATCAGGGGAAAGCCCCACTTCCGGAAGACAGAGTGGATGACAAAGCGAAGGAAGCGTCTGTGCACTGGGTAGATCGCAATATGGAAGTACGAGTCCTTCATGTCGAGGGCAGCAGTCTCCAGGATCTAGGGAAGGAATAAGGGTCCCTGGTGAGACCATGCGGAACTTCAACTTTACCATGAATTTGTTGAGTCCACATAGGTCCAGGATGGGCCAAAGCCCGCCCTTGGGGATTAGGAAGTAGCAGGAGTAAAAACCCCTGCCCCTTGACTCTCTTGGAACCTCCTCTATCGCCCCCACACATAGGAGTGATTGGACCTCCTGTAGAAGAAGGTGCTCGTGAGAAGGGTCCCTGAAGAGGGACAGGGAAGGAGGGTGGGAGAGAGGAGAAAAAGCAAATTGGAGGGAGTATTCCCTTTCCACTGTGCACAAGACTCATCAGTCTGATGTTATGCGAGACCATGCACTGAGGAAGTGGGAGAGAGGATTCTGGAAAGGCGGGGAAGAATTCTAAATGGAGACTGGTGCTCCGTCCTCGGGCGTATCTTCAAAAGTTCTGCTTAGGCCCTGCTGATGGCTTGGGAGGGCCTTGGCCTTGACTGGCTTGGTGCCCAGTCTGGTTCTTTTACCACCTCAGCTGCATCTTCTAAAGAAGTCCTGTCTTGGCCAAGAGGGAGGGTAGGATCTCTGAGGCTGCGGTCTGAAGGCCTTCTCTGCGTTACTGGTGTATGCATGCCCAGTGAACACATGATGGCCCGGTTGTCCTTCTGACTCTTGAGTCTGTCTTTTCAGATAATAGGCCCTGGCCGTCAAAGGGTACGTCCTGGAGGGTCTGGTGCAACTCTGGTGGTAAGCCAGAGACCTGCAGCCATGAGATGCGGCACATGGCTATGCCCGAGGACAGGGTCCTAGCCACGGAGTCCACCACGTCCAGAGAGGCTTGTAGGGAGGTTCTGGCCATCTTCTTGCACTCCTCTACTAGAGCCCCAAATTCCTCTCTGGACTCCTGTAGAACCAACTCTTTGAATTTTGCCATAGAGAGCCATGAATTATAGTCATATTGGCTCAGGAGTGCCTGCTGGCTGGCCACCCTGAGCTGCAAGCCTCCGGCCGAGTACACCTTGAGCCCAAACAAGTCTAGGTGTCTAGCATCCTCAGATTTAGGCGCAGGGGCCTGCTGGCCGTGCCGGTCCTTCTCATTGACCGAAGGACAAGGGAGCACAGTTTGGGGGGGGGGGGCGGTGTAGAGGTACCCGTATACCTTTGAGGGGACAAAGTACTTCCTTTTCACCCCCTTGGCTGTACATGGAATAGAGGCTGGTGATTGCCATATTGTCTTGGCATTGGCCTGTATAGTCCGTATGATGGGAAGGGCCACTCTGGATGGTGTCTCCGCCGACAGAATGTCCACCACAGGGTCCACTACCTCCACCACTCCCTCTACCTGGAGGCTCATACTGCGCGCCACCCTGCAGAGCAGTTCCTGGTGGGCACGGAGGTCCATAGGAGGAGGGCCAGAAACCGTAATTCCTGCGACTGCCTCATCAGGCAAGGATGAAGAAGATACCCCCGGGACTAAGGGAACCTACGTGAGGTCCTCTTGTGGAGGATCTTGTTGTTCAAGGTCCACCATGCTAGGAGCGTGGACCCATATTGGCACTGGAGCAGTCGCCTCAGAACCCCCCAGGAAGGGGGGGGGCGGAACACCGTGACCTCCAGTACTTGGGGCTCCGAAGGGGCAGAACAGGAAGCCCCCAAAGGAACCCCCTGGGCCTGATGGTAGGCCCAGGGGGTCCAAAAGGACCACTGTGAGGGTTCCTGGCCCAGGTCCTGGCCTTCTTCCAGCCACTGGCCTGCACCGCCCTCGCCCTGGTCGTGGTAGTCACCTTGTGAGTGTGACGACCCCGAGGCGCAGCGAGATGGCCACGGCGGTGCCATACATGACGGCGCCGAGTCCCCCGGTGCTGTACGGTGCCATGTGCCATGTGGGGACCAGTGGCGTGATGCAGAGCGGTACCGAGATAGTGATCAGTGCCTGCAGTCGTATCGGTACTGGGGGCCTGGTCTGGATCTCGATGGTAACCTCCAGAGAGACTGGCGCCGGGATAAGCTCCAGGACGAGTGCCACTCTGACCAGTACCATGAGTCCAATCAGTATCGGCCGTACCACGATTTGGATCTCCACGAGCCAGAGCGGTGTCACAAGTGCGACTGGTGCCAAGAACAAGATCGGTGCCGGAACTGTGAGCGACGCCATGATGGGTGCCGGGACCATGATCAGGACCGTGACCAGTGCCATCCTGCTTCGCTCGGTGACAGTGGTCATATCAGGGACGGTTTTCCCTTCGACAGCACCGTCCGCACCGGAGGTGCCGCCGGCTGCAGAGGAGTCGGTTCTGTGAGTGCGATCAGGTCCCGTGCTGTTGAGAAGGTCTCTGGAGTGGAGGGCAGTCTCAGCTCGACCGCAGTGTGCACCAGGGAGCTTACATGCACCGGAGTCGACGGCCTTTGCAGCGCAGGAGTTGACAGTGCTGGAGCCGTTAGTTGTCCTATGCCCTCCGGCAAAGGAAGTGCCTTCGATTGCGGTGCGGGAAGCGTTGGTGGCTGTTGAGCCAGCAAACAAGGAGCAGTTGGCCCTGAGACAAGGACCAGCACTGTGGTGGAGATGCCAGGGAGATCTGATGCCGCAAGACTTTAGCAGAGTCCGAACGCGGTACAGGGCCAGTCCGTGCCACAGGGGCACCGAAGACGACGGTGCCGAGTCCCGGTGAGCGGAGGAAGAAACCAGGCTAAGTGCCGCCTACATAAGGAGCTTCTTCAGTCTAATGTCCCGCTCCTTCTTAATCCTTGGCTTGAAGGCTTTACAAATGCGGCACTTGTCCGCTTGGTGGGATTCCCCCAGACACTTTAGGCAAGAGTCTGGGGGTCTCCCGTTGGCATCGGCCTCAGACAAGCCAAGCAGGGTTTGAAGCCCGGAGACCCAGGCATGGGCCAGGGTACTGGGACAGGGGAGAGAGGAGAAGACCCTCTTCCACCCCTCTAAGTAAACTAATTCTAACTATCCTAATTAACTAGTAACAACTATCAACAACTATTAACAGGTACTAAGTGAAAGCTAGGGAGAGTGGAGATCAGCGAAGCTGTGCTCCACAGTTCCAACAACTGTCACGGGTGGTAAGAAGGAACAGAGGGGGCACTGGGTCGTCTGGGGCATATATCTGGCACCATGAAGGTGCCACTCCAGGGGGTGCCTCAGCCAACCCACCGAGTGTTGCTAGGGTAAAAATCTTCCGACGATCATGCACATGGCGCGCACACATCTAATTGGAATCGATATGAGCAAGCACTCAAAGAACTAGAATGAACTTTACTTCACAGCTTATTTATACAGCCCTGTTCGACACTACAAACTTATGTTGGTATAACTATGTTGCGCCTGGGTGTGGATATCCAGCCCCTTGAGCAACACAGTTATGCCAACTGAACTCATGGTGTAGACAGTACTATGTTGACAGAAGAGTTTCTCCCATTGACATAGCTACCATTTCTCGGGGAGGTGAAGTACCTGTGATAATGGCAGAAGCTCTCCTATCAGCATAGGTAGCATCTTCACTAAGCACTACAGCAGCGCAGCTGCAGCACTATAAGTGTAGATAAGCCCTTAGCGCTGACACCGTACAATACAAAACTAAAGGCACTCCCTGTCTTGAAGAGCTTATGGGCTAAGAAACAAGCACAAGAACTGACAAACAAAGAAATCCAGAGGTGGGAATAAATTAGAATTTCTCTTCTACTAACCCTAAAATATGATTAACAACATCCTCACTAATATAAATAATATTTTACAATAAGCTGTAAACGCAAAGTAATGCACATTGGAAAACATAGTACAAACTATACATATTAAATGATGGGGTCTAAATTATCTGTGACCACTCAAGAAAGATAACCCGCATGAGGAAATAAGGAAACAGATCAACAGAGCCAGATGTGTACCCAGAAGCCTCCTACTGCAAGACAAGCCCAAGAAAGAAACCAACAGAACTCCACTGGCCATCACATACAGTCCCCAGCTAAAACCCCTCCAACGCATTATCAGGGATCTACAACCCATCCTGGACAATGATCCCACACTTTCACAGGCCTTGGGTGGCAGGCCAGTCCTCGCCCACAGACAACCTGACAACCTGAAGCATATTCTCACCAGTAAATGCACACTGCACCATAGTAACTCTATCTCAGGAACCAATCCATGCAACAAACCTTGATGCCAACTCTGCCCACATATCTACACCAGTGACACCATCACAAGACCTAACCAGATCAGCCACACCATCACCGGTTCATTCACCTGCACGTTCACCAATATAATATACGCCATCATATGCCAGCAATGCCTCTCTGCTATGTACATCGGCCAAACTGGACAGTCTCTACGGAAAAGGATAAATGGACACAAATCAGATATTAGGAATGGCAATATACAAAAACCTGTAGGAGAACACTTCAACCTCCCTGGCCACACAATAGCAGATCTTAAGGTGGCCATTCTGCAGCAAAAAAACTTCAGGACCAGACTTCAAAGAGAAACTGCTGAGCTTCAGTTTATCTGCAAATTTGACACCATCAGCTCAGGATTAAACAAAGACTGTGAATGGCTTGCCAACTACAGAACCAGTTTCTCCTCTCTTGGTTTTCACACCTCAGCTGCTAGAAGAGGGCCTCATCCTCCCTGATTGAACTAACCTCGTTATCTCTAGCCTGATTCTTGCTTGCTTATATATACCTGCCTCTGGAAATTTCCACTACATGCATCTGAAGAAGTGGGTATTCACCCACGAAAGCTCATGCTCCAAAACGTCTGTTAGTCTATAAGGTGCCACAAGACTCTTTGCTCCTGGAATTGGAAAAGGTTCAGAAAAGGGCAACAAAAATGATTAGGGGTATGGAACGGCTGCCATATGAGGAGAGATTAATAAGACTGGGACTTTTCAGCTTGGAAAAGAGATGACTAAGGGGGAATATGATAGAGGTCTATAAAATCATGACTGGTGTGGAGAAAGTAAATAAGGAAGTGTTATTTACTCCTCATTACACAAGGACTAGGGGTCACCAGATGACATTAATAGGCATCAGATTTAAAAACAAAGGGAAGTATTTTTTCCCAGAACTCTCAGTCAACCTTTGGAACTCCTTTCCAGAGGATGTTGTGAAGGCCAAGACCATAACAGGGTTCAAAAAAGAACTATATAAGTTCATGGAGGATAGGTCCATCAGTGGCTATTTGCCAGGATGGACAGGAATAGTGTCCCTAGCCTGTTTGCCAGAAGCTGGGAATGGGCAATGGGACGGATCACTCGATGATTACCTGTTCTGTTCATTCCCTCTGGGGCACCTGGCATTGGCCACTGTCAGAGGACAGGATACTGGGCTAAATGGACCTTTGGTCTGACCCAGTATGGCTGTTCTTATGTAAAGTGCTAGATATATTATAAATTAAATTTCTGGTTTGGAATTAATCATGCAACCTGTTTAGTCTATGGTTTGGATTTGACAGCTTGCAGCTCATTTTCTATAGTTTGATCCTATCCTAGCTAAATGCATAAATTCTTGCTGTTTCCAATAACCAGATGTTACTCTACAGACAGTGCTGCTGGAAAGATGCTTTTTTTCAGGTGCTTGGTAATAAGTAAGTAGCCTTGTGACCACGGAGCTGCTGTAAGAGGTCATCTACATTTGAGCCCCTGCTGACTGATATATCTAAGTCTGGAATTGTTAGCCACCACCTACAATTTGTTTGATAATTAACTGTAATTGATAACTTCATTGAGTTTAATTCAGATGACTTTGAGACACTTCTTTAATCAGATACACCTTACCCCGATATAATGCGGTCCTCGGGAGACAAAAAAATCTCACCGCATTACAGGTGAGACCGGGTTATATCGAACTTGCTGTACCCACCCCCCATTCCTTGTTCCCTGACTACCTCCTCCAGAGACGCCCCATCCCTAATTACCCCCAGCACCTCACCCCCTACCCAACCCCACTGCTCCCTGTGCCCTGACTGCTCTGACCCCAATCCACACCCCCCGCCCCCTGAGAGGCACTCACTGGCAGCGGCGGGAAGCAGAGCAACGCAGCCCCAGCCCACTCCACTCCGCCACCTCCCAGCTGCGGCGCTCTGCTTCCTGCCGTCGGTGAGTGTGGGGAGGCTGGGGAAAGGACGCCTCCCGTACTCACCTGCGGCCAGAAATGGAGTGCCTCGGCTGGGAGCTGGCAGAGTAGAACAGGCTGGAGCCAGGCTGCTCCGCTTCCCGCTGCTGGTGAGTGTGGGGAGGTTGGGGAAAGGACGCCCCTCCGGCACTCACCTTCGGCGGGAAGCAAAGCGCTGCGGCTGGGAGCTGGCAAAGTGGAGCGGGCTGGGGCCGGGCTGCTCCGATTCTGCCGCTGCCGGTGAGTGCGGGGGGATTCCTTCCCCCAAGCTCCCTCCCCCGAGCCGCGGTTGGGGCCGGGGTGAGGAAAGCGGAGCGGGCTGCTCCCGGCCCCCTGCTAATCCCCTGGGCCACTCTGGGCCTGCAGGGCCCCCAAAAGTGCCCCCCACCCCAGCTCCTGTCTCCCAAACCCTGGGGTGGGGGAACTCCTGACCGCCCCCTCCCCAAGACCCTCTGCCCCTTATCCAACCCCTCGGCCCCAGCCCAGCACCCTTAACATGCTGCTCAGAGCAGCGTGTCAGAGCTTTACCACATTGTATGAGAACCAGCCTTATATCGGGTCGCGTTATATTGGGGTAGAGGTGTATCTTTAAAATGCATTTTTAAAAATGCTCCGATGCTGGCAGGCACAAAGACCCAGAGCCTCACTGAACACTGATAAATGCATAGTTGGAAACGAGTCTGGCTTATGCGTGGGGTTAGTATAGTTAAAATAGATATTAGTGTTATAAGAATGTGTTTGTATTTATGCTTTATGGAATGCTTGTAGAATGTTGCATATATTAATCCTATTTATAATATCTGTATCCATTGGTATAAAGTTATATTGAGTGTTTGCACTGTAAAAATTTCTGTAATTATGTAACTCACCAAACAGGAAAAGCAGAATTAATTAAGGTAAAGTATTCGCACTGCACACAAAATGACCCACTGAAGGCAAATGAGGCACTGTGTAGTATCAGTGGACAGAGATTTTGGTAATTGTATTTCTGACTCACGCCAAGAAAGGGGGACCTATACATGAACTCATCCCATCAGATTGGATTCCGAGGTGAGGGGGCATAAAAATCCTGACATGGTCTCTTCATGCTGTCTAGACTCGGAGGAGCAAAGATTCCTAAACATAAGCAAGAGATCCCCATGCTGCTTGGCATGGGTCAGCCCTAAAGGAGGTATCGAGCTGTTTATTATGGAAGCTTATATTACCTTTTATAAATAAGACTAACTCATTTGCGTGTCAAGTATCAGAGAGGTAATCGTGTTAGTTTGTATCCACAGTTCTCGTCCCCTAGCGCTCCTCCTCTACTTGCACTACACTGATGACATCTTCATCATATGGACCAACCGGAAGGAGGCCCTTAAAGAATTCCACCTGGATTTCAACAATTTGCACCCCACCATCAATCTCAGCCTGGACCAGTCCACACAAGAGATCCACTTCCTGGATACTACAGTGCAAATAAGTGATGGTCATATATACACCACCCTATACTGGAAACCTACTGATCACTGTACTTACCTACATGCCTCCAGCTTCCATCCATGACACATCACATGATCCATTGTCTACATCCAAGCCCTAAGATACAACTGCATTTGCTCCAATCCCTCAGACAGAGACAAACACCTACAAGATCTTTATCAAGCATTCTTAAAACTACAATACCCACCTGGGGAAGTTAGGAAACAGACTGACAGAGCGAGACAGATACCCAGAAGTCTCCTCCTACAGGACAGGTCCAACAAGGAAAACAGAACACCATTGGCCATCATGTACAGCCCCCAGTTAAAACCTCTCCAGCACATCACCACCAATCTACAACCTATCCCAGAAAACGATCCCTCACTCTCACAAACCTTGGGAGACAGGCCAGTCCTTGCTTACAGACAGCCCCCCAACCTGAAGCAAATACTCACCAGCAACTACACACCACACCACAGAAACACTAACCCAGGAACCAATCTCTGGAACAAACCCCGTTGCCTACTCTGTCCCCATATCTACTCTAGCGACACAATCACAGGAACCAACCACATCAGCCACACCATCAAGGGCTCATTCACCTGCATATCTACTAATGTGATATGTGCCATCATGTGCCAGCAATGCCCCTCTGCCCTGTACATTGGCCAAAGCAGACAGTCTCTACGTAAAAGAATGAATGGACACAAATAAGACATCAGGAATGGTAACATACAAAAGCCAGGAGAACACTTCAATCTCCCTGGACATTCAATAACTGATTTAAAAGTAGCCATCCTTCAACAAAAAAAGCTTCAGAAACAGACTTCAAAGAGGAACTGCTGAGCTACAATTTATTTGCAAACTTAACACCATTAATTTGGGCTTGAATAGGGACTGGAAATGGCTGGCTCACTACAAAAGCAATTTTCCCTCTCTTGGTATTGACATCTCCTCATCAATTACTGGGAGTGGACCACATCCACCCTGACTGAATTGAACTTGTCAGCACTGGTTCTCCACTTGTAAGGTAACTCCCTTCTCTTCGTGTGCCCACAAATTTATGCCCGTGTCTGTAATTTTCACTCCATGCATCTGAAGAAGTGGGTTTTTTTACCCATCAAAGCTTATGCCCAAATAAATGTTAGTCTTTAAGGTGCCACCGGACCCCTTGTTTTGTGTGTGTGTGTTTTCCTGTTCTAACCTTGTAAATAACACTCATTTCTTTTCTTTGTTAATAAATCTTTAGTTAGTTTATTACAATATTGGCTACAGGCATTGTCTTTGGTTTGCGGTCTGAGTACAATTTACTTGGGGTAAGTGACTGGTCCTTTGGGACTGGAAGTAAGCTGAATATTCTTGGGATTTTGGGTGTAACATGACCATTTATCACATAGTTCAGCTTGCCTGGTTTGCAAGATGGACTGGAATGCCCAAGGGGACTGTCTGTGACTCCACGGTAAAACTGTTACAGTGCTTTAGGAGTTCACACACTTGTCACCAACTCAGTAACATCTAATGATACAGAATTCAACCAGTTTGAGGTTTCTGCCTAGCTTTTTGACATTCTACCCTGAGGTTGGCACTCACAGTCATGAGCCACTGCAAACAGCGTGACAAGTGTAATGGTTGCTAAATCTAGGGGGTTATATATTTTTATTTCACTTGACTTACTGGAGTTTGATACTATTGATTTCAACTTCTTTGCTACCATTCTTCAAAATTTGGTGTTCCTGGTGTTTGGTTCACTGTTTATTCTCCCTCATTCTTTTCAGGATGAATTTAAAAAAATGCCTAGGCCTTGTGACTTGGCCAAGACGGACCTTTGAGCCCACAGTTTTCTGTAACTTTTAGGAGAGGCCTACAATTAAGCTACCTCCTCTCTGAAGATGGCCTGTCTACGGTAATTCTCATCTCATTAGTCAACATTTAATGACAAGTACATCAAACATTGTTTATGGTTAATATGGGTAAAATATGCTTAGGTCCAGCTCATTAACTTAAAACTCAAATTATAGCTGAGTTAGATTCCTTTTGTATAAAACATCACCATTCTAAAACTGGCTTGTTGATTTATCAATAGATGCCCCTTGGTCCTTCAATATCAAGCTAGTTGGAAGCGTTACAGAATTCCATCCTAATCTAAAATATGGGACTTTAATAAAAATTCTATTCTATGAGCTAGCAGAATTTTGCTCAGAACACTAAATCACTTAGTTGGGGTTTTTCTGGAGCTTCATTCAACTTCTTATATCCTAATACAGTGGTTTTCATCCTCTTTTCATTTATAGAGTTAAAAAAAAAAAGTCAAATGGAGGTGCAGACCCATTTTGGAAATCTTAGATAGTCTGTGGACCATCAGGGATCCGTGGACCACACATTGAAAACCTCTGTCCTGATATATTTCTCCATGGTATATATGCATTGTTCCTGTATTACTTGGTGTACATGAGCTACCATTTAAAAAGGAAGATTCAATTTAAAGGTTGTTAAAATTTAAGAATTAAAACTTGAGTCTCAAATTAGTATACCGAATGTGTGGGCTGCAGATGGCACAAGTGTTTGTTGGCTGCATACCATGCAAAGAGGCATATGTTTAATAGCCTCTCTAAGGGGAGCAGAATTGATAAAACCAGAAACCTGAAGAAAAGTAGCAATGAAAGAATAGTAACCTGAGAGGAAGACTGAAAAGACAAGCCTGAAGAACAGATGGGTGGGAAAACAAAGTCAAAGATCATGCATAAATGGACAAAACAAGGTAAGAGTTGGGGGCGGGGCAGGGGGGGGAAAATCATACAAAAAGGAATGGAAGAAGGTAAAAAGAATAAAACTGAGTGAAAAAAGAGGGAAAAGGCAAAGAGTAGGAGGAGAAGAAAAGTTGAAAGGGCTTAACACAAATCACGTAAGAGGATCCAAGACTGAATTCTATCTTATGGCCCAAAAGATTCTTAAGAGACTCCTTTTCAAAGCTAGTGAATCAGGTGACACATTCAGTTTCATTTCTAGAACAAAACTCCCCAGCAAATGAATATATTACATAGATTTAAAAAAAAAAAAAAGCAAGTGTCTAGCCCATCATGGTGTCATCTCAATTTAGTCAACTCATACACTGAAACTTACCACAAGAGATTGCTCTAGCGTGGCATGCCTCTCCTCCTTCTCGACTGTTCGTCGACAATCTGGACACACCCACAGTGGAAGATGCAGCATACTATTTGCTTTTGGAGATGTAGAAAGTGCTGTTTTGCTAGAATTTTTAATCCCGCTCTCTGAAAGCAAGGTGTCTTTCCGTTCACTTCTACAAAGAAGACAATGCTCGCCTGTTGTATATGGTGCCCTTTGACCCAAGCCAAAAGTAAATGGAGTCTACAAACAAACATTTAAATAGACACAACTAGTTATTTCCATGCTTAACAGACAAAAAAGTCATCTTTATATTTCTTATTCTACAAAGTATTCAGTAGGAGCAACAAAGTCTGTGTTAATACTTGATGCATGCTTTGGGTCCATTGAAACCCCCAACACTGAATATCCTACTATTAACACAGATCCTGGAAGGTCTTATTGCTATTATGAATAAGGATCCATAATTACACATTTCATTTAAATAAAAATATACTTTTGGAGGTATGTACTATAGCTTTCCATTATTAAATGATTCAAAATAGAAGTTAAAAATAGTAGGGAAAAATTGAACTCCTTTCATTATTTTCAATGTTTATTGTTGTTTTTTGTTTTAAACAGAAAGAAATCAGGAAAATAAAATGGCTCCTTAGACTTCATTCCCTTCTGTCTGCTATAGGCGCAGCTGCTCTTTCAGCAGCAGTTTGTGGCCCAAACACTTTTAACTAACTTGGCTGTAAAGACTGGATTTAGCTTTTACAAATCTGAAGTGGTTTACAAGAGGGCCTCAAATTGCTTTGGAATGAAGTCAGCTTAGCATCTTAAAGCTATCCCTTTCTCCTCCAGACCCTCCTCTGGACAGTGGATGTAAAAAGGAACAAGTTTCCAGCAATAAAATGCCTACTATGCACTATCCAAAAATGGTGTATATAGGGGTCAGTACCAGAAAGGCCCAATCAACTGAGCACTGATTCTTCAAAGGTGCAGTCTATAGAGTCAAGTGTCAATTCTCTTACCTATCTGGTCATAGGTTCCAAAACCAGAAGGGGCCACTGTGATAATCTAATCTGACCTCCTGTGCAACACAGGCCATAGAACTTTCCTAAAACAAATTCCTAGAGCATATCTTTTAGAAAAACATCCAATCTTGATCTAAAAATCAGTGATGGAGAATCCACTAGGACCCCTGTAAACTGTTCTACTGATTAGTTACCCTCACTGTTTAAAATTTGTGCCTAATTTCAATTTTGAAGTTATTGAGCTTAAACGTCCAGCCATTAGATCTTGTTATACCTGTCTCTGCTAGATTGAAGAGCCTAGTATTACGTATTTGTTCCCCATTTAGATACTCAGACTGCGATTAAGTCATTCCTTAACTTGCTCTCTATAAAACTAAATAGATTTAATTCCTAGAGTCTGTCGCTATAAGGCATGTTTTTTAATCCTTTAATCAATCATCCTCATGGTTCTTCTCTGAATCCTCTCCAATTTGTCAACATCCTTTTTTGGACTGTGGACACCAGAACTGGAGACAGTATTTTAGCGGCAGGCACACCAATGCCAAACACAGAGGTAAAATACATAACCTCTCTACTCCCATTCAAGATTCCTGCTTATACATCCAAGGATCACATTAGCCCTTTTAGCCACAGCATCACACTGAGAACTCATGACAGTGGAGGAATAGGGACACTCAGGAATCTTGGGTTCCAATCAAGATTATGGAAGGGAGATTTCTCTAGGGGTCTCAGACCCTTCTGCCCCTGTTTCCCCACAAGCCTGACTTCTTCTGCCCATCGAGTCAATGCTAGTCTTCCTTCCCTACCCCACTGACTCTCAGTCATCCATTCTCCCCAGCACCCAGTCCCAGTCTCCACATCCAACTGCCTTTCCCCCCGCCACTTCCTCCCATTTCCCTGCACCACCCACATCCTAAGCTCCCAGTCTCTTTCTCTTCCCCCACTCTTTGCCAGTCCCAGCCTCTTAGCCAGGAAGGGGAGACAGGATCTGGCTGGGCAATCTGTCTGATCTTAGTCTCCCTCTAGCAGCTGGTTTCTGCCTGCCTCCCAGTCTCCAGAATCAGTCCCAGGCACCACTGCTTCCAGTCTCCATCTCCTCACAACCTGCTTGGCTAAACCTACTCTCTCTGGCACCCATAGTACTGGAGAGACAGACATTCCCTGCTTTCAGTTCTAATTCCTGGCACTGCAGCAGCTGAGAGCAACAACTACATGGATAGTCCTGCTCATCCTCTGCAGCCCTGGGTCGGTGCAGATGGAATCTTCAAAGAATTTAGCAGCCAAACTATAACAACAAGTCATTACTGAGCTTGTCCAATTTCAGATTTTTCAAACGCTTGTAACTGAATGAGATTTGGGTGTTGTTTCCAGGGGAGAGGAAGGGGCACATCTCTGACATAAAGGCCACCCCCTACCAAATTTCAAAGCCTTTCTTCAAAGCATGGAAGCACTAGGGATTCTCAATGACATTTGGCGTTTGTATTTTTTTAAAACACATAGTCACATACCACACTTCAGCATTAACAAATAGCCGGTACCGTTTTGGAAAGTTCGCCAGGTTAGAGTATGGCTAAATCTCTGACACTCACTTTGGCACAACAAGGAGGATATCATCAAGATGTAAACCAATCTTATTTGTGTCCCACTAATCCTACTCTCCTCCTCACTGCAGCAACAACCTCCATCCCCTAATGCTGATATCTGAACAGAATCTGCCTGTATTTTCCTCACTGCAGCATCAGGCAGTCCAAATGCCAGGAACAGAAGATTCACAGGGCTGAGACTAGCATCAAAAGCTTCCTACAGCCATTCTGGAAAGTGGCTGTGGGGGAAGAATTAACAAGCCCAGGCCTTCATAAGAACACAGTGATTTCATATAGTCACGTTGTACCATCAATCTTCTCCACCTACTCCAAACTTTCTCCAGAAGTGGAAGGTCCTAAGGCAGAGGTGGGCAATCTGCAGCCTGCATGCAGCCCATCAGGGTAATCTGATTGCGGGCCACGAGACATTTTGCTGACGTTGACCATCTGCAAGTGTGGCCCTCCGCAGCTCGCAGTGGCCACGGTTCACTGTTCTTGGCCAATGGGAGCCGTGGGAAGCAGCAGTCTGCAGGGACATGCTGGATGCCGTTTCCCGCAGCTCCCATTGGCTGGGAACGGCAAACCGCGGCCACTGGGAGCTGCGGGGGGCCACACCTGCAAATGGTCAACGTCAGCAAAATGTCTCACAGCCCGCAATCAGATTACCCTGATGGGCTGCATGCGCCCTGCGGGCCACAGGTTGCCCTCCACTGTCCTAAGGTGTTTAGCCAGCTTTTTTCCACTACCTGTGAAACTGACTGTCTACAAGGTCACCTGCCTCCTCCTGATCTTACCTGCAAGCTGCAGACACCTCACCATTTCCTTCCACTGTAATTTGCATTAGGGGAAAAGGAGAAAAGCATTGTGTTCTTTTTTCCTCATGCAAACTTCCATTGGAGGGACTTCTGAGAGTGAAGGGGCCCCCTTTGTGTCTCCTTATGGGCTGGGCTGGGCTTGTCCCTTCATTGTCTCTGCCAAGTCAAACAACAGATTTCAAGAGCAGCGAGGTTGGTCAGCCACTCTTCCTAGGAGCACTGTTCCTGGACCCACCTCAGCATGCAAGAGTTGGGTTTTGTTGATACTTGGAACTAGTCTGAAAAGCTTGCAGCAGATGGCCTAGCTGCTCATCTCCTTGGCCCTGCAGTTCTCCTTGTTAAAGATTTTTTTCCCCCCAGAAGTCAGGCTGCTTCCCTGATGCTGCCATGAGGATCTGTGTAGAGCTATTTACCAGTAGAGCCTTATAGACAGCAGCAGCAGGGTTTCTTGCTTCCAAAAAGGAAGACAGAAGTGTAAAGATCTCAAACAATAATTAAAAGGTATGCATCAACACATCCTGACCTTCAACCTTTTAAACAGGTGAGGGCCAGGGAAGCTGGCTTCCAGCCTTCCTATAGAAGGATTTGTAGATTAGATTGCTGCATTGTAGTACAAGCAAAAATAAAACTAGTCAGTATTATTTAAAGGAGAACCATTACAACAAACAGCAGGAACAATAATTTCGAAGGCTGGCCATCTAGAAGATTCCCTTTGTTTACAAAATCAGAATCTCACAAATAAATCTGCATTTATAGCACAGTTTTAAAAGTTGAATTACAAATGTTTGGTTCATAAAATGAGAACCATCACTTGATATTCAGAAAGATAGGTGGGGTGACTTATACGCAGTGGTAGTTTCTAAACTATTTTGTATTTTAACAAAATTAACATTTATCTTGATTATGGGCAATCCGAGATGCCAACTTCCTGTTACCTCTGCCACAGTAAAATTGCTACTAGTCTCAAACATATCTTGAAGCAGTCAGTCAATTCTAAACCCATACTTTCATATCTTTGCAACTTTCTCAGAAACATGAGGCTGAAATCTCTCATGCTTTCAGCCCAAAGGTGGAGAGCGCATGCATACTTGTATGTAAAAGCATCCACAATAACAGCTGAGCTCTTTTTCTATTACATGAACTTGAATCTAGCATTTCACAAGTCATATTTTCTAGGTAAAAAGTACACACTTGTGGGGGGAAGTTTGCACTTTGCTAATCAAATTTCAAAAACCTGCCACAGCGTTCAATGAGGAAGAGTATCTGATGTCTGTACAAGTTTACTTATAATTTTATTTGTTAACAAATTTGGAAGAATAGAAACATCAGCATTAAATAGATTAATAAATATTCCATTTAAGTTTGTTTCCAAGAAGAATTTTTTTGTTGGAACAAAATTAACATGATGCTAGTCGAGATAATCATTTAAAGTTTTCCCTATGCATGTTTCCACTTCAAAGATTATTAGCTCAATAATTATTTTAAAATCTAATTTGCAAAAATGACAGCATGAATGGTGAAAAGTACTTTGTTAGCAGGCACAACGAAACCATTTAGTCAGTTTTATAAGCACATTGCTATTTGGGATATAAAGCTTGCAGGAATTTCTTTACATTGTTTCATGGAAAGAAAAATTCTATTAGGGTTTATAATACTTTACTATTTGATTCAGCATCAATGAAGTCAGTGGAAACTTTATGGGCTAGTCTATATTTACAGTGCTGCACCAGTGCAGCTGCACCGCTGTAGTGCTTAGTCAAGACGCTACCTATGCTGATGGGAGAGCTTCTCCTGTTGACGTAGGTACTCCATCTCCCCAAGAGGGGATAGCTACGTTGAAGGGAGAAACTTCCCTTCAACACAGCACTGTCTACAACGGGAGCTTGGTCGGTATAACTTTAGTGTAGACCAGGACTACCACTGACTTCAGTGAATAGAGTCAAGCCCTAAAACCTATATTTTTGGCTTAAACGCTGTAATGAGGTCTCCACCTCATTTTTGCACTTCAGTAGTTCTTCCATAAATCGTTCAATGACTATTGACCAACCAAACTTGACTGTACCTACCTGAGAAACACCTGTGAACTCTGATCCAACGGAACTGTCTGTAAACTGGGTACCATTTAATGAAACCTAGAAAACAACGAGAATACACTGATTATAACAGCTACATATCTTTTGTTTTCTACTGCATCTTAGAGAGAATGGCACTTGCTACCACCACAATTGAGCCTATAGCTATAGCATTATAAGCCTTTTTCCAGAGGACTTGGCAGAGACATTTTTTCCCCCTTGCATTAAAATTCTCCAGATACAGAAGTTAATAATGTGGCCATTTCAAAGTACTGCCGTATGAGTAGGAATTGAATGGATCTATTGCAAATGCAATTAAAACACCAAATATAAAGCAAAGTCACCCAGTGAAATGGACATAAGGACCAAAAATATGATTGCCTGTTTTTTCAAGTTTCCGGGTTCATGTAGACCTTTCATTAACTGTTCTGGGTTTTGTATTTTTATCATGTCAATTTACAAGAGTTTCACCTTTTTGGAAGTTCTGCATAATATAGCTTAGAAAAATAGGTTTTCACGTATTAGCTAAGCAAGTTTCTTCCCCTTGGAAAAACATTTTGAAATTAGATAATATATTTTAAGGCCAGAAGGAACCACTTGGATCATCTAGGTTGATCTGTACAACACAGGCCATAGAATTTTATTCAGTAACATCTGCATTAAGCCCATAATTTCTGGTTAAACTTGAGACTATCTTTTAGAAAGACTAATTTTCCACCCTTCTCTCCATACACACCGAAGACCCTGAACTAAGCATTGCTCGATAAGCCACAAATGACACTATATGTCACTAAACCAGAATAAAGTGAAAATAGGACACAACCAGAAGTCAATGACAACACTCAAGAAAAAGAGGATGGCCTGGTTATGAAATTATCTAAGAACAAGAAAAACAAGGAGTCCTTGTGACACCTTAGAGACTAACAAATTTATTTAGGCATAAGTTTTCATGGGCTAGAACCCACTTCATCAGATGTGTGGAGTGGAAAATACAGGAGCAGGTATAAATACACCTCTACCCAGATATAACACCATCCTTGGGAGCCAAAAAATCTCACCGCCTTATAGGTGAGACCGCATTATATCGGGTTTGGTCTGGTACAGCATACCTGCAAGAGCCAGTATGCCGTGCCGGACTGGACCGGCTTCCCCAGCAGGGATTTAAACGGGCCCAGTGTTCCAGCCGTTGCGGGGAGCCCCGGACCCTTTAAATCACCGCCGGAGCTCTGGCAACGGGGCTCAAGCAGTGATTTAAAGGGCCTGGGGCTCCACAAGAATTCAGATAGAACACGGTAAAGCAGTGGGGCTCGGGTGGCGCTTTAAAGAGCCCGGGGCTCCACGATGCTTTACCGCGTTATATCCAAATTTGTGTTATATTGGGTCGCGTTCTATTGGGGAAGAGGTGTACATGAAAAGATGGGAGTTGCCGTACCAAGTGTGAGGTCAGTCTAACGAGACAATTCAATTAACAGTAGGATACCAAGGGAGGAAAAATCACTTTTGTAGTGGTAATGAGAGTGGCCCATTTCAAACAGTTGACAAGAAGGTGAAAGTAACAGTAGGGGAAAATTAGTATGGGGGAAATTAGGTTTAGGTTTTGTAATGACCCAACCACTCCCACTCTTTATTCAGGCCTAATTTGATGGTGTCCAGTTTGCAAATTAATCCCAGTTCTGCAGTTTCAGGTTGGAGTCTGTTTTTGAAGTTTTTTTTGTTGAAGAACTGCTACTTTTAAGTCTGTTATTGAGTGACCAGGAAGCCTGAAGCGTTCTCCTCCTGGTTTTTTAATGTTATAATTCCTGATGTCAGATGTGTGTCCATTTATTCTTTTGCGTAGAGACTGTCCAGTTTGGCCAATGTACATGGCAAAGAGACATTGCTGACACATATCACATTGGTAGATGTGCAGGTGAACAAGCCCCTGATAGTGTGGCTGATGTGGTTAGGCCCTGTGACGGTGTTCCTTGAATAGATATGCGGACAGAGTTGGCACCAGGGTTTGTTGCAGGGTTTGGTTCCTGGGTTGGCGTTTTTGTTGTGTGGTGTGTAGTTGCTGGTGAGTATTTGCTTCAGTTTGGGGGCTGTCTGTAAGAGAGGACTGGCCTGTCTCCCAAAGTCTGTGAAAGTGAGGGATAGTCCTTCAGGATAGGCTGTAGATCCTTGATGATGCGCTGGAGATGTTTTAGTAAGGGACTGTAGGTGATGGCTAGTGACGTTCTGTTACTTTCTTTGTTGGGCCTGTCCTGTAGGAGGTTACTTCTGGGTATCCTTCTGGCTCTGTCAATCTGTATCTTCACTTCACCAGGTAGGTAGTGTAGTTTTAAGAATGCTTGATAGAGATCCTGTAGGTGTTTGTCTCTGAGAGATTGGATCAAATGTGGTTTTCTCTTAGAGCTTGGTTGTAGACCAGGAGTCGGCAACCTTTCAGAAGTGGTGTGCCAAGTCTTCATTAATTCACTCTGATTTAAGGTTTCGCGTGCCAGTAATACATTTTAACATTTTTAGAAGGTCTCTTTCTATGTTTATAATATATAACTGGACTATTGTTGTATGTAAAGTAAATAAGGTTTTTAAAATGTTTAAAAGCTTCATTTAAAATTAAATTAAAATGCAGAGCCCCCGACAGGTGACCAGGACCCGGGCAGTGTGAGTGCCACTGAAAATCAGCTTGCGTGCCATAGGTTGCCTACCCATTGTAGACAATGGATCGTGTGATGTGGTCTGGATGAAAGCTGGAGGCATGTAGGTAAGTACAGCGGTCAGTAGGTTTCCAGTATGGGGTTGTGTTTATGTGACCATCGCTTATTAGCACTGTTGTGTTTAGGAAGTGGACCTCTTGTGTGGACTGTCCCAGGCTGAGGTTAATGGTGGGGTGGAAATTGTTGAAATCCAGGTGGTATTCATCAAGGGCCTCCTTCCCATGGGTCCAGACGATGAAGATGTCATCAATGTAGCTCAAGTAGAGTAGGGGCGGGCATTAGGGGACGAGAGCTGAGGAAGCGTTGTTCCAAGTTAGCCATAAAAAATGTTGGCATACTGTGGGGCCATGCGGGTATCCATAGCAGTCCTGCTGACTTGAAGGTATACGTTGTCCCCAAATCTGAAATAGTTGTGGATTTGGACAAAGTCATGAAGTTCAGCCACCAGGTTTGCTGTGATAGTATCATGGATGCCATTCCTGACGTCTTATAGTCCATCTTTGTATGGAATGTTCGTGTAGAGAGCTTCTACATCCATAGTGGCTAGGATGGTGTTTTCCGGAAGATCTCCAAAGGATTGTAGTTTCCTCAGGCAATCAGTGGGGTCTCGAAGACAGCTGGGAGTGCTGGTAGAGTAGGGCCTGAGGAGAGAGTCTACATAGCCAAATAATCCTGCTGTTAGGGTGCCAATGCCTGAGATGTTGGGGTGTCCAGGATTCCCAGGTTTATGGATTTTGGGTAGCAGATAGAATACCCCTGGTCGGGGCTCTAGGGGTGTGTCAGTGTAGATTTGTGCCTGTGCTTCTTTAGGGAGTTTCTTGAGCAGATGGTGTAGTTTCTTTTGGTAATCCTCAGCAGGGTCAAAGGGTAATGGCCTCCGGAACGTAGTCTCAGAGAGTTGTCTAGCAGTCTCTCATTCATATTCTGACCTATTCATGACTACTACAGCACATCCTTTGTCAGCCTTTTTGATATAATGTCAGAGTTGTTTCTGAGGCTGTGGATGGCGTTGTGTTCTGCACGGCTCAGGTTATGGGGCAAGTGATGCTGCTTTTCCACAATTTCAGCCTGCGCACATCAGTGGAAGCACTCTGTGTAGAAGTCCAGTCTGCTGTTTCGACCTTCAAGAGGACTCCATGCAGAATTCTTCTTCTTGTAGGGTTGGTAGGAAGCTTTCTTGGGTTAGTGTGCTGTTCAGTGGTGTGTTGGAAATATTCCTTGAGTTGGAGATATCAAAAGTAGGATTCTAGATCACCACAGAACTGTATCATGTTTGTGGGAGTGGTGGGGAAGAAGGAGAGGCCCCGAGATAGGACAGACTCTTCTGCCGCGCTAAGAGTATAGCTGGATAGATTAACAATATTGTTGGGTGAGTTAAGGCAACGACTGTTGTGGCCCCTTGTGGCACGTAGGAGTTTAGATAGTTTAGTGTCCTTTTTCCTCTGTAAAGAAGCAAAGTGTGTGTTGTAAATGGCTTGTCTAGTTTTTGTAAAGTCCAGCCACGAGGGAGTTTGTGTGGAAGGTTGTTTTTTTAAGAGAGTTTCTAGGGATTTTTTACCTTCAGTCCTTTTGGTATGATGTCAAGTTGTTTGCATTTGGAAAAGAAGATGTCTGTATCTGCACAAGTTTTTTCATGAAGTTGATGGATTTCCACTTCATACGGCTAAATTCAGTGCCTTGCCTGGTGACAGGTTTCAGAGTGGTAGCTGTGTTAGTCTGTATCAGCAAAAACAATGAGGAGTCCTTGTGGCACCTTAGAGACTAACAAATTTATTTGGGCATAAGCTTTCATGGGCTAGAACCCACATCATCAGATGCATGGAGTGGAAAATACAGAAGCAGGTATAAATACATGAAAAAGATGGGAGTTGCCTTACCAAGTGTGAGGTCAGTCTAATGAGACAATTCAATTAACAGTAGGATACCGAGGGAGGAAAAATAATTTTTGTAGTCGTAATGAGAGTGGCCCATTTCAAAATAGTTGGCAAGAAGGTGTGAGTAACAGTAGGGGGAAATTAGTATGGGGGAAAATTAGATTTAGGTTTTGTAATGACCCAACCACTCCCAGTCTTCTGTGAGAGAAGCAAAGTACATTGGGGGAGGATGAGATGGGAACTTTCAAATGTTAATTCTTTTCAGTGGGTTTTTACTGGGGGAGAGGAAGGAGATTTAGCCCCATTCCCTTCTCTTTGTTTGGGCATTGCCTACCCTCTAAGATTTCAGACAGGTCTTCACTTTATTTTCATCATCCCCTTTTCCCATTTCTGTTGATCCTTTCTTGTTTCCCCCACTCCACTATGTAAACATTAAGTGAGATTAGTATGATAAGTAGTTAACTAAATACCACCCCTCTTACTTAAGAGGAGCATGTAATTGTGTCAGATCTGCTCACTTAAGTGAACAGAATATGCTTTTACTCCTGCTAGCACAACAGAGGCCACAAACTTACAGTATGAGCTAGAGTCCATTACTCCTGCACATCAACAGAACTAAGAATTTCTGACTAATGATGCCTACTCACTGGATGGCCTTGAAGAAGATTTCTACTAACTCTTCTCCCTCCTACCAGTTAAAAAAAAAAAGAAGTTGCTCCATGCCAACTCATAAGAGATGCCGCAAAGATTAGCACCTTGATAATGTTAAACTCTACTGTTACAGGCTATTAGTGACACTTACAAGGCCCAATGACCATAGACAAATTATTTAGCATTGTCCTTCCCCTAGTCCAATTCAAACAGTAGAGGGGTGCGGGTGATCTCCATTTTGACATTACGTTTAATTAGACAGTCACAAATTGTATTTTTTTCAGTGTATTAATGATTTTTGTATTTACAATGAAGAACTGTATTAGTTGTCTCAGGAAATCTGGCAGCTCTAACAGCTGAATAGGAGCAAGCGAAGCTTGACACCCATGAAGGTGTGGTAGCTAGGTTAAGTTTTTGGCATTCAGCCGGTTGCTTGCCTAAAAAAAAAGAGGGAGGAGAAAGCTCTGCATCCCCTCTGAAGTATGAAAAGCCCAGCCCAGTCCCCCCTCACTAGTTTTTCTAGTTTTACAATCAGATTTACCTATTTGAAAATTCTTCTCTGTTGTGAGAAAGATTCACATGAGGAGGTAATACACCCTGTCACAATCCCGCACTGGTGAGGCAAGGGTTAAGGAGCTGCACTAAAAACACAGGAAGCCACACCCCTCATCTCTGCTTGGCGGGAGCATTCAAAAGGGAGCAGCTCAGCTCAGTCTGGGCTGACTGAGGAGGAGAGCAGTTGGGCTCAGCAACCTCCTGCCGAGAAGCTGCTGGGACTGAGTCTATCTAGCCAAGCTTCTGGAAACCCATGGACTGTGGGAGCAGAGGGCAACGACTTACTGTCGCCAGGGGAAGGAGCTCCAGAGATGAACCTGGGAGGCAGGCAGGCAGACTGAACTGTGATACCAACGGAGGTACAGGAAACAGGAAAGAAGCGACCCACAGAGTGTGAGTAAGGGTAATAGGTCCTAGGCCATGTATATGTCCTACTGCTTTGAAAGGCCCTGGGTCGGAACCCAGTGGAGTAGGGTGGACTTGGGTTTCCTGCCCATGCCCCCCCTGGGGACTGTAGCCACTAGGCAGAGTGGCCCTTGACTCTGGGCAACACTCCCATGAACTGTAGCAGCTAGGCAAAGCGGCCCTGGACATCTGCCAGTAAGTGATACTGCCAGCCTTAGACACAGAGGCACTCCCCAACAAGAGGGGAACAGTGAAACTGAGTACACAGGAAGTGCTATCAAAGGTACAAAACAGGAATAAAAGAATTACCCTCTTTCCATTAGCTGTATTAATGTTATTTGTAACAAAATGTTTAGTAGCATGATTAAGTTGGCATTCCTTTAATTTTTCTTGATAAAACTTAGCTTCTAGACCACAATTACGGGATAAGTTATTCAGTAGTATAATCTGAATATATACATAGAACATAAAAAATCAAACCCAAAAGATATATAGTCCCAACTACAACCACTGTGCTTGCAATAATCTAGCTTGCAGAATTTGGAGAACACTAACTGGGTAACTGTCATTTATAAATACATTACTCCTGGGGCATTCTGTTCCACAAAAAACAAAAACAAAAAAACCAATTCTGCACACAATATTTTAAAATTCTGAAAATTTTATTTGACAAATAAATGTTACAGCTCCAGCATGGCACTGGGGAGCACAGGCCACTGGCTGCACAGAGGTGGGAGATCACTGTGCAGCTCCCCCAGGGACATGGACTCAGTGGTGAGTCTGCACCCAACCCTGACACAGCATAAGGACCGAGTCTGCCCCAGAAACACCCTGGGGCCCTGCCCCTTTGTGACAGGTGCACCGTGTGTGGGCAGGCAGGCTCAGCAAGGCAGGATCCAATGGTGGAGGGGTTTAGTGTGGGTTGAGAGGGTTCTGTGTGGAGCAATCTGGATGTGAGCGGCTCAGTGCGGGATCCAGGTCCGGGGCGGGGGGGAGGGAGAAAATCTGGATGCACAGGGGCTTGTTGGGGAGTTCTGGGTGCAACAGTAATGAGACTCTCAGGGGGTTCCAGGTGAAGGTGGTTGAAGCTCAGCAGTGGAATTAGGTGTGGGAGGGTTGGAAGGGACCTCAGGAGGTCATCTAGTCCAACCCCCTGCTCAAAGCAGGACCAAACCCAACTAAATCATCCCAGCCAGGGCTTTGTCAAGCTTGACCTTAAAAACCTCTAAGGAAGGAGATTCCACCACCTCCCTAGGTAACCCATTCCATTTCTTCACCACCCTACTAGTGAAAAAGTTTTTCCTAATGTCCAACCTAAACCTCCCCCTCTGCAACTTGAGACCATTACTCCTTGTTCTGTCATCTTCTACCACTGAGAACAGTCTAGATCCATCCTCTTTGGAACCCCCTTTCAGGTAGTTGAACGCAGCTATCAAATCCCCCCTCATTCTTCTCTTCTGCAGACTAAACAATCCCAGTTCCCTCAGCCTCTCCTCATAAATCATGTGCTCCAGCCCCCTAATCATTTTCATTGCCCTCCAATGGACTCTCTCCAATTTATCCACATCCTTCTTGTAGTGTGGGGCCCAAAACTGGACACAGTACTCCAGATGAGGCCTCACCAGTGCTGAATAGGGGGGAATGATCACGTCCCTCGATCTGCTGGAAATGCCCCTACTTATACAACCCAAAATGCCATTAGCCTTCTTGGCAACAAGGGCACACTGTTGACTCATATTCAGCTTCTCATCCACCGTAACCCCTAGGTCCTTTTCTGCAGAACTGCTGCCCAGCCATTCGGTCCCTAGTCTGTAGCAGTGCATGGGATTCTTCCGTCCTAAGTGCAGGACTCTGCACTTGTCCTTGTTGAACCTCATCAGATTTCTTTTGGCCCAATCCTCTAATTTGTCTAGGTCCCTCTGTATCCTATCCCTACCCTCCAGCGTATCTACCACTCCTCCCAGTTTAGTGTCATCTGCAAATTTGCTAAGGGTGCAGTCCACACCATCCTCCAGATTGTTAATGAAGATATTGAACAAAACCGGCCCCAGCACCGACCCTTGGGGCACTCCACTTGATACCGGCTGCCAACTAGACATGGAACCATTGATCACTACCCGTTGAGCCCGACCATCTAGCCAGTTTTCTATCCACCTTACCGTCCATTCATCCAGCCCATACTTCTTTAACTTGCTGGCAAGAATACTGTGGGAGACTGTATCAAAAGCTTTGCTAAAGTCAAGGAATAACACATGCACTGTTTTCCCCTTATCCACAGAGCCAGATATTTCATCATAGAAGGCAATTAGGTTAGTCAGGCATGACATGCCCTTGGTGAATCCATGCTGACTGTTCCTGATCACTTTCCTCTCCTCTAAGTGCTTCAAAATTGATTCCTTCTGGACCTGCTCCATGATTTTTCCAGGGACTCAGGTGAGGCTGACTTGCCTGTAGTTCCCTGGATCCTCCTTCTTCCCTTTTTAAAGATGGGCACTACATTAGCTTTTTTCCAGTCATCCAGGACCTCCCCCGCTCGCCATGATTTTTCAAAGATAATGGCCAACGGCTCTGCAATCTCATCGGCCAACTCCTTTAGCACCCTCGGATGCAGTGCATCCAGCCCCATGGACTTGTGCTCATTCAGCTTTTCTAAGTAGTCCCGAACTACTTCTTTCTCCACAGAGAGCTGGTCACCTCCTCCCCATACCGTGCTGCAGAGTGCAGCTGTCTGGGAGCTGACCTTGTGTGTGAAGACAGAGGCAAAAAAAGCATTGAGTACACTAGCTTTCTCCACATCCTCTGTCACTGGGTTCCCTCCCTCATTCAGCAAGGGGCCCACACTTTCCTTGACTTTCTTCTTGTTGCTAACATACCTGAAGAAACCCTTCTTGTTACTCCTAACATCTCCGGCTAGCTGCAACTCCAAGTGTGATTTGGCCTTCCTAATTTCACTCCTGCATGCCTGAGCAATACTTTTATACTCCTCCCTGGTTATTTGTCCAATCTTCCACTTCTTGTAAGCTGTTTTTTTGTGTTTAAGACGAGCAAGGATTTCACTGTTAAGCCAAGCTGGTTGCCTGCCATATTTACTTTTCTTCCTACACATTGGGATGGTTTGTTCCTGCAACCTCAATAAGGATTCTTTAAAATACAGCCAGCTTTCCTCGACTCCTTTCCCCATCATGTTATTCTCCCAGGGGACCTTGCCCATCAGTTCCCTGAGGGAGTCGAAGTCTGCTTTTCTGAAGTCCAGGGTCTCTGTTCTACTGCTCTCCTTTCTTCCTTGTGTCAGGATCCTGAACTCGACCATCTCATGGTCACTGCCTCCCAGGTTCCCATCCATTATTGCTTCTTCTACTATTTCTTCCCTGTTTGTGAGAAGCAGGTCAAGAAGAGCTTTTCCCCTAGTTGGTTCCTCCAGCACTTGCACCAGGAAATTGTCCCCTACACTTTCCAGAAACTTCCTGGATTGTCTGTGCACTGCTGTATTGCTCTCCCAGCAGATATCGGGGTGATTAAAGTCACCCATGAGAACCAGGGCCTGTGATCTAGCAACTTCTGTTAGTTGCTGGAAGAAAGCCTCGTCCACCTCATCCCCCTGGTCTGGTGGTCTGTAGCAGACTCACACCACGACATTACCCTTGTTGCTCACACTTCTAAATTTAATCCAGAGACTCTCAGGTTTTTCTGCAGTTTCATACCGGAGCTCTGAGCAGTCATATTGCTCTCTTACATACAACGCAACTCCCCCACCTTTTCTGCCCTGCCTATCCTTCCTGAACAGTTTATATCCATCCATGACAGTACTCCAATCATGTGAGTCATCCCACCAAGTCTCTGTTATTCCAATTACATCATAATTCCTTGACTGTGCCAGGACTTCTAGTTCTCCCTGCTTGTTCCCCAGGCTTCTTGCATTTGTGTATAGGCATGTAAGATAACTCACTGATCGTCCTGGTGTCCCAGTATGGGGCAGGAGCCCTCCCCTCTTGCACTCACCTACTTGTGCTTTCTCCCGATATCCCACTTCCCCACTTACCTCGGGGCTTTGGTCTCCTTCCCCCGGTGAACCTAGTTTAAAGCTCTCCTCACTAGGTTAGCCAGCCTGCTTGCAAAGATGCTCTTCCCTCTCTTCGTGAGGTGGAGCCCATCTCTGCCTAGCAATCCTTCTTCTTGGAAGACCATCCCATGGTCAAAGAATCCAAACCCTTCTCTCCGACACCATCTGCGTAGCCATTCGTTGATTTCCACGATTCGACGGTCTCTACCCTGGCCTTTTCCTGCCACAGGGAGGATAGACGAGAACACCGCTTGTGCCTCAAACTCCTTTATCCTTCTTCCCAGAGTCACGTAGTCTGCAGTGATACGCTCAAGGTCATTTTTGGCAGTATCATTGGTGCCCACGTGGAGAAGCAGGAAGGGGTAGCGATCCGAGGGCTTGATGAGTCTCGGCAGTCTCTCCATCACATCATGAATCCTAGCCCCTGGCAAGCAGCACACCTCTCGGTTTTCAGAATGGTACAAACAGAAATTTAAGTTTTTGGATTAGAAATAAGAAAACTTACTGAGTTTTTATCTACAGGGACTTACAAGACTAAAATAAGAAACACACTATCTACAACTGGTCCTGTTGACATTTACCAGCCTGACTGAAGCTTAGCACAAGTCACACATGGTTTTAGAGCACCCAAAAACCTCTCTGGAATATTTAAGACAACACCTACAACAGAGCCATGCATCCTCTTGGATGGATGAGACAACACTGAACTGCGTTCACTACCATAACAAGTCAAAGTCTCCTTTCAGAGTAGCAAGCCTAGTAAATCTCCCTGAAAAAGTACAAAAAGGAAGTCTTGACAACCAGAGGCCTGCTCTCAGTGCTCATACTGTTCCACCATGAGTGCTCTGTTATTAAGTAAATATGATAACAGTACATTACCTTCAATCATCTTTTTCCAACAATCCATAGGGCAGCACTAGTCTGAACTAGTGCTCTTTGATAAGGGTCCCCACCTACCAAGTAACAGGGATCCACCCTGTCCCCAGTCAATTCTCTTCATCTACTTACGACCACCTTCAGTATCCACTTGAGACCATCAGAAGAAGTAAAGTCACATTGTGGACTCTGGTACCAACAATATGCTACAGGTACTCTGCTGTACATCTGATCTTCCACAGATGCAGACAAAGGCATCACAGATGTTACAATGCTTACAGGAGATCAGCACCAATATACCACAGTTTTCAAAACATTCAAATTTTTTATTTTGATTTTAGTGATTACATTTCTTTTGCTCTTCAGTAATATAAAAGTCTCTAGAGCATTTAAATTTGGGGCCAATTTAAGACGACTGCATCCCTTAAAGGGCCAACATCCCAAAATAAACTTTTCAGTAGCAGCAATCAAAACTAGAGCTTCAGCTCTCCAATATATTATCATACTTTGTTGACAAAATAGTGCAATAATACTTTATTGTTGCAATAATGGTCTTTGTTCTTCATATTTAAATAAAGAGCTCTGAAAAACAGTGTTTGTATGTTATAGGTAAAAAGTGTCCACAAAAACGTAGACTGAGAACTAGTGATGTTTTAATTAAGAAAGGCGACACTATAGGCGGTGCATTTCTGGGTGATAATTGCACACTTCAGATGGCGAACAGAAGGCAGGGTTATTTCTGTTAACACATACTCCTCCCAGAGTGTCTCACTACTATAGCGTAGAAACTAGCAAAACAAAAACAAAAAAAAAAGCCAAAAAGAATATTTACTGGTTGCTAATGTCACAAGTATGGCTACAGCCAACCAAAAGACAGTTCTAAAGGCATCTCATAAAATTACAAAGTTCTTTCAGCTGTATAAGGGATTTCAGAGTTCCTAACAGTCAGTGAAATCTGCTACAAAACAAAAACACTAAGATTTCAGCAGACATTTAAATCAATGTATTGCAAGTAGTGTCTATTTATTTAGGAATTATTTTGAAGCATGCCAGGGTGACTTAGGTTTCATTCTGCACATTACTGTTAAAAATCAATCCATAAGAATTAAGCTGTGAAAGAGAATCTATTTAAGGACCATCTCTTGTGAAGAAACCATGCTGTTCGGGGTCAACAATTCCTTACATCTTAGAATCAAAAAAATGGAATGGACCTCAAGAGATCTTCTAGTCCAGTCCCCTGCATTGAAGGCAGGAATAAGCATTATCTAGACCATCCCTCAACTATGATTCAAGGAAATAATTTAGGTCATTAGCTCAATAGCCTGAGCAGCAAGAATTGATACATATGGTGTGTGGAAAAAGAAAGTTCCAACAATTTAAAAAACAAAACAAAAACAAAAAAACAAAACAAAACCACCATACACGAAATCCTAAGCTTCTGTTAATCTTCTGAACAGAGAAAATGAAAATATAAAGCTTGAACAAAAAAAAGACTATCTATCCTATGGAGAGTGATCGGAACCAACAGCAGCTCTCTAATGCTTTGCTTAAAAAAGGCACAGCATTCAGGAAAGATGAGGGCTCTTGTCAGGAAATGAGGCCCTTGTATCTAGAGAAGAGCAGTGGAAGATCTACTCTTAACCACCTACCAACCAAATCATCATCATCATCATCATCGTCCACAACTACATTACTCTCAAAAGCAGCCAGTCTGACTTTCTTGTCTGAGATAACTAAAAAGTTCAGTAGGGAAAAGCTGAGTTCCCTGGGTGAAAGGGAAAAATAAAAAATTAGTGAAGAATTTAATCGCACTTCTGGATGTCAGTAAAAGTGTTAAACATGGATACATCAATTGCCACTAAAAATTTGCCTTTGTTATCACAATGATATCCAATGTATACCAGTTATTTTCTACATTTAGGATAGCTATCGATGGTGCTTTTATAGCCACCCCATCACAATAGTATCTGAGTGCTCTACAATCTTGAACATACTTATCCTCATATCAACCCTGAGAGGTCGGGAAGTTCCATTATCTCTATTTTACAGATAGGGAATGGAGGCAGATGCAATTCCTGCTCTGCCTCAAACATCCGGTGTGATTTGCCCAGGTCACACAGGATGTTTGTGGCAGACCAGGAATTGAATCCAGATCTCACAGGGCCCAGGTTAGTGTTCTGATCACTGAACCATCCAGTGAAACAACTGTGGCAAGATGTTGACATGGCTACTATATAAATGTATACCTTGTGTGACGTATTTGAATATGCCAGGATCAGGTCTGCCATGCTAGTGCACACTCCATCTATTGTGGTGTAAACAGTATACGTGGCCAAAGCCCTCCAGCATGTTTAGCCTGCAGGAAGTACATGTTCATTGGTGACACAGAGGAAATGTTGCCTCAAGGAAAAACAAACTGGCACCAGGCAATGAAGAATCACCTAACCTGAAAGTAAAAGAAGGAAAATGCCAGGGAGAGAGCCTAAATATAGCTCTCCATTACACAGATATGAGGTGATGGGGCCTGGGAATGCTGAGGAGGTAACTCACTTAGCCCTTTGGGAAATAGTCAGATGTTACCTAGCAGCAGCCTATTAGCAGTATGTAGCCACTAATACATTTAGAGATCACATTTTTACCTTCACTGGGGCAGATTTTATATCTAGTTAAAAAAAAACCACCGATATTTCCCCAGAGATATTTAAACAAGTATGTCGTTACAAAAAGACTCAAAACCATCTCATTAGTGTGCTACCAACTTTGTTAGTTCTCTAACAAAACAGCTTCAGAGCTGATACACCAGAAGTCTAATCATATTTACAAGTTATTGAAAGTTTTTTAATCCTGTATAAATTAACAGACTTCATGAACTTTAAATGACATTTTGATTCCAAATTTACTGTTTTAATTTTTGTAATGAAAAACACTTAATCCTGCAACATTTCATTCTCTCCCTACCACTGCTGCAGTGATGCCGTTTCAAAACTTCACTAACCTGTGAAATTAATGCTTTATGGGTTGGGGAAGGGGAGCCTTGTTAGTGTCAGCACACATTAGATACAGATGAAGATAATTTTTGTTAATGTTTTCAGTTCATAGTGAGTTTTAAATAAATATGAAAAATTGTACCAGTATAGTTTAGCAAAACTAAAAATGATTCCTAGAATAGATCATGTAAAATATTATACACAGCACAGGTATATTATAAACATCTTCTAAAGGTATTTTTTAAGTCTAGGAAATCACATTAAACTACATTAAGATAGTGAGGCAAGCTTAACAAAGAATTCAAAAGCCAAGAACTGACAGTTAGAAAGTTGCCCAAACAACCTTAATTATGCCTTCTTGTGACCATGCACTGGTCTAGTTAAGCAACTCAACATTCCCCCCATTTCCACACAAACCTTACAACACATCTGACGCATCTTATAGTACTGTGCATTACTCCACAAAACTCATGTGTACGAAATACTGACCTACACTTATACTGATTTGATAATACATAAAGTAATAGAATAATTTAAATTTTATGGCATGTAGGGCTTCCTTAAGTTGTGGCTAAGAGTTGAGAATGGCTGCACTGCCAGGAAAAAGTAAACAAATGTTACATGGCTGCTAACTTAGACATCCAGTTCAGGTAAGTGTCCCTATTCAGGAAAATATTTAAAGCACACGCCTAAGTGTTTTCCAGACAAAGGGACTAAAATTATTAAAATACATATACTATAGCAGGTGACTTCTAGACAAAGTCTGTCAGATGTACAGTAGAACCTCAGAGTTATGGGCACCTCGGGAATGGAGGTTGTCCTTAACTCTGAAATGTTCATAACACTGAACAAAGTGCAGTTCGGGCTCCTGAGCCAGCAGCTGACACTCTGGGCCAGGCTTCAGTAGTAGCTAAGCTCCTTACTCAGTGGGTGGGGACAGGCAGCCCAGATGTGCCTACCTTTAAGATGCAATAGAGGCACGGTACAGTGGTTTTTTATTTTTTTATTTTTTTACAGTATGTGTCTTTTTTTTTTTGGCTCTACTACTCCCTGATTGGTTACTTCCGGTTTCACATGGTGTCCGGTTGATCGGCGAGTCCATAACTCTGGTGTTCATATCTTTGAGGTTCGACTGTACAATGAAAATGATGTAAGTGAGCAAAAAATGAAAAAAGTTACAAGATGCTAGGTGTCTGCACTAGAAGAAAAAATTCTATGAATTAATAATGCATATGCAGCATAAGAGGAAGAAGAAAGATTATGTATACAACTTTAAAGTGTTACTTTTTGACTCAAATACTTAACTATGGAACTTTACTATTCTCAGTGTAATAGCTTTGTAGACATATATAACATCCTTGTAATAAGTGAAATCCACTAGTTTAAAAAAAGCCTACCCCATCTAAATATATTGACCCACTTACCCACCCTAGACAGAGAGAGATAAGACCGCTCAAAACAGACTTTTTAAACCAATGAGAAATAATATAATTCCAAATATTAAAATTATAATGAGCTGTAGAAAAGACCCTGCCCCCCCAAGACAATTTAATCACTAGAGAGTTAAGTGCATTGAATTGTGACTTGAGTTGCCTGAATTTAAGAAATACCATCCAAATCACAAAGTTCCCACCAAGACTTGAGGAGCACGTAGAGGACTTGAGAATGGAAAGGGGTAACTAGTGGTGTTTCCCAAGGGCCAGTCTTAGGATCAATCCTATTCAATTTATTAATAAATGATCTGGAGAAAGGGGTAAAAAGTGAGGTGGCAAAGTTTGCAGATGATACTAAACTGCTCAAGATAGTTAAGACCAAAGCAGACTGTGAAGAACTTCAAAAAGATCTCACAAAACTACATGATTGGGCCGAAAAATGGCAAATGAAATTTAATGTGGATAAATGTAAAGTAAGGCACATTGGGAAAAAATAACCCCAACTATACATACAATATAATGGGGGATAATTTAGCTACAACTGATCAGGAAAAAGATCTTGGGAGTCATCATGGATAGTTCTCCGAAGACGTCCACACAGTGTGCAGCGGCACTCAAAAAAGCAAACAGAATGTTAGGAATCATTAAAAAGGGGACAGAGAATAAGACAGAGAATATCTTACTGCCCTTATATAAATCCATGGTACGCCCACATCTTGAATACTGCATACAGATGTGATCTCCTCATCTCAAAAAAAGATATACTGGCATTAGAAAAAGTTCAGAAAAGGGCAACTAAAATGATTAGGGGTCTGGAACAGGTCCCATATGAGGAGAGATTAAAGAGGCTAGGACTTTTCAGCTTGGAGAAGAGGAGACTAAGGGGGGGGATATGATAGAAGTATATAAAATCATGAGTGGTGTGGAGAAAGGAAAAGTTATTTACTTGTTCCCATAATATAAGAACTAGGGGCCACCAGATGAAATTAATGGGCAGCAGGTTTAAAACAAATAAAAGGAAGTTCTTCTTCACACAGCGCACAGTCAACTTGTGGAACTCTTTGCCTGGTTGTGAAGGCTAGGTGGTTGTGAAAGCTAGGACTATAACAGCGTTTAAAAGAGAACTGGATAAATTCATGGAGGTTAAGTCCATTAAGGGCTATTAACTAGGATGGGTAAGGAATGGTGTTCCTAGCCTCTGTTTGTCAGACACTGGTGATGGACGGCAGGAGAGAGAGATCACTTGATCATTACCTGTTAAATTCACTCCCTCTGGGGCACCTGGCATTGGCCACTGTTGGTAGACAGGATACTGGGCTGGATGGACCTTTGGTCTGACCCAGTACGGCCGTTCTTATGTTCTTAACACAGAAACTATAAGGCAAGACAAAAAGGAAAGAATTCCATTCTGCCTAATTTTCAGATGCTGGGGCAGGAGAAAATGTAGGCTATGGTTATTGGAGAATGGGGTAACTGAAAACTCTCTGATTAAAAGGCAGATCCCTAAGCCCCTCTGCTAAGAAAAGATGATTTTGCCAGAAGTTATGGTTAGGCATACTAAATAAAAAGCTAAGTGTCTGCAGTCTCCCAAAATGGAACACAGGAGTTAAAATTATGAAGCCATACCAACAGAAGGAAGTATTTTACTTACAAAAGTAGACACATCAGTAAGTTAATTATTTCATGTATTTGATAAGAGTTTTCAGAGAGGGTTGAGATATTTTCCTTGAGAATGAAAGGGCTTTTCTGTTTCTTTAATCTATTGACTGGCTAAACTGATTTGTTACCTTGGAAAAGCCAGCATGCTTTCATTTAAATAAACAAATAAAAACCAATAAAAAAGATCCAAAAAGAAAGGAAGTCTCTAGCAGTTGTGAAGAAAACCTAAAAAAATGTGAGCACCAAGTAACTGATGTAGAGTTGTCTATGTAAGTCTGCAACATGCCTAAAAATAGGTCTAAGATGTCAACTCAGATGCCCAATGATGATTTAAGGTGTGGTCTACCCTACAAAGTTAGGTCCCATAAATCACCTTACACTGACTTATTTGGGTGTATCGACACCCAAGTTTGTCTCCAGCTGACATAAGATTCCCCATTATAGCTACACAGTAAAAGCACTTGTCCAAACGGCACAGAACCATGGTCGACCTACTGAGGTTTATGCAGTCCAAGTGTAGACACTTCATGACCTGTGTGTCAACAGTCCTCCAGCAGCAATCCCACAATGTCCCACACTCCCTGCGATAGTGACCGCTCTGGTCACAGTTTTAAACTTCACCACTCAGGGGTTACAAAGACTGGAAGCCACGACCCCCTTTAAAGCCCTTCACATTTTTTAAATGCTTTTTCCCCGATTGCCCATCTTGGCAACCACATCTAGCATCTCACCCACGTTGTGAGCAACTGACCATGCTGTCTCTATGCACTAGACATACTCCTGCCTGAAAGAGACAAGAAATATTGGATCTCTTTCCCCACAGGCCCAGGACAGGCTGTGCAACCACAGCTACAGACCAGCTGTAGAAACATCAACATCTACATCTACAGGAAGATTGCACATGAGTCATACGGTAAAGGCCTATGATGGGAATCAGCAGCAGTACTGCATGAAAGTGAAGGGGCTGTGCCACAAGGCCAGGGAGGCCAATAATAGATCTGGTGCTGCCCAACAGACCTACTGCTTTTAGAACTGCACGCCATAGCAGACGAAGATCCCACCAGCAACCCACAGACCATGTGGATACCTTGGAGGAGTCCAAGACAGAGACCCTTGCCATGAACAGTGGCCAGGAAAGGGGGGGAGGGGGGCAGGGAGTGCAGCAGGGGACTCTAGCCAGGCTATGAGCCAGGACATGATTGAGACTCCACCACTGTCTAGCCAGTCCTGCCAATGAGTGCAGATGAGCCTGATGAAGGAGAAGGGAACTTGAGTACGTTTCTGCATGAATTTTCCTTTACAATGTTTAGAGATGGCACCTGACCCACCCCCAATTTAAGACAAAAGGTATCTAGTTCATTCTTTTGCTGGTATAAGAAGAATTTTAGATACAAACAAACAGAGGTAGAGCTGGCATCTGCTTTTCATTCATTCATTTCATTCATGGATTAGGCGGGTATGGGGGGAGGTATGGAGAGCACTTTGGTTATGTACACAGGGAAATCCCTATGCACAGAAAAGGTTCCAGAAATACATCATCAGCAAAAGACAAAGAAAAGTGTAGAATCACTACTTAACGGGGAATGTGAGCTAACAACAGATGACATCAGTAAGGCTGAGATGTTCAATGCCTACTTTGTTTCAGTCTTCACTAATTACTATTAATGACAAGAGGGAAGGAATATAACGCAGAAAAAGAAAAGAACAGGTTAAAGAATATTTAGACAAGTTAGATGCAATCAAGCAAGACGGGCCTGACAAAATTCACCCTAGGGTACTTAAACTAGCTGAAGCGATCTCTGAACCATCTGAGATTATTTTCAAGAACACATGAAGAAGGGCAAACATAGTATCTATCTTTAAAAATGGGAACAAAGAGGACCTGGGGAATTACAGACCAGTCCGCCTAACTTTGGTATCTGGAAAGATACTGGAACAAATTATAAACAATTTGCCGCAGTCTAGAGCAGAGGTCGGCAACCTTTCAGCAGTGGTGTGCCAAATCTCATGTATACACTCTAATTTAAGGCTTTGCATGCCGGTAATATATTTTAACGTTTTTTAGAAGGTCTCTCTAAAAGTCTATAATATATAACCAAACTACTATTATACGTAAAGTAAACAAGGTTTTCACGTTTCAGAAACTTTATTTAAAATTAAATTAAAATGCAGATCTTATTAGTTTAGTGTGATCCTTGCCCTTGCTTTTCCTTGCTGAGTTTGCCAATGTCTGGTGGCACGTATTTGGATACTTTAAGCTGCACACAGGCTTCTGAGCTACTAGTTGATAACCGGCTGGCAGGAGGTCAGTGGCTGGAATCCCAGATCGGCAGCTGAGGTGAGTGGAGCTGGTGGCTGGTAGGGCTGAGCAGGGCCAGAAGCCTGGACCCTGTCTGGCAGGGGGCCTGCGCTGGAACTCCAACCAGAAGCAAGGTGAGTGGGGCTTGGCGGGGAGCCCAGCTGGTAAGGGGCCAGCAGCCGGAACCCCAGCTCAGCCCGCCCCGCTCTGGGGTTTCGGCCACTGGCTCCTGCCAGCTGGGATCTCAGCCTCCTGCCAGCCTGGGGTTCCTTCCCCCAGCCAGCAGCGGGTGCTGAGTGGGCCCCGGCTGGCAAGGGGCCAGCTGCGGGAACCCCCAGAGCAGCGGCGGGCTGAGCAGCTCAGCCCACCCCACGTGCCATCAAAAATCGGTTCGCATGCCACCTTTGGCACGCGTGACGTAGGTTGCCGACCCCTGGTCTAGAGGATAATAGAGTTATAAGGCATAGCCAACATGGATTTGTCAAAAACAAATCATGCCAGATGAGCCCAATTTCTTTCTTTGACAGAGTTACTGGCCTAGTGGCTGGGGAAAGCAGGAGATGTGATCTTGATTTTAGAAAGGCTTTTGACCCCCTTGACATTCTCAAAAGCAAACTATGGAAATATGAATTAGATGAAATTACTCCAAGGTGGATGCATGCACAACCAGTTAAAAGACCATATTCAAAGAGTAGGGTATCAATGGTTTGCTGTCAAACTGGGAGGACTTATCTAGTCAGATCACATGGGGTCTGTCCTGGGACCAGTACCATTCAATATTTTAATTAATGACTTGGATAATGGAGTGGAGAGTGTGCTTATAAAATGTGTGATGACATCAAGTTAAAAGGGGTTGCAAGCACTCTGGAAGACAGGATTACCATTCAAAATGACTGTGACAAATTGGAAAATTGGTCTGAAATCAACAAGATGAAATTCAATAAAGTGCAATGTACTTCAATTAGGAAGGGGAAAAAAATCAAATGCACAACTACAAAATGGGGAATAACTGGGTAGGTGGTAGTACTGCAGAAAAGGATCTGGGGGTTATAGTGAATCATAAATTGATTATGTCTACAAGGTGATACAGCTGCAAAAATGGCTAATATTCTGGGGTGTTTTAACAGGAGCGTCATATGTAAGACATGGGAGAGAACGGTCTCTCTCTACTTGGCACTGGTGAGGCCTCAACTGGAGTACTGTGTCCAGTTCTGGGCATAACATTTAGAAAGATGTGGACAAACTGGAGCGAGTCCAGAGAAGAGCAACCAATACGATAAAAGGTTAAGAAACCCTGATGTATGAGGAAAGGTTAAAAAACTGGGCATGTTTAGTCTTGAAAAAGAAGACTGAAGGGGAGACCTGATAAGCCTTCAGGTATGTTAAGGGCTCTTATAAAGAGGACAGTAATCAACGGCTCTCCATGTCTACTTTTCCTACCTTTAGAAGTAATGGGCTTAATCTGCAGCAAGGGAGATTTAGATTAATTTTTTTTCCCCTAAGATCTAGCTATAGTATTGGAATAAACTTGGAAAGGCGGCTGTGAAATTCCCACCACTGAAAGTTAAGAACAGGTTAGACAAGCACGTATCAGGAATGGTCTAGGTATACTTGATCCTGCCTCAGCATTGGGAAGCGGGGGGTGGGGAGCGGAAATGAGACTAGATGAGGTCCCTTCCAGCCCTACATTTCTATGATGCTATACTACAGGGAAAACAGAGTGAAAATTAATGGCCTATGATATACAGGTCAAACATTAAGGTCAAAAGGGACAATCAACTATGAATCTATGAAATCTCAGAATAGACGTTTATGTACAGAGACTATTAACAGTTTTTACCACAACATCTCTCTCTTACTCTATCCAAGGCCAGAGTTAAGGTTGGGCATTTAAATGTAATTGTGGTGAATTCTGCTTGTGCATTGTGGGTGGCTATTTTAGACTAAAATTGAGTTTGACTGCTTGGCTATTATGAGGTTCGAATAGCAAGGTATGCAAGTTGAGATTAGTGTAGTTGTGAATGTTGACAGAACTGGCAGTTTGGATGACTGCACTAAAGGATGTGCAGTTACAAGTCAAATTTACTGTCAGGTAAATATACTGTAGTGCAAATTAGTGACATCTTGCAGGGGAATTATCTAGGTTTTTACTAAGTAGGTGTCAAAGTAGATATTTAACCACACTGACATTATCAATATTAGAGAGAGAAAAAAAATGGGTAGGGAGCTGGGGGCCATGGGGTCATTCTAATTATGTCAGGAAGGGCAAAGGAGGAAACAGGTCTGGGCAGTGGAATTGCTGCTGTCTCCATGGCCCCACACTATGTTGTCGTTCCCAGACCAATTACATAGCCCAGTTCCTTGTTCCCAAACAAAGGCTTAGTTGTTAGAGAAGAACAGGAAAAGAAATGAGGCAAGCAGGCTAGACATTGGGTTGGGAGACTGGGATTACCAGCAAGACATCTCACTGGGCAGCTCTACTTCCCTCTCCTTTCCCCTTCTCCACAGATCTACTCAGTCTATATGCTGAATAATCTTAGCTCTTGATTTTTGGATTTTTAAGGCTTTGTGCTACTGAATTTGAAGTCTCTAACATGTGACTCTGCCATCTAAGGCAGTGGATCTCCATTTTAAGAATCAGAAGTTATATGTATGTAAATGTGGCTGTTTCACGTGATGAAGCATGAACGTTGCCAAACCAATCACTCTGAGTTGAGAGTCTTTTGGGTGGGGTAGGGGTAGATTTCTTGTAATTGTGACAACCGCTTTTTTTTTTTTTAAAGCAATTTTTGTTTTTTTGTTTTTTAATTTTTTCTTGGGAAACTGTACCCATAGGTATTTCAGGAACACATCTTCACTGGGTGGTTACCAGTTGTGTTTCAACAACCTGCTTAAGAACAGGTGATCTAATATTTTCCTCTGATTAAAAAACAAATAAATAGATCTGGAAGCATAAACCAAGAATGTTCCTATTCACTACTGCTATGAGGCAATGTCAGCCATGTTAAAAAGTAGTGATAAGATGGAAGAGATTTTTAGAAAGAGACCTAAATACTTATTCCACAGTTGTCACTAAAGTAAAAGGTTAGAATTTTGAAATCCAGACTGTTCTGTGACCTTGAATATTACTGTTTATCATCTCAGTGGATCACAAAACTCTAAACTATGCAACCAATGAAACGGTGTCCCTCCTCCCAAAAATAAATATGTAATATAATAGATAACTCATATTTGTTTATTTTACTTATTCTTTTGGGACTATTTTCCGGGGGGGGGGGTGCAGAAGAGAGGTGTAACAGCTGCACCACAGAATGTTTACAATATTCTGTAGTCATGAACTTGAATTAAGTATGGTAGCCACTTCTCAATACAGAGTCAAAATTCATGGTTTGAAAACACCCTCTATCCTATAAAAAGTGATAAGATCTCCTTGAGAGTATCATCAACTTCTGCAGAATCTAAGTTTTCTTTTAAAAAAAAATTCCAACTCTTATCATTGTGATGATGGTTCACATTTGGAAAGCTAAGTATCTTGATACATTTTTGTCTTCATAAATCTGAAGACTGGTCCAGTGCCTATTTTATAACTTGGGAAAGTTCTGAGCATCAGTAGGGTAAGAAGGAGTAGTCTTGTTCATTTTCACTACAGCTATTCAGAACCCTATGGGTAACAATGAAACTGAAAAATATCAGTTTCCTTCTACTATTGCTTGGAATAGTTATGAGCAGAAGCAGAGGAAGACACTAATGCTACTTAACCAAGAAAACTTCTCAAATTGAAGTTAGGGAAAGGGATAGGGTAATGGAAATAAACCTTCACAACAGCCCATGGGAGAGGAGAACATAGAATAAAGACAACCAAACATACAACTGCAGCAACAAGGAGAATCTTGGGGATTGGGAAGAGAGAATGCATCTTCTAAGAACATAAGAACGGCCATACTGGGTCAGACCAAAGGTCCATCTAGCCCAGTTTCCTATCTTCAGACAGTGGCTAATGCCAGATTCCCCAGAGGGAATGAACAGAACAGGTAATCATCAAGTGATCCATCCCGTCACCCATTCAGGAGTGAAGAAGTCCTTTATCTCCTATACATCCACACAATAAAACTTCAAAACTGATTTATATTACAGTAAGTCAAACTGAAGACGACTTGTGCTTCCAGCACTAAACATCTTTCTTCTGTAGCAATTTACCTATATCTACACAAGTCGCTGCTATCTTACAACAAGATCATGAAGCACTTCTAATGAACCCCAAACAAAACCATTAACTTATCACCTGCTGTAGCAGCAGCTTATTGAGGATCAACAGCCTGGAGTAGCTGTAACAGTTCAGAAAGCTAAGCAATCACTTGGTCACTAACGTCACGTAAGTTATAAACACTAAAGACTGACAAAGCAGTACAGTAGCCCAGACATGGTTAAAAAGCTGGTGGCAAGATGGATGTTTTATAAGGCAAGTATTCTGTTTCCAAAGGCTGCTAAATACTACAAATGAGATTAAATGAGCAGGGCTAGCAAGGAACTACAGTAGCTTTAGTCTTTAGGTAGCCATTTCATAACCTTTGCTTAATAAGAACTCAAATGATGTCTTTTATGTAAGTGGTTTTCTACCCCAAAAATAAAAATGTACAGGAATACATACAGAAGAGAATGTACTACACATGTACACATGCCATGATGTTAATACAGTCTTAATGAAAATAACAATTTTCTATTAGTGACAGAAGTCCAGAAATTCATACTCAATGGTAGCATTCTAACTAAAATCACAAAGCTTCACAGGTCCTTCTAACCCCAGCCTTAAAAAGTTTGAGTCATGTAAATTGTTCAGTTTAATATTTAAATATCTACACTACTGTGCCAAAATTGTTTCCATATTTTGCCTTAACTGCCATAAAAGGCATCAAAATATGCTCTCAAAAGATCATTAACTCAAAGCATTTTAATCAGGTGGGGCTACCCACACAATTTTTTTTGGATTAAGATAATTAAAAACTGGAGAACAATGATTGTTTTAAAAACAGTTTATATATGCTTTCACACAACGTCTGATTCTAGCACCATCCTCAGAGCTTTTTATATGCTTACCTTTGGGAGTTAAAACTACCACTTCCGCATACTGGTTAAGTAGGAAATGAAGCAGATCTAATTTTCAAATAAAAACTAGTGCCCCATTTAAGTGCAGTAACACTTAGTTCTTGATGTGTAAGAGAAGTGAAAGTTCACAACAGCTATAGTTTATTTATTGGCTCAGAAACCACCCCAACATAAAGCTACTTGACATCAGTTTCCTTGCCTCAAAAAAGCATTGAAGATAACAAGTGGTTGGGGACAGTATGCATTCCAAAGCCGGCAATGCCATCTCTTCTCATTTGCACTGTACTGCCATAGATGCATTCTGACAGTATGAGGTTTTAAATGGAATACAAGTCAATGGAGACTCAGAACACTTTGCAGAATGTCACAGTAACACTGACTATTTTCAAAGAAATAAAAATAGTTATTTGTAATAGAATGCTAAACCCCAATAATGAAATGCACAGATTATGAAGATTCATAATTCACACTAAAAAAAATTCTTCTGAGAATATGATATAATAGACTCTCTTTGCCCATTTTGGATCTGTATTCGTTTTACCAAGTGAATGGCCGTGATTAGTTATAATACAGAGGCACTGAGCGGTAAATGTTTTAAGACCTGTTATTATCTAACACCTATGAACCCAAAGGCTAATCTTACTAGCCAAGGTAAAAAAAAATACCTGTAATGCCATGACACATGCACCCTTGTCCCTCAGGCCATATCCCCAGTAATAAAGGAATAAAGCATTTAACTTCCCCTGAGGGCAGGGGACTGGACTCGATGACCTCTCTAGGTCCCTTCCAGCCCTAGAATCTATGAACTGTATAACACTGTCAGTCACATTTCAATACAATTTTTAAAAAACTTTAGTTTTGTTTAGATTCTTTCCCTTCCTGGTTTCATCAACTCTCTTTATCATCTCTGATTATTATCCATCTTTTCCTGGTTTGTTAGTGTTTCCTCTTTTCATTCTCTTCCCCCTCTCCTATTATCTCTTTCCCTACATCAAGGTAGAAAGCCTATTTAGTCTGCCCCCCAAGTCTCTTCAGTTTAGTCCATCACTCCTTCCTTACCCGCCCATCCATCCCTATACTCAATCACCTACAGAGCCCCTCAGACAGGGCTTGGAGATTTTACCAGACTCCTAACAGCCAGGGGACTAAATCAAACATAATATACAGAAGATATAACCTCTCCCTCTGCCCCCTTCATCCAGGGGAAAACAACCAGCTGCTGGGAAAAGGGACTCTGTTACAATTCAATTCCTGCCAGGGTGCTGTCCCTGGAATTTGATCAGTGGCTCCATCTTACCTTTGAAGCTCCTCCCACTACCTGCATTGCCAGAACAGAAGAGCATTCTATGTTTCCCCCCTCCCTGATGTCTCCCAGGTATTGCAACTGTGAGTGGGGTTTCTGCTACTATACCCCCCTCCACAACCCGCTTACGGATGCTGTGGAGGGATGTGCCCAATATTCAATCCTTTCCCCAGCCTGCTTGTGAGTTATGCTTTCCAATGAACACTTTCAGTGTGCTTGCATCTGCCGTTGCTTACAGATTTCCCAAAATTCTGAGTTGACTTAGAACTTACTTAACAGCAGCCACAGGGTTTTCAAGAGAAGCAGTGAAAACAACCTTGTCAGTTCTCAGTCTGTTATAGCTTGGAAAGCTACCACCAGCTACTGCAGCACTAGAGCCATCTGTCTGCAAACTCGGGCAGACCACGATTGGATCAATTTACATTCTGGTCACATTTAGCAATCATACAGTATTAAGGGTATGTATATTTAATATATATCAAATGTATATATAATAGATTTAATTTTAACATCCCATGCTAGTGTGTGTGTGCGCGCGCGCGTGAGAAAATAAAAAAAATAAGAAATTCTGCAGAAGTGATGACCCAGGAAAACTTTATACTAATGGTCATTATCCGCACTTTAAAAAAAAGACACTTATTTCTACTGTGACTTTCTCTAGCTTCTGCTGTTCCAGCCATTGGATCTCATTAATCTAGCAGAAAAAGATAAAATTTCACTCTCTCTAGACAAGAGCTCTTCAAATAAGTCAGCTTAAAGTACTTGTAATGAATAGTTTACTTCATCCTTCTAAGAAGTGTACCTGATCTAGAAGAATATGAATTTCAGTTCTAACCTCCAGTGAAAAATAATGGTTACTGATTCTAATAATGAAAGTGAACAAAACTGACACACTGTGACAAGCAACAAGTTATTTCAATAATTTAGACAAGTAATGCTTCTTCCTTCCCTCCTAAGGGATCTGAAATGGAATGAAGAACAAAGATCTCAATTCTGAAATATTATGAATTTTGTACTTTGTGAGTGAATAGAATTAACAAATGTCTGTTTTCTTTGTTATTTACTATTCTGAAGTACTTTAAAATTAGCTCTTTTACAAAGCTATCACGGCTCAGTTCAATGGGATATATATATAGAAGGACCTCTATTGTGCAGAATATTGCACTTGAAGACAATTCTTGAAGTTCAATCATACTCCCTGTTACCTCTTTATACTCCCTCCCCATCTTATTTCACTGGCTTCAGGAAAAAGATTTTAGCAACAGTGAGATTTCATGGCTGTACTATCATAACTTTGCTTCAGAAAAATACTGAGTAAAATTGTAGGCTTTTACAAGGAGTGAACTAAGTTAGCAGACTTCTTTTATTTCAAAATTTTAAGAAACATAATATCAATGGAATTTTAGTTTTAAAGTGGACCCAGAATTATCATTCTCCACTTTTAAAAAACAAATGCATGCTACATGTCTTAGAAAGATGCCATGAATACACTTTTAGAGTAAGTGGGTGGAAACTAAATAGGCACAATCTCCAGTATCATAAAACAGTGTTTTAGTAAATATATTTTTCTAATTTGATTCATTCCGAAGATAGCTTTTAGAGAAATGGCTAAAAAGTTCATGTTTCTACCTCATTAGAAAGACTGAAATGTAACAGAATGGGCATTTTCAACACTATAATCAGGCCCAATTCAGTACAGAACACGAGTGCTTTTTAAAAAAAAAAAGAAGAAAAAAATTGGCCCCAAATTAGTGGTCAGTCTAAAGTAATATTTGCATCAGTAATGACTACAAATGTTTTTTGTGTGTTATGTATCTCATTTGCTCTAAATATTTAATCGATTAGAACTCAGAATTAGTATATTGGTCAAATGGATATGTAACAGGACTGTTGGCCCCGTACTGAAACTTAGTGTGTTCTTTTTTGGTTGTCCCTCTCCCAATACCATGAGAAAGGGGAAGGACTGAAGAGAAATCAGGATCCTGAGACTGACGGTGTCCAGGGTCAATGAGAAGAGGTCAATGCTCCAACTCAGCAAGACTGACAGGCAGGCAGGCCAATGAGGGAGTTGAGCCTGGGACCCATCCCCCATGTGAGCTGGGACTGCCAGTGGCAAAGTAGAGCAGAGCTAAGGAGAGTTCAGCAGCCAGACTTGAGCTGGGGGCAAAGCAGCAACAGTAGCACTGAGCCAGAGGCGGCAGAGCTGGGGAACTGGAGCAGCACAGATCAGTAGCTCCGATGGTGAGCCAGGGTTGAGCTACAGCAGGGAGCTGCAGGGCCAGAGCTGGGGAGCAGATGCCAGCTGTGCCACAAGTATCACTGGAGTCGGGCACAGTGAGTGGCAGGAGGGAGCAAGGTGGGGCCCTAATCAGAGAGAGGGCCAAGCAGAGGGAGACGCTGCCAGACATGAGGGCCTTGCAGGCTGGACTAGAGGAGGGGACATGAAACTGACAGGAGGGCCAATACTGGGGAGAAGGGTCCTGCCACCTGGAGCCTGAGGGCATGCGGCCACCACCAGACGCAGTACCGGGTTTACAATGGCGCTGGGACCACACACAAAAGGGGCTCTGATTCCTAGACCATGGCCCCGCCCCAGTTCAGCCTCTTCCCCTCCCAAGGCCCTGTCTGCCACTTGCATGGGGGAGAGGGGGAAAGGAGGAGCGAGCGGCAGGCAGGGCATTGTGGGGGGAAGAGGCTGAGCAGGGACGGGGCCACAGTCCGGGCACTGGGGCCCACAAAAGATTAATCTGGCTCTGACCAGAGCAGGTGTCTGACCTGTAGTATCACTGCAGCACAGGCAGGCCCTGGGACAGAGGCCCGGGACATGTGAGGAATAAACTGTGAACTTTTCTTAAGTCACAGAGACTACTGCTTATGGTGTTCTCTACACCCATAGTGCAGGGCTCCATGTTCCTTTAACCTTTTCCGTTTTTCCCTTATTTTTCTTACAGTTGCTGTTTAATAAATTAGATTTGGTTCAAACTTAATGTAGTGATCAGTGGGGCAGAGAAGTGGCCACTGTGGAGAGAGTATCCCAGAGTGGGGACATACTAGCCCAGTGGTTTTCAACCCTGGGGGTCCGCAGACTATGTTTAAGGGTCTGTGAAAGGTGACTATGAAAATAAAGTTTCAGATCCTGGTTTTCTGATCATTCAAAAGTATGTGAATACCCCCACTTCCAGGTCAAAACCTGGAAGTGTTGTCATTACCATAGGAACCCACAGTTTAGTGCATCACACTGCATCAAATGCTGGGCCGAGCACATGCAACATTTATAGTTGAATTCTGTTCAGTCAGTATTCTTCTATGGTAGGGGCCCATGGTGGTATTTCCAAAGTCTGCACCGCCACTCAAAATGCTTGAGGTATCAGCAAAAAAAAAAGTTGAAAACCACTGTGCTATCCTGTCCTAAATGACCACGACGAGACTGCGGTTTAAGCCTCACAGGAATCCTGGGTCCAGTCTTATCAGTGTTACAAAGTGAAAGGGGAGTCCTCAAGGCATGCGGGTGTAGGGAGTTGGGGCAAGGAGTCGGATCCTTTTACTATTCAGTTCCACTGGGATAATACAGAAGCCAGGCAAGTTTCCCCACAATAGCAGAAAAATTCCCCCACTTACATATTTTAACACAGCCACGTGCTGAATATAAGGCAACAGTCTAATACCAAATAATTGATTTGGGAGTTTTCAGTATGAATTTTAGTAATAATCAGGCCAGAAAAAGAAATAGCGGCATACTTATTTTATTGCTGTCTTGTCATGTAAGAACACAGCATTGGAATTTTGGCAGTTCCCCTTCTAAATAAAATTTAAAAAAAAAAAAAGCATTGGAAATATCAGGTCCCAGCTTACCAACTTTTGGACTATGATACTACAGGAAGCGGACACCAGCACTCTCAGATATCAACTATTCTAGGAATATTCCAGATAGAATATTTCTTCACAGATTTTGGTAATCAGAGGCTCGATTGCCCCTTACGGCAATACACCCAGCAAAGGGCACCTTAAAAGGAAGAAAAAGCAGAGCCTCCTCACCTTCCATCAAAGGTGAAGGTTGATCCCCCTTTACCATGGAATGAGGAGCTGAACTAAAAATCAAAAATCCATGGATTCCCTGGTTCCACAAAGATCCTTCCTAGAACATCACAGAAACCCTGTACAACCTCAGCAGCTCTGTGCCCCCAATCATCTCCCCATCTCCTTGAAAGCATGACTTCAATAGATCTTTATCGTCAGGAAGTTTCTCTAATCACAGAGAGATACCTTAGGGCAGCAGTTCTCAAACTGTGGCTCACCAGGGCTGGCATTAGACTTGCTGGGGCCAGAGGTCAAAGTCCGAGTCCCACTTCCCAGGGCCAACAGCTTCAGATCTGGGTGGCAGGGCTCAGGTTGCAGGCCCCCCTGCCTGGGGCTGAACCCTTGAGCTTTGGCCCCGGCCCTCTCTTCCGGGGCAGCCGGGCTCAGGCTTCAGTCCCCACTTCTGGGGTCATGTGGTAATTTTTGTTGTCAGAAGGGGGTCACGGCTGAGAACCCTTGCCTTAGGGACCCAACATTTTCCTTTTAAACAGCTATGAGTTGCTTCTACCTGTAGATTGGAAAGGTAAGGGGGCCCAATTCCTCCCCCAAGTTACCAAAGGAAAGGTAAAAGTGTGATTTTTTTTTTATTTTGTTAATGCACAAACACAAAATAAAGGTTCAAAATTTAACCTTATTAGTTTATACTGTGATTAGACTGAGATTTGGATAATACCTTACCTTGCTTTCTATCTCCACCCATTAATTTTCAGAAACCATTTTTTCATGTGAATTTGAATCTAATCATTATGTAGTGACCTACAACAGGATTTAAGTTTTTTGCAAAAAATGGAGTTTTGGGGGCAGCTGCATTGTATATTTGAAGGTAGAGAAAATAAAAAAATCTAATTTTAGCTTTCTCAGAAATTTTTTGTCCAACAAGGCAAGACAAATGTTCCTTCTGACCGCATATTTCAAGCCATAGGATACCTTAGTTATATGAAACATTTGATGGTATATCTAAGCCAGAATCTGACGCATGTGAAACTTCAATTGTGTTAATATTTGTTCTAGACAAGCTGTTTGTATGTTTAATGTAGCAGTTCAAGTCTGATTACTCTTGATATCTGCTCACATTAACACATGTATAGTGAGAAAAAAATGCAGCCAACAGATCTGGATTTGATATCCATCAATGTCATGTATACATACATACACTCTTCCCATGTCTTAGATTTATCAGATAGAATTAGAATCAATTAGCCCAGGGAACAAATAAAGCGAAAGCTACTTTTGCCAGAAGCTGGGAATGACTGACAGGGAATGGATCACTTGATGATTACCTGTTCTGTTCATTCCCTCTGGGGCACCTGGCATTGGCCACTGTTGGAAGACAGGATACTGGGCTAGATGGACCTTTGGTCTGACCCAGTAAGGCCATTCTTATGTCAGTATAAAGGGGACGTTAAGCCTATACCTTTGATAATGAGAGAAAGTAAAAGGAGTACACCCAACAGAGTTTTGATAAAATATTTTAAGTTTGTCTGTGTCAGAAGGTTCTTAATTGTACAAAGATTGATCATATTAGTACACACTATCTACAGACAATATTTCTAAGTGTGCAGGATAGTAATTTCTCCCCTCTTTGGCTTACTAAATTGTTCATTCTAGTTAAAGCACACAAATTCACTCAGACCTGTAGTAAGGTCTACCGGAACAGGTCAGTCATAGACAAACAGTTCTTCACACCAAGCCACCTAGGCAAGCTATCACACAAAGCCAACTTTACAACTTGTTTCCTCACCACAGAATCCTGTATTGTGAAGAGACCAATAAAAAGCAACTCCAAATATATCCCAGATTCAATCAAAATTCCAACTATTAATCCAAATCTTAATATTTCATCATCACAGAACACAGTATAATCACATTTTAAAAAACGCTCATTTTTCTTTTCACATAATAAATGAAATATTAAATTTAAAAATGCCTGGTCTATATGCTCAAACTTCAGATAAAAAATTATTCTATTTTAATGTAACACTATCCCCAGTAGCCATATTTTATCATCACAAAGATATATGTAAAGTCTTATGATCCTACCCTGCAAGCGTAAATTGCGTAGCTTCCAATTCCAGTTAAACTAGTGTCACCAACAAGTTTCCTTACTAGAGGAACACCAAGCAAAGCATCTTTAGTTTCTGCAGAACACTTGCAGAATATTGTTTAGAAGACAGGAATTCTGATGTTTTCAAGAATGTATATAGGGCCAAAAGAATAACTTCCAATATGATTTTTTTTTTTAAAGAATTGCTTGCTTGTATCACAGGAAAAGATTTAGCATATATTTAATGAAGAAACGAAACAGAAATGAGTATCTTAGGCTAAGAACCATAAAAATCTCAATTTAATTATGATGTTCATTCTAGCTAGGATTTTCATAGCTAATTTGAAAATTAAGAAAAGGGCTTTTTAATTGGAAATATAAAATTGGATGTATCTTAAAACTCAATCCAACTTTGCTTATAAAACATCTTTTATCAATATATCACCAGATAATTAGCAACTGTTTTGCACAAGTTTGGTAAAGTGTAGTTTAAATCTAATCATGTATTCTAAAGGGAGTTTACACTAATAGAATTCTAATGGGAGGTTGCGCCATAGTTCAGCAACCTAACAATAGTCTTTCCAACAATGGAGAACCTAATATGAGGGGCACACAACTGACACAGAGCAGCATTAGTGGGCTAGCAACTTGACTACGTTATATTCTGGGGTGCAGTCCCAGCTAAGCAGTAACAGGACTTTATAATATATATTCTGAGAGATCAGAAGCCATTAAAGTTTGTAAATTAGAACAATGGCTTTTGATTTTTCGTACCACCTCTCAGACACTCAGCAACATTTTGTACAAGATGAAAGTAATGCAAATCTGGTTACGACCATAGAGATACTAGCATGCCATTTTCTTTTCACTCAGTCAACAAATACCGCACCTGATTTGTACAGGTCATTCATGAAAGGTATACAGAGCTTCTGGGTTATGTGGAGAAGGAAAGCAACTCATGGTAAGTCATCACCCCAGTGAATGACAATCACAAATCTTGTCTTGATCCTGTATTCTTTAGTTTCAGAGTGGTTAACTATTTAGAGTATTACATTCTGGAGCAAGAGCAACATTTAGAAAATGTCAAGTTATTTTAGCTTATATGCTTGAAACAACTATGGCATTAAATGACAAAGTATTGGCAATTTTGTTGCATCACTAGAATAAAAAAATATTTAAACGTGTCAAGAAAAATAATAGTGTATATGACATGAGGCAAGTGAGCCAATATAAAACTATTAACTATATGTGGCTTTCAGTAACATGGCATAGTGGATTATCCTTGCTCTCATAAACCAATTGTAATGTTTGCTACCTTGTATATATAAATCCAGTCTCATGAGTTTACTTCCAACTTAACCAGTTGGTCCAATTGATATTTGCCAACCAGCTTGCAGAATCGTTAGTAACATACTGTTCATCAAATGTTGTGAAAACATTGCAATAACCTGTGAGTGTATTTAAAAGTACAAGCAAAAGTAGTAAAATAAATTTGTCATATGTGGAACTGACTTACAAAATAATGGACTTGTATAATAGAGTACTCTCTCATTTAAGGGCAAATTATTTTAAGTTCTCTACTATGAACGAAGGCATACAGTAACATGTGAAAGTGTTTTCACAATTATTTAAAGTTTTAATACTGTACAATTTCAAGGAGATGGTGGTCTATCTTAAAAGTGAGACATATAAATGACAACTATCAAGTCTAAAATCTAAAGGTAGCCCTTAAGCAGAAGGATGGCCAGCCCATTCTGTCCTCCTGAGATCAGCTTTTGCAAGAGATCTCTTAGTCAGTTACGAACTTAAGAAAGCCACTTGCAGAATACTGTTCTGGACTCTGCATACAGCAGATGCACAATCTATAGACAACCCAAGTTATTAGGGACAGCAAACCCCTTCATTGGTTGAATCACTTCAATCTACCATGTTGCTCCATTTTCCTCAGGCATTACCAATCACATGTATTACCACAGTGCCTAGGGACCAGCCAACATTGGGGGCCCACTGAGCTACGCACTGTAGTAGACAGACACTGCCCCTGAAGCACCTGCATTCTATTAAAGTGTTATACTGATTTTTAAATTGAACTTCAGCCTCTCGCTAGATATTTTCTAGGATAACAGTAGAGTTTGAGGACATCCTCTCAATGTAGCAGTAAAATCTGTATCACTTCTAGATATTCACAAGTTATGGTAGCGCCTATAGTCCCAAATGGAAATTATGTTTGAAATAAATACTGCATTAGCATGACAGTTATGACAGCTATGAAGCTAAGTTGCAGCTGATGCTGGGTGGGGGGTTTTGAGGAGGGAGGGCAAGGTTGCTGTGGTTATAAAGAAAATACTGGCAAGTCTCATCGTGGGGGTTCCGTTCCGTGGTTCACGCGTAAAGCGAAAACCGCGTATAGTGAAACACTCATTGAGTTGAATGGCGGGCAGAATCGCCCGCACTACAGATGCAGTTTTTATATTGTTATTTTTCTTTTTTTCCCCCATTTCTGCCAACCATGCAAAGCTGAATTCGCGCATGTTAAATGCGCCTAAGATGTGACTTGCCTGTAAGTTTATATTTATCATTGATGAATTCTCATTGCCTTAGCAAAACAAACAGGAGATAAGACCACACACAGAACTAAAATCCAGTTGGTTAGATCATTAAGTACTTTGGATCCCTCTCACACAACAGAAACCATTTCTTCTTTCTTCTTCCATGTGTCTGACAATTTCCTTATGGAGAAGGAAGATGAAGGTGACAAATGAGGTATATACTGAAACCTGCAAGTAAGGACACTGCCAACAGGCAACCCCCCTTTAAGTGAGGCACCTAAATCTAACCTTAGTGCACTTTTCAACAAAAATCTGTTCAACCTTTAAAGAAAAAAAAGTCAACCTCCCTCCGTTCCTGTCTTGTTAATTATGACAACAGAGTATCTCTCAAAAAAAAATCAATAATTTAACTGATTTTTGCTTGACCCTTGGTCAGTCACCTAAGACAGGTGTCATTGCACAATATGGTATGCTTACAATAAACTTCACTAAAGTGAAACTAGTAAAACAGAGCAAACATGCCCAAATTGTTTCAGCAGCTCAATATGCAAGCCTGCAATCCCACTAACAACGAACATGCAACTTTTCAATGAAAATATTTTCGGAGAAAAGGGAACTTCACTTTAAGGAGATAACATGTGCCCTAGGTGGCAACGCCTCAAACCTCTTCTCTCGCTCCTCCTCCCACAAGCTTCAGCACAAGCCCTGGGGACGCAGAAAGATGGGATGCCTGGCATGGGAAGCCCTGTGGGATGCTCAAACTACTCCCCGAGCCTCCCCACCAGGACGTACCATGCTGCAGCGCCCTGCCCTGGTGGGGTGGGAGGAAAGGACCGTGCCCAGCCCCACATCCTCGCTGCGAGGGTGGGGGGCAGGCAACACCCCGGGGCTCCCCGCTGCGGGGGGGCTGCGAAGCGGCCAAAGGGGGCTCTCCCCGTCACCGTGGCTGACTGCCCAGCTCCCGCCCCGCTCCTCCCGCCGGCGTGCGGGGGGCTCCGCTGCAGCGGGATGCCTGTCACTGCGGCCGCAGAGCGAACCCCGCTAGAGGCTCCCACCCAGGGGCGGCGGCCCCTGCTCCCGGAGAGGGGGTGGGTGGGTGCGGCCAGGCCTCCCCTCGAAGCGCCCCCCCTCACCTCGCCATGTCCCGCCCCGGCCCCTCCAGCGCCGCCGCTCAGGGCTCCGTTGCCGGTGGCCGTTGCCGGCGCTGTCAGCAGGCCGCCCACCACGCTCGGCGTGGCAGCCACCGCCTGGGCTGGAGCCCGCAAGGCGGCCGATGCCGAGGCGGCCCCGCTCTTGCTCAGGCCTCCCGCCCCGCCGCCGCCGCCGCCGCTGGGTCCGGGGCCGCCGGTACTGCCGAGGCCGCCGCCCCGCTTGTTCTTTCTGCGCTTGGCTCCTCGCTTGGCGTCGGCCGGACTCATCGTGTCTGACACCCGGGCAGGGAGGGGGCAGCGAGGAGGTCGGAGCCGCCGTCAGCGCCCGGAAGGGGGAGCGGGTAAGGCCGGGGCACAGGCCGCCCCGGGCACCGAGGAGCAGGGGCGCGCGAACTGTCACTGTAACGGGGACTCCCTTGGCCCCAGCGCCGCTGACCAGAGTTACCGTCCAATATGGCGGACACAAGGGGAAAGTGATCCCCCTTTACGTCGGGGGGCTCCCCCTTGCGCTGACGGGAACCCGCGCCGCGCAGCACGCCGGGAAATGCAGTCGTACTCTGCCGCCACTTCGGCAACGCATCCTAGCAGCAGGAGGGGATGGAACTACAACTCCCGGCGTGCATTGCGCTGCCCAGCCAGGAGCGGTCGGTTATGTCATCTCGCTTCGCAGCGTTCGATGGGATTTGTAGTTTTCTTCGCAGCCGTTAGCCCGGTTGATCAACGTTGCCACCCTTGTCAGGGGACTACAGAGCCGCAAAGAAGGAGCAGGGGTGGAGGAGTCTAACAGCACCACGTGATGGTTGGATACAGGGGCTTTTAAAGGGGTAGACTCCTTAGGCAGCCCTCCAAGAGTCCCTTGCACAGGCAGAGGGTATGTCAGGACAGTTCTCTGTATAATACAGTGTAGCTACTTTATTAGGTGCAATGTCGTTTCCCAGCTGTGCACCTAATACAGGTGGTTCTAATGGTACTGCAATTCCAGATGTGAAGTCTGAGGTAGCTGAGCTGCAGCAGTGTGCATGCAGGTTTTGACCTCTACTGAGTCTTCCAATTAGTGCAAAGCACCGTGATGAGTTTGGGATATGGGAGCTAAAACCAACCACACTCATCGCAAATATGGCCCATCAAACATCCATTGGATGATGATAGCTTTTAACCTCATCAAAGCTGTCGTGGATTTGTTACACCTTTAAATATAAGGCTTGTTTTCCAGAAATATATATTTATTAACTAGAGGTCTGACTCTTTGGAGCTTACACAGGTAGAGTCTTCCTGTGAAAATGCAGTCAAAATTTCAACCACGCTACTAAGAGCCTTCTGCAAATATATTGTATAATACAAAACAAACAATGTTTTAAAATGAAGCCTTATTTTAAACTGTTAAATACACAATAGCATATCATTTCAATAGTTACTTTTTATTACAGCATCTTCACAGTTATAAGGTGGGCACCAATGCCAGCTCCTCCCTTTGCCAGATTTTGAATAGGACCTGATCCTATAGGGGTGCTCAGAGGCTGCCTATTGGATAGGCAGGAAAACACCTATTTTCCTATTTGTGGCTCACACTGGGGCTTAGGCAGGACATAGGTGTCTGAGCATATGAGGCAGCAGTGCACATGCCCAAAGGGAGGAATTTAGGTGCCAAATAAGTTTAGGTATCTACAGGGTTAGGTGGCAGCCGAGAAGGAATTTTGTGGATGGCAGTGAAGCCTAAAATTGGGATTCAGGTGTCTAAGTTCCTTTATGGATCTGAGTCTTCCTACTTATCACTGTGCTTCCAACACTGACTTTCTAAACTTTTTATGACAGAAAGATAAATCCTAGCTGGTTCCTGATGCAAAAGTACAGGCCCCTATCACTTGTGCTAATGGAAAATCTCCATTAATTCTTTGTAGGAACAGGATTATTACACACAGTTGAGACATTCTAATTCCATCCAGTGAGGGCAGTGGTACACATGCCGCAAGCCCATCACTCTATCTAATACTCTATCAATGGATTTCTAAATCAGCAACCCCTTAATAGGTTGGCATAATTATCTGGGATTATCCATGTTTGTGGCATAACAAAGGCCTATGAATCATGTCACATTGCATCACTATATTTTGACACAATATGATGAAATAGCATTGCAGCATGCAGATGGATCGATAGGACCAGATGATGTTTTGATGCTTTATCATACTGTATTGTAGCCAGTGGCAGACTACCGTAGCGTTATATTTTGATGCAACTCAAGATGACAATATATGATAGTATGAAGATGAGTGTTGGAAGCAGATTTTTTTTCACTCAAAGCAATCTTGCATCACAGTTTACTAATGTTTTTGACCCCACTGGCACAATGACTACACTTAGCCTCTCCTACTCACAAAAAGGGCAACTCTAGGTTATAGTGCTGTGGATTGAAAGTGCACAGTTGTTTCATTGTCTTGTAATGAGCAAAGGGTGTTTCCGTTCTAGCAAACCTTCTGCCTACAGTGAAATTGTTCTGTGACTAGCCTTTCTCAGTCTACTGAAAAAGATATCTCTATGTTCACACATAAATTATCGAAGTAGGAACACATGTGCTGTACTTCACCCTTGAATCTCACTGCTGATATCATATCCCCGTCCCACCTTGTTCTTTATGATGGCTAGTTAGATTGTGAGTTCTTTGGAGCTAGGCCTTTGTCTTAGTGGGCAAGCTTTTTAGCCTGAGGGCCATATCTAGGAACAGAAATTGTATGGCGGGCCATGAATGCTCACAAAATTGGGGTTGGGGTGCGGGAAGGTGTGAGAGCTCCATCTGGGGGTGCAGGCTCTGGGATGGGGCCAGAAATGAGGAGTTCAGGGTGCAGGAGGGGGTCCGGACTGGGGCAGAGGAGTGGAGTATGGGGGGGTGTGAGGGCTCCAGCTGGGGGTGTAGGCTCTGGGAATGAGGAATTTGGGGTGCAGGAGGGTGCTCCGGGCTGGGATCAAAGGGTTTGGAGAGCAGGAGGGAGATCAGGGCTAGGGCAGCGGGTTGGGGTATGGGGGAGGCTCAGGGGTGCAGGCTCCAGGTGGCACTTACCTCAAGGGGCTCCCAGAAGCAGCAGCATCTCCCTTCTCCAGCTCCTACGCAGAGGTGCGGTCAGACAGCTCTGCACACTACCCCGTCCACAGGCTCCACCCCTGCAGCTCCCACTGGAGCGCCGGAGTGGGCCACTGGAACAGGGCCATTGGAGTGCATAGGAGTCGGAGGGAGGCCATGCTGTGGCTTCCGAGAGCCACGTGGAGCAGCCTCCGACCCTACTCCCCAGCTGGAGTGCTGGACATGGACCATGCTGTGGCTTCTGGGAGCTGCGTGGAGCGGCCCCCGACCCTGCTACCCAGCGGCCCCCAACCCTGCTACCCTGGAGTGCCGGAGTGGGGCCATGCAGCTGCTTCCACAAGCAGTGGCTCCCAACCCTGCTCCCCGGTTGGAGCAGGGCAAGCCCCAGACCCCGCTCCCCAGTGGAAGCACAAGGGCCAGCTTAAAACGGCTGGCAAGCCAGATCCAGCCCACGGGGTATGGTTTGCCCACCCCTGTCCTAGTGGAATGTTAGTGTTATACAAACAAATAATAAGTGTTATACAAAATGCACACCATCACAAACCTGAAGAACTCTATGTAAGTTCAAAAGCATGTCTCTCTCACCAACAAAAGTTGGTCGAATAAAAGATATTACCTTGCCCACCTTGTCCTACCTTCACAATCAGCATTTTATTTCAAGCAAAAAATATGCATAACAGCAGACGTTATGATTTTACTTCATAAAGCATCATTTTTACATAGAGTATTATTTTTAATCTAGAGAGCTCCTATCTTTCATTTGATGTTTTGGCATGCTCTTATTTAAATTTGATCTGGAGCCAGCTTTATCTTTTTCTAGTGATTTTATTTACACTTGTCCCCATTCATCCAACCGTGTACTTCCAAAAGAAATGATTACAGCTCTGTCAGTTTGTATATTCCCCATGTGTTGCAGATAAAATGCATTAATCTGGGGAAGTATTATAATAAAAAGCAGTCAACACTGCAGCAGTAAGAGTAATAATACTCTGTCATCAGCATGCTTAATTCCCTTGTTACAGAAGCATCACCATGTTTGCTTTTACTCTTCAGACTATAAAGGGCCAGCAGGTCATGTTTTTTTAATTCAGTTTTCAAAATTAAAATCAGTTCCCATGCCTGAACGGGGCTGTGAATATTTATAAACTGTGAAAAGCAGAGCTGTGGTTTTGGTTTTTTTTTTTTAATCTGTGAGTGAATTTACTGCCCATGAAAATGAGAGACTTGTGTGGTTTCCTACACAGCTCTGCCACTACACCTCATTTGTAACTTGCAGTCCAATCTTAGCTCCTGATGCAGGCCAGGGTTGCTTTAGAAATCACTTTGCCAGTTTAATGGCGAATTTGAAATGTGTATAGAGTGAAATGGGGTGGGGAGATGCTGTGACCAAACTCACGTGGGTGTGACTGCTCAAAAGACCTACACCTTTGTTTCTTGCCCTTACTTGAATCAGCTTGATTGTAGTGCTGTGCGTCATCACTAAGAAAATAAAATCATTCGGCTAAAACATTTGAGAGAATTAACTTTAATTTGCCTCACTATTGCTTTTCGCCACAGCCTTACACTTTGAATTCCTGTGCAAAACAATATTATTTAGACTGCTAATAATTTCAAAATTGCTCAAAATGGCACCCGAAACAGTCACAAACAGTAGGACTGATGAACTGAGGGATTGTAAGAATATTGTCGTGCATTCCAATGTTTTGCCACCTGAACACGTCAGTCTTCCACAGTGTTGTAGTTTAGTCTTTGAGGCATATGGGCTATAAAAAGCTGTGTGCAGAGTTCCACAGGGCTCAATTAGGGTCAGATTCTGTCTTCAAAATTCACAGGAGCATAGGAAAGCACAATGTAACTTTTACAGTTTAATTGGAAGGTTTGTGGCTGTGTCCTATCATACACCTGACACTGATCTGTAGAATTTTACCACTCAGTGAGTCCATCATTATACGTAAAGAGAGGTCTCCTATTGCCTATTGTTATTCATAATTTGTTATCATTTATTAATTGTATTATTGTAGCTCTTAGGTGCCCTAGCCATAGATGAAGACCCAGTTGGGCTAGGCATCATACAAACACTGAACAAGGAGACAATTCCTGCCCCCAAAGATCTTACTATCTACATAATTAATAATAAATAATTGGTTCATAGCAACCCAAAGTGTGCTAGGTGCTGTACATGTATATAGAAGTTAGTGTCTGCCCCAGTGTGATTACAATGGAAGGGCTCCTTTGATTGCAGTGGGCTTTGGATCAGGCCCTTCACCCCAATCCTGCAAACACAGCCATAAATACACCTCAACCCCAATATAACACTGTCCTCGGGGGCCAAAAAATCTTACCGCATTATAGGTGAAACCACGTTATATCAAACTTGCTTTGATCTGCTGGAGTGTGCAGCCCCGCCCCCACCCCCGGAGCACTGCTTTACCGTGTTATATCTGAATTCGTGTTATATTGGGTCGCGTTATATCGGGGTAGAGGTGTAGTTCCATTGAAGTCAATGGGACTACTCAGATGTCCAAGCGTTCACGGATGTTTAGAGTAACAGAGGCATCTTGATGGGATTTTAAAGCTGTAATTTTTTCTCCACTGTTTTGTACATTATGTAATGGCTTTATTTATATTTCCCAAATTATTTCTGGGTTTCACTGAAAATGTGGGGGTCTTTTCCCATGGGCGGCAAGTATAATAGGGCAGGGAAGGCTAAGCCTGCCCTGGCTCAGCCGCCACTGCCCCGGTGCCAGACACCTGGGCCATAGTGGCCCCACCTGTGCTCTGCCTCTTCCCGAGGCCCACACTGCCCACTGCTGCCAGGTGAGTCCCTCCTCTCCTCCACTCCAGCCTCCCTCTCTGGAGGTCCCCACCACTTGCTGCGTCCCTCCCAGGGCTAGAAGGGCTGGGAGCAGGTTGCAGCCAATCAGGGCCCAGCAGGCCAAATATAAAGGGCTAGCAGCTTCTAAAAGGCAGTTCCTGGGTGGAGCCAGGGAATGGACCAACAGACTGACTGGCCTCTACCACAACTCAAGAAGCCAGCCCAGGTCAGGGCCTATTGCTGACCGCATTTTGTGTTTAGGTACCGTAATGGAGAGGCTTTTTGATTTACTATGTGTGAGTGTAAGGTCCAGGCAGGTCAACCTGAGTTAGCCATTGGTTGGACTATTGAAAATGAGGTGAGCTCACTTCATGAGACACCCATTGACTCAGGCGAGCCAATTACACTTTTCCAGCAAGCTCAGTCATCTTTAACAGCAATTTCATTCTGAAAACTCCTTTTCCTATGGTATGGGGTGGGGGGGAGGGAAGGGAGCATATCTCTACACACACACACGTTCTTAGTGCTAGTCCAGTTCACCCCATAAATTAGAGCCGTTGGAGATTACCAGCTCTAGGGGCCAGCTATTCACATTTTCCATGGCCATGCCTCCTAGTCTGTTGCCTGAGAAGGGAATTTCAAGCACCACTAGGGCAGCTCTTTGCCATTTAAGGATCCCCCTGTGGTGAGGTAGCTTTCTGTGGCCAAAAAAGCTTCCCCCACATGCCAAAGAATTGTGTCCTATATATCTGTTTGTGAAGAGTCCTAAAGTTATAGACAAGTGCTGCCAGTGACCATGTCCTAATATTGTCCACATCACACAACATCAAACATGACATTATGAAGGTATTACAGGATATACCTGCATCAATGTAAATGGTGTCTAATCTAACTAAGAGTTTTATCCTGCTGTCCATCATCATAGTATCTCAGTCCATTTTACATAACATTTATATCAGTAGTGAAGTCCCAAGTGGACTTCATGGAGTCTCTGGCACATCTCCTTTTTAGGATAAAGACTGTGCATGAGGTAGAGTTATGGTTTTTGATATGTTTAGATTTTAGTTTCTTTTTTGGTTGTCTGGCTGATTGGCTGGTTGGGGTTTAATGGGCGAAAGGGGGTGTCAGTGTTGTGAGTGTCACCTACAAAAGATCTTTCTGAAGAGGAAGGTTCTGTAGCATTTCCTAAAGACAGTCAAATTCTGGATTCTCCTAATCTCTTCTGCAAGTTTGTGCTGTAGCCACATACCTTAGCCAAGAGCACCTTGCCTGATGCTGGGAGAGTCTGGGACAAAACAAATAAAAACTCATCTTATGTCTGACGAGAACCTGGATGTACACCCAGAAGCTACATGCAGTAGCGTAGCAAGGGGGGTGCAGGGGAAGCAGACGCTTTCCCTCAGCGCATTTTCCAAAAGCGGTGCCTTAGTTAGGGGTTACCATGGTGCCAGCGAGCGGGGCCCACGCTCCACTCTGAAGCTTGGCCTGCTGGGCCGGTGCTGGGCTCCTGCAGGCAAGGGGGCGCGCAGCACAGCCGGAGGAGCCATGTGAGGGGAGGGGGTGGCATGGCCGGAGGAGCTATGGGGGGGGCGGCATGGCTGGAGGAGCGAGGGGGGGCACAGTATGGTCACAGCACGGCCGGAGGAGCCATGGGGGGGGCGGCCCACCCCATTATTATCAAGGCAGGCGCATTTTCCCCGGTGCTAGTGTCAGCTTTTGCCCCTACCCTTGGCATAGTGCTGCCGCTGCAGCAGGGAGTGTGTTGCTGCTCTCGGGGCAGGCGCGTGTCCCCGGCGGCTCACCGTGCAGCAGGGGCCAGGCCGGGGGCAGGCTGCCATGGGAGAGAACATGTCCAAGCGACTGAAGCTGCCGTCCAGCATTCTAGAACCCCACCGGGCTCTGGAACGTTCAGCCTCCTTCTCCCATACCCCCCGCCTGGGGGGCCCGGCGAGTGCGGTGCTCGGCCCCATAGTGGTGCAGAGGGCAGGCCAGCGCGGATCCTATGCGGGCAGGCGAGTGTCAGCAGCCTCAGAGGCTGGAGGCTCCTCTCATGATCTGATGGGGACTCGGCTCCTCAGCTGGTGTGTGCCTGGCCCAGGAGTGGGAGCGAGAGCCCCCCACCACCGCTCCACCTGTGCAGCCGATGCCAAGCACCAGCCACTCTGTCTCTGTCCCTAAATGAGAATTCAGCTTGGCCGGCACGGCTGGAGGAGCCATGGGGGGGCGTGGCCGGAGGAGTGAGGGGGGGCGCAGCATGGCCAGAGGAAGAGCCAAGGGGTGGGGGCGCAGAGCGGCCGGAGGAGGAGTCAAGGGGGCATGGCCAGAGGAAGAGCCAAGGGGGGGCACCTTTTTTATGTTTGCGCCCCCTGCTCTTAGAACCTGGCTACACCACTGGCTACATGACCACAGTGTGCAGAATGGTCATTTTTTTCAAGCAGGTTGCTAAATTCTTTGAATTATAATGTTGAAGTACTGGTGTAGGAAGCCTTGAAGAAAAGTAGCTCTCTTCCAGCACATCAGCCTTTGAGGAAGAATGACTTAGAACCTGGAGTAGGCCTGGAGATTGCACTGTACTAAGACTCAGGAGGCTTGGGTTCTAATTCTGTCTCTGCTGTGTGACCTTGGGCAAGTCTTGGTTTCTTGACCCAACTTTTCAGGACAGGGACTGCTTTTTTCCATGCATTTGTACAGTGTTTAGTACAATGGGGCCCCAATCTGAGTTGGTACCAGTAGTCACTACTGGGATATGAATAATAATAAATCCCAGTGGAAACGAATTTAAAGAGTTTGGTTTTGATAGGTTAGTGTAGACTGTTTTCTGGATTTGATTAATATTGCAGGCTCTGTGTGCCAGTCCACAGTGCAAGTGCTGAAAGACCCTTCCACATTATTCTGCACTAATAAATCACGGGAACATAAAAGCAGAGAATTAGCATCTTTCCAACAATTAATGCTCTTCCACAAAGTCCATTAAAAGAAGAGCATGCACTAGCACCCACCTTATATGAGACAAGAAAAGCAATCAAGCAGATGTCACAAAGGAAAGCACCTGGACTGGGTAGCATTCCACAAGAGATGTAGAAGCAGGGTGGCTCCCACATTGTAGGATATCTCACATGGCTCTTCTGCTTTATCTGGGAGCAAGAATCGGTGCCACAGGATTTCAAGGATGTCAGCATCATCCATCTCTATAAAAATAAAGGCAATAGGGAAACTGTGATAATCACCATGGCGTTCCTTACTTTCTGTTGCTGGGAAAATTCTTGCATGCATCATATTGAATACATTTAATACCTATCTTGTGGAAACCATCCTCGCCAAGTTTCAATGTGGATTTAAATCTGGACAGGACAATATTCATATGATCTTCACATCCTGTCAGCTTCAGAAAAAGTGCCTGGACCAAATCACGATCTGTACATGGTATTCATCAACTTAGCTAATGCTTTTGACTCTGTAAATCATGAGGAACTTTGGAAACTTTTGTTCATCTTTGGATGCCCTTCAAAGTTTATTTTTGTCACTCGGTTCTTCCATGATGGGACAATGGCCAGAGCAGTAGAAAATGGCATGACATTGGACCCCTTTCTAATCAGCAATGACACTAAACAAGGTTGTATGCTGGATCCTATGCTCTTTTCCTTTTTTTGGCTATGATTAGGGATGCATTTCATGACATTGGTAGAGGTGTATTTATCCAGTTCTGCACCGATGGGAAGTTGTTCGGTTTGCAGTGCTTCCATTTTCTCATGAAAGTAGGAGATTTAGTCATGAAGGAACTTTTCTTTGCTGCTGACTTTGCACTGGTTGCTCACTCCATTGATGACATTCAGTTTATAACTGATCCCTTAGCTCATGCAGTCAATCACTTGCACAACCAGCCTAAAGCAGTGGTTCGCGAACTCCCGGGGGTTCGCACAATGTTACAGGGGGTTCACCAGAAAAATTTCCTTAAGGGCGGCCAGAGGACCCTGGGCATGGGAGGCAGCAGGTGTGACCCAGTTGCAGAGCAGACAGCCCAAGCCTTGTGGAGCGCTGAGTGGGCAGTTACACAGTCAGCGCGGGATCTGCAGCCTGAGCCCTGGTCAGCAGAGGTGCTAGCAGCCTGAGCCGGATGCAGCACAGGGCTGGGCAGATGGGACCAGCAGCCCGAGCCCCACGGAGTGCGGAGCCGGCAGCCCAGACCCCAGTGCGGGGTCAGCAGCCTGAGCCCCATCACGGGCAGGGAGGCAGCTGGGACTCCAGGCACACAGGTGGCAGCTCAGACTCTTGTCCTTGGCAGACGGGAAGTTGGGTGGCATGAGGGGCAGAGTGAGCAGGGGCCACACTGTACGTGGGGGGTGGTCCAGGCTAATTTGTCCCTCGTGAGGCACCCTCCTAAGGATGGCCCTGATGGTGGAAGAAAAGGTGTTTGCGCACCAAACCAGCTGGAACCAGGTAGTAGTCCAGGAGTAGGCAACCTATGGCACGGGTGCCGAAGGCAGCACGCAAGCTGATTTTCAGTGGCACTCACACTGCCCAGCTCCTGACCACCAGTCCAGGGTGCTCTGCATTTTAATTTAATTTTAAATGAAGCTTCTTAAACATTTTAAAAACCTTATTTACTTTACATACAACAATAGTTTAGTTATATAGAAAGAGACCTTCTAAAACCCTTAACATGTATTACTGGCATGCGGAACCTTAAATTAGAGTGAATAAATGAAAACCTGGCACACCGCTTCTGAAAGGTTGCCAACCCCTGTATAGTCAATATAGCAGCGTTCAGGTGCCTCAGTAATTCGATACTAAGTCATTTTCTCTGGAGTCCTGTTTTGCTTCAGTGAGAGGTGAGTGAATGTTAGCATCACACTGAGGAGATTTAAACTTAAATCCCTGGAAATATTCATTTTTAGGAGGGGGTTCACGGGATTTCACATTTTAACGAAAGGGGTTCCTGGGTTGTTAAAGTTTGGAAACCACTGGCCCAAAGAAAACTGAAGTACTATACCAGTCTGTGCTGAGGGATGTGCATCTCTACCCAGTTATTAAGGTCAACAATGCTCCTCTCAAGTCCATGAAGAAGTTTGGCTACCTAGGGACTATGCTGTCATAGAATGCCATAATTGATAATTGCATAGCCAAGGTCAGCTCTGCATTTGGATTGCTGTCACACAGCCTATGGTATGATAGGGGTGTCAAAATTAGCACTAAGCTAAACACCGATTGAGCAGTCATTCTCAGGATGCTTCTATATGATTGGGACATGGACAACATGTCACCGCCACATTAGGAAATATGATCAATTCCACGTGTGCTGTCTTCAGAGTGCTTACAGGGTCAAATGGTGGGACAAGATTCTCAATATTGAAACCCTCAGTCATTGCCAGATGTCTGGGATTCAAAGCTTGCTATAAAAACTCAGCTGCATTGGCCTTGGCATCTCCATCATATGGCCGACTTGAGCCTACCCAAGGCCATACTTTATGGTCAGCTAAAGCAAGGCACCTGTTCACATGGTGGCGAGTACAAAAGATATAAAAGACACACTGAAATCAAATCTGAAAATACGTCAGGTTGACTACAGCAACTGAGAAGCGGCAGCCCATGTTAGTGCAATTTGGCAGCACATTTGTCATGTCGCTGTTAACCGCTTTGAAGCAAGGTGTTTTAAGAATTTATATGAAAAACATGAACAGCACAAAGCAAGGACACAACAGACTGCAGTGGTCTTGGACAATCTCATCTGCCCCACGTATAACCATGTTTGCAGTTCTTGCATTGGTCTGACCTTGAATAAACATGTCCACCTACAGTGTTTGCTGAATCCTCATATGACAACATCAGCATGAGACTTCTTCATCTCCACCCAGTTCCCTTTTGAGTCTCAGATTTTTTTCAAAGCCAAGATCCAACTAAAATTCAGGTGAATAGAAATTCTTTGCTTCTTTCTTCAGATATGTTCTGAAACATTTCCAGCACCCTATAAAGCATTGCTTGATTATTTGTGGACATTCAAATATGGATTTATGAAATTAAATGTCCTGTGAAATTTGCCATTTTTCCTCAATGAAAAATGATACTTGTTTCAATTAAAAAAGCCATACAACCTTAATCTATTCTGTTTTAAAATATAATTATTAAGAAACATTGTACAAATCAATACTGAAATAGCAGAAAATGAGAGAAACTGTACAGATTCCAATTTATCCCAATAGTGGAAAGAATAGGCTAAGATATACTTTTTACATAGAAAATCACATATTTTAGATATGCATACAGATTGCTGACAAATCGCTAGAGGACAGCCTACCAGCAATTCAAAATAAAATAAAATGACTCTTACAAGTCTGTCCTGAGACGCTTCATAAACTATGGAATAAAATTAAGTGAGAAATCAAGTTGATACTGCTAGCTCCAGCTCCAAAAGGAAGTATTGTTGCCCCTTCTGTCCCAAGTGGTTAGCTAACATTTGGGACTTTGTTGGTTTATTTCCATTAGGAGAAGAAACTGATAGTACAAGTCAGTTGTATTCTTTGGTGCAATCCCTGTTTATTTGTAAAGAATGTCCACAAAATTCTGTTTCACTGAACACAGTGGAAACAAACAACAGCAGGAAGTTTTTTTGCTTGTAGTTTCCAAGGCTGCTTTTCCATGCCCAGGCCCTACGGAACTCTATCTTTCTAACCCCTCTCAGGAACATGTTCATCATCTTATATCTTGCTATCTGCTGATTTTCTCTGCTTTCTGCCTCTCCCTTACGTCTTCATTTGCAACTAGTCCCAGGGAAACCCCTCAGGCCTTGCTCTGCAGCCCAGTACTTTGGGCAATGACTTCTACTTTTTACAACCTTCACTATATAAGAGGGGCTTAATTGCTCCTTCTGTTAAGCCTGAATTAGGGCTGCTTAGCACTCCTATTTTCTTTAACCAGGTCTGTGATTACAATACATGTTGTGTGGACATGCAAAGGTGGTTTAATTACAGCAGCGGATGAACGTCGATGTAACTAAAGTCAACTTAACTTTGTAGTTTAGACATAGCCTTAGTCTCATGTTTTCACCATGAGTTCTCACTAATGTTTATATCAGGAAGAGAAGGGTCTTGAGGGGTCTCTCACATCTCAGGTGAGTTCCCTAACTACTAGGCTAAATATTCTGAGGGAGGGCATCCTCCCTGGGCTATTTTGTGTGAATTTGCCTGAGGGGCTGGACCTAGTAGATGTTTTTCAAAGACCATCTACTGGATTGGGCCCCAGGATGCCACTTGGGCAACTGAACACCTATTGTTCTTGGTTTGTGGGAGTTAGGTGTCTAAAATACCTTTGAGGATCTGGGCCTCAGTGCCCATTTCACTTCTGTCCAGTGTGTGTTTTTCCTGCATTTCCAATTTCAACAACTAGCCCCTAGCTGGATGAGATGCAACTAGAGACCTGTGAGTTGGTGACTTCCTCTGGAGTCAGATGTTCTGTAAGGAAGTTCTGACTAACATGGCAGTAACAGTCCTTTACTTTGGGGACATCCTGGCTCCACTGAAGTGAATAACAATTTTGTTCTGGACTTTAACAGGACCAGGATTTAGGTATTTTAATATTCTTCTTCTTCTCTGATTTTTCTGGAATCTGCTTGTCTCTCTCTTTATCTTCCCCCTGCCCAGAAGAGGTTGGGAAGTAGCCCCTTTCAATTCACCTTCTGAATTGTTTATAATTATAACCAGGCAAGATGCAGGTCCCAACATGTGGAGTGAAGTTCTTGGACACATCTTGAACTAGGACCTCATACTGCATCACAAAGCAACTGCCAGTTGGAGTGAGAGATGTTTATTCCTATAAACCAATGATATTGACTTTGCTTTGTAGAGATGGGCCAAGACTGGATCATGATGTGAACTTTCCCAACATTTTAGGTTGTTTGGAGCTGGTTTTTGGTCCAGGCCCAAGCCAGAGCAATGAGACAGCTGTGAATTTCAGACCCAGATTAAAACTAACCAGTAGGTAAGTCTTTTTGCATCTACTTAAATATTTCATTTATTTGATGAGATTATTGATATTGAATGGACTAGAGTGTAGAACTATTTTTATAATGTCTCCTAAAATCCGGAGCATATTTTAACTTTATTTGGATAATCCTCAGAGAACTTTGGGGTGGTTTAGTTTGTAATGATACACTCCTAGAAGACATTGTGCACCACAAATTTCATAAAAGGGGTGGATAGTACTTAAGCACTCTCCTGTTCACTCCCAAAATACTTTAAAAGCAGCTCAGAGTCCTGCTTGCTTAATGTCATTTGTTAAGTGGTATTTTTTTGTCATATTTATAGTCAGTTAAAAGTTACATTGTAGCCAACTCTGAGTTTGTGTAGTGATACAGGGTAGCATAGCTTAGGGCTTCTCTCATTCCCACGGTGGAAAACATTCAAGGGAATCCCTCTTAGGCCAGATCACATTTGGCAGAGACTGGCACAAATCCAAGAATGTGAGCTCCCTTTTTATGTGTGATCTGTCTTATGAAGGAGGATAATGTAGCATTATTTACAAGTAAGAGGCATGATCCTGCAGTGTGCCGAGTATCACCCTCATTGGCTTACACAAGAGTTGAGGTTGCTCAGCACCTCAGGTCCAGGCTCAACAAACACTGACATGTTTGCACACTATGTGCTTTTAAGAGGTAATTATGTAACTGCAAGAAGGCAGTTTGTGCATTAGTGAAGCAGGCAGAGACATTTTCGGAGCAGCTTCAGTTATCTGAGTCTTCGTTTGCAACAGCAGTATCAAGAGCATTGGCAGAGGCAGGCTATTAATTAAGGCAGTTCCAGTATAGAGGGCTGTGTGTGTTTTTTTTTAGTAGCAAAACACTGTGTGCACTGCACTGTTTGCTTGTATAGATAAAAAGGAGCTTAATCCCTCTGCTCATATTTAGCATCTACAATCAAATAAACCATTGGCAAAACCCCACAGAGAAATCAGGGCACCGTTGTGTGGAATAGTTTGTTTTAAAAAATCAGAATATCACAGAGCAACACATAGCAAAATGTATACAGTATGTTAAAAACTATAATATTGAGCACTTAGGATGGGGTGGCCAACCTGAGAAGGAGCCAGAATTTACCAGTGTACATTGCTAAAGAGCCACAGTAATACGTCAACAGCCCCCCATCAGCTCCCACCCTGCTCCCAGCACCTCCCACTCATCGGCAGCCCCGTCGATCAGTGCATTCTCCTCCCTCCCCACACCTCCTGATCAGCTGTTTCCTGGCATGCAGGAGACTCTGGGAGGTGGGAAGGGGAGGAGTGAGGGTATGGCAGGTTCAGAGGAGGGGCCGGGAAGGGGTGGAGTGGGGGCAGGGCCTGGGGCAGATCCAGGGGTTGAGCAGTGAGCATCCCCCCGGCACATTGGAAAGTTGGCGCCTGTAGCTCCAGTCCCCGAGTCAGTGTCTATTAACTTCTGAAGAGCTGCATGTGGCTCTGGAACCACAGGTTGGCCACCCGACTTAGGACGTGATCCTGTACATACATACAAGTCACTCTACCCATGTAAATAGCTCCATTGATTTGAGTGGGTCTACCCATCTAGGGTATGGCTACACTTACAAATCTGCAGCGCTGGTAGTTGCAGCGCTGGTCGTCCAGCTGTGCAGGGCCAGCACTGGTGTGTGGCCACACTCACAGCTACCAGCGCTGCAGTGTGGCCACATTTGCAGCATTTGCAGTGCTGTTGGGAGTGATGAATTATGGGCAGCTATCCCAGCATTCAAGTGGCAGCAACGTGCTTTTCAAAAGAGATGGGTGTGGGGCAGTGTGACAGGGACCTGGGGGGGGGGAGGGGGGGGGAGAGAGAGTGGATTTTTGGAACTGACACTATGCAAAATCAGAAATTTTTCCCACCCCCTTACTGTTAACTGCAAACAGCCTGCATCCAACATACTCTCTTTCCCCCCTCTGCCCCCTCCCCCCGTTTCTCTCAAGCAAAGCAAACACTCAACCCCTGTGAATGACTCCTTTTCTCGCTGCTGGTCAAGCAAAACGCAAACACTCAACCCCTGTGAATCACGCAGGGAGGAGGATCTCATTTGATTGTTCACAGATTGATCACAGCAAACAGGAGCTGATAAGCAGCTCTGGTAGAGCAGCTCTGGTAGCAACGGAGCTCCGGAGGTTCACAACAAAACAAAGAGAGGCTGCATAACAAAACAAAGGGAGTAATTTAGTTAAAAGCATTCTGGGATACACCCTTATACCCTGGAGGCCAATAACAGCGCTGGTGTGTGGCCACACTTGATGACCAGCGCTGCAGCACCAGCCCTGCAATCCTTATTCCCCATGCTGAGTGAGGTGTATGGCCAGCGCTGCAGCCAGGGAGTTGCAGCGCTGGAAGTGCCCTGCAGGTGTGGCCACTTACTAATTGCAGCGCTGGAAAGCCTCCACCAGCGCTGCAACTCGCAAGTGTAGCCATACCCTTAGTAACTGCTCACCTGTTTAAGCATTTGAAGGATCTGGTCCTCAGATTGTAAGCTGCTTCGGACAAGGACACTTTGTGTTTAGATCTTAGTCTTCGGACTGTACTTACCACCATGGTATCTGAGCGCCTTTGAACAGCAGTCAGACACTGTGGAAACTTAAGAAATTATCCTAAATTGTGTTTCCTGCTTCAATGAAGAGCTTTCACAGCACAACTTGAAGCACAGCAGTTTGTCAAAGCTGATTGAAAAAAAGGGAAGATCATTCACTTGATTTTAAAAAGCTGTTCAAATAATTCTTTAAAATAAATATCACCCCCTCCCCGTCAAAAAGCAGCAATGACACTTGTGGCAAATGCAGCCCCGCTGAAGTCAACAGAATCATAGGCTGGATGGATTTGGCCCAGTAAGTTAATGAACACTTTTCATTTCTCTCTCTAAGAATAATACTGTATCACATTACAGCTTGTCACACTGTATTATAACCATATTACCTTTGTATCTATTGAAGTGATTTTTGTGATCTCCTTCAAAACTCAAGTCTGCAGTGCAGATATACCAGATAAGAAAATGTGTTATCTGCAACTAATTGTTCCAACTTCATTTTAAATAAACGGCATTTCATTAAATCACTGTAGGTGTATATACAGTTTGCAATGTATACCATAAAATGTGCTTCAATAATGTAACTTGCTACTATGAGAAAAACAGTACATTAAACGTTTACATGAAAATGCCACACTTTTCTTTTCAAAGTGGATATCAATGGCTCCAAGTGCACGTACCAAGCAATCACATTTAGGAAAGAGAGGCACTTTTAATAATCTACATTATCGCTTGGGCAGTTGGGTGCACCACTGATAAAAACAATAGTGTGTAACTGAGAAATCAGGAAGTGGATGCCAGATGGACCTTAGCTAATTCACACTGTGCTTGGAAAGCTATTAAGCCTGGTGGCTGATAGAATGAGTTTCCTGAATGAGGTTCCTCCACTGAGAATTCCATTCCCTAATAGAGGAAACCTAGAACAGAGAGGAAGGATGGTCCATTTGTTATCATGCTAGCCTAGGATTTGTTAGACCTGGTTTGAAGTCCCTGCTTTGCCACAGTCTTCCTGTGTGATTTTGGGCAAGTCACTTGCTTAGCCTCTCTGTGCCAAGGTTTCCCCTGTAATGGTGATAATGCCACTTCCCGAACTCACAAGGATGTTGTCAGAATAAATATATTACAGATTATGAGTTACTCAGATACTACAGAAATGGAGTTAGATTGGTATGCCAGCAAAACTGCTTCAGCTGAAGACAACCATCACATACCCCTGAAGGAGATAAAAATAACACCTTTGAAGTCAGTGGAATTAAATGGCCTAACACCAGCATGAGTGAAGTCAAAACAGCCTAAAAAAGGGATACAGTATCAGCAACACCTTGAAGTTTCACCCAGAAATGCTGCACACCTCAGACCTCAAGGACTGTCACATAGTAAGAGGCACACTCAGCTGTCATGCTGATACTTGCATCAGCACTTCCCAACTGCTTTCAGTACAGCAACCTGTCCCCTCATTTATACCTCCAATTTTACACTTTTGTCAAAGCAGTACGACAGCTCCTGTAGAACATCCTAGGGACCAGGTAAAATAACCGTAAGCACTTTGTTTTGTAGCAAGATGTACATAAGAAGTACAACTACAACCTACACCATATATTTTTCCCATCCCCATTTTCCCTCCTTGTCTGCCATCTTAAATGACTCATGGGTGGCCATAAAGCTGCAGAGTTACTGAAACAATCCCTGAGGCAGGCAGATAGGGTGTTGCACATGAGAAGGGGAGATGGACAGTAAGATGGGGCCTACTTGGAAAAACATGTAATTAAAATGAAAAGATGGAAAGCGACCATCCTAATTTTATTCCACCAGTCTGTAAGTCTGCAGAGACTTAGGGTATGCTCAGACTACCCACTGTATCGGCGGGTAGCGATCAATTTATTGGGGATCGATGTATCACGTCTCATCTAGACACGATATAGCGATCCCCGAACGCGCTCCCCGTCGACTCCGGAACTCCACCAGTGCGAGCGGTGGTAGTGAAGTCGATGGGGGAGCCGCGGACATCGATCCTGCGCCGTGAGGACGGGGAGGTAAGTAGGAATAAGATACTTCGACTTCAGCTACGGTATTCCCGTAGCTGAAGTTGCGTATCTTATATCGACACCCGCCCCCCCCCCCCAGTGTAGACCAGGCCTAAAGCTTTCTCTCCCTGCCTCAGCAATTGACAAGTAAACCTATTGCATAAAAAGCTGAGTGTGTGCATTGCTGACTTGTTCATTAAGGTTATGTCCACCATTGCAATTAAACATTCGCAGCTGGCCCATGTCATCTGACTCAGGCTCGCAGGGCTCTGGTGCCAGAGCCATTTAATTACAGTGTAGACATTTGGGCTCAGGCTGGAGCCTGTTCTCAGGGATCAGTCTCCCTCCAGCCCAAGCCTGAATGTCTACACTACAATTAAACAGCCCTGTAGCCTGAACCCCACAAGCCCAATAGATGTTTAATTGCAATGTAAACATACCCTAATAGTTTTAGATTTGCATGCAAAGAAACAATTCCATTTGCATTTTCATCATTCAGTGTATGAAATAATTTACATTACCTTGATGAAATTCTGCCTGCCTTATAAGTGTGAGGAGCATTACAACAGCAAAGGACACTTTACATGATGCATAAGATCATTACTGAGCACCGAGCCTCTTCCTCTTAATAAAAAAGGCTCACTAACAGATTATATATTCGTACACAGGGTATTACACAGGCATCATTCAGTGTTGTTAACAGGAGTTCTGAACCAGCTCACCCAAGCAGCATGCTGAGAAATTACCCCAGATGCTGTGATATTGTGTGTACAAATAAAGCTTCTCACATTCCTACCAATCTGCCTTAAACTGATGGGCCTGCACTATACAATCAAGGTTGAACACACACAGACACTGTTCACACCCATATGTGTATGTTTACTGTAGACATCATGGAACTATTAAGACAAGCATTTAAGAAACCTAAAAAGCCCATTACCTTAGTAATTTTTTTAATCCCTTTCCTTAGTCCTTCCTCCTTCCCCATTGGTTTATTGCTGTCAGTTGAGTCATGACTAAAATTAGGCCCTGCTCCTGCAGCTAGTTGTGTGTGAAGGGAAACCCTGCTGCGCAAAGCCCCGATGGTCTGCCTGCATTGAGCTGTTTGCAGGATCTGGGTGTTAGACTGATCTGTTTAGGGGAGAGATTGGGTCTTTTTCATTTGTCTGCAAAGCATGTAGCACACCCATGGGTGCTATATAAATAACTTAAGAAAACAGCTATGCCATTTCTACAGTGATATTTGTAGGGGTACGTCCAGACTACCTGCCGGATTGGCGGGTAGCGATCAATCTATTGGGGATCGATATATCGTGTCTCGTCTAGACACAATATATCGATTCCCCGAACGCGCTCCTGTCGACTCCGGAACTCCACCAGGGCGAGTGGCGGTAGCCGAGTCGACGGGGGAGCTGCGGCGGTCAATCCCGCGCCGTGAGGATGGGAGGTAAGTCGAAATAAGATAAGTCGATTTCAGCTACGCTACTCCTGTAGCTGAAGTTGCATATCTTACATCGACACCCCCCCTCCCCAGTGTAGACCAGGTCTAGTTTAAACATTCTGTTGTACCTAGAAGCAGCTATAGCTGCGAGATGCCTTTGGCTTGTCACCTGGTTCTGTTACAAAGGAGATGGCAAAGGGAGCGAGCCAGATCAATGTGTTTTAGAAAAGAGATTAAAAGATTGGTAAGGAAAAGATCAATTAGTGCTGTAATGAATACCTAGGAGGAGCGGGTTACATGAGCATTCAATGATTAACTGTTGTTTACAATTTACAAGTGTTTGTCAAGTTTAAGTGCATTTTGGTTACATGTAGACAATGGGGGCTTAAAGGTATTTCACTCCACATTTTATTTTCTGAATTAGTTTGACAATATATATACACAGGCCCCAGTGGGACCTCACATGGGGGCCTAAGACGGGGGCTTTAGGGTGCAATTAGGGCCACTAGAAATCTGTAAGGAATGTTACCAAACTGTTAATATTTTGTGGGATTTTTTCCTCTCAGATTCTGAAGATTTTTAAGCGGGTTTATTTACAGCCTGATTCCAAGCCCCCTGGAGTCTCAGGGAGTCTTTCCATTAACTTCCACGGGCTTTGGATTGAATCTTCAACACTTATATATTGTTCTGTAAATTATGTCAGTTTGGGTTTTAAAAGATACATTTCACTAAATTTCATCTCTTAAAAAAATTCCTCCCTTATTTCCCCAAGGCTTTTCTTCCCCCCGAGATCTTCCAGTCACTCTAGCACAAACTTCTCTCTACCCTTCCCTTTTGGAGTCCTCTATTACACACACTTAAAATGTTCTTCTCTCTTTAAAATGTTAAGATCCATCCCTGTGGAATTTCATTTAGAATGACTAACTCCACTGAGCAAAGCACATTAGCTGGGTGTAACTACTAAAATAAGAGGACCTTGGGCATTGTCAGATGAGCTCAAACCAGTGGTGCTTCTAGTCCAGTGTTCCTTCTCTGATAGAGCCCAATACCAGATGCTTCTGAGGAAGATGCAAGAAACCTTGCACTAGGCAGTTAGGAGATAACCTGCTACCACAGAAGTTTCTTCCTGGCCCATATAGTTAGAATTTGGTTTAAGCCTTGAAACATAAAAAACGGTGAGTTAATATTGACATTTGAATTGTCGTTAGGCTTCAGAGTTCACATCCTATTGAAATGAATGAGAAGCTTTTCAGATATACTCCAAGGCCCTGTATGATTCATGGCAAGCTGAGTGTAAATTCAACTGAAAGATTCCTGGGATTTGGTGGCACTCTGATTTAGGAGACTGGACCTTCTGTGGCTCTTTTATATAATTAAAAATGGTGGGGTTTAGTTATTTGAATATGAAAATGAATATTACATTTGCCACAGTCATCATCATCATCATCATCATCATGTTCCCATTACATCTCTGGTGTTGAGGGCCGTGATGAAGTTGCTCCACTCCTGTCTGTTTCTGGCAAGTCTTTCACTGTTTCCCCGGCTGTGCCCCAGGTTTTTCAGCTCAGCTTCTACAGCTCTTCAGCATGTTGTAGCTCCTGCTATTTATTTTGACTAGTAAAGTTCAATTGTCAAGATGACATTTACATTGTCTCCGTTAGCTGAATGGGGTAGCTCACATGTATGAGCACCACTGTTTTAGAATGTAGATTCAGGATTAGAAGACAACACTGCAGAAATTTACACTCAGCTCTTATTTGTAGAGTTGTCTTTGCTACCAAAAGGACCACAGAGGTTTGGTGTTTTTCATGTAAGATTCTGAAGCACAATTCTGCAGCAAGGAGTGGATTCCAGGGCAAATTTCACCACCTTGGATTTGCAGAACACACAAGATATCATGTGTACCTATGGCACTATGGACAAATGTTGTTAACATGGTTGTGAGCTTTCTGTCTGCAGACTCAGCAAGACAGCACTACCTTAGCTCACACTGAGCAAGTTATCTGCAGCCAGAGAGGTTAGAAATACAAGTAGCAATTTAATGAAAATCAGAGGGTTAGCCGTGTTAGTCTGGATCTGTAAAAGCAGCAAAGAATCCGACCAGGGTTATTCTATCTACTACCCAAGATCCACAAACCCGGAAATCCTGGACGCCCCATCATCTCGGGCATTGGAACTCTCACTGAAGGACTGTCTGGATATGTGGACTCTCTCCTCAGACCCTATGCCACCAGCACTCCCAGCTATCTCCGTGACACCACTGATTTCCTGAGGAATCTACAATGCATTGGTGACCTTCCAGAAAACACCATCCTAGCCACCATGGATGTAGAGGCTCTCTACACAAACATCCCACACACTGATGGAATACAAGCTGTCAGGAACAGTATCCCTGATGATGCCACAGCACAACTGGTTGCTGAGCTCTGTGCCTTTATCCTCACACACAACTATTTCAAATTTGATGACAACATATATCTCCAGATCAGTGGCACCCCTATGGGCACCCGCATGGCCCCACAATATGCCAATATTTTTATGGCCGACCTGGAACAACGCTTCCTCAGCTCCCGTCCACTCACGCCCCTTCTCTACCTACGCTACATTGATGACATCTTCATCATCTGGACCCATGGGAAGGAGACTCTGGAAAAATTCCACCACGATTTCAACAGCTTCCACCCCACCATCAACCTCAGCCTGGACCAATCTACACGGGAGGTCCACTTCCTAGACACCAAGGTGCAAATAAGTGATGGTCACATTAACACCATAATAAGGTGCCACAGGATTCTTTAATGAAAATGTACATCCTATGAAAAACAATGAAACCCATTTGAAGAATCTAAATCTACAGTAAAGCATGGAATGTACACAGTATATAATTCCAGCCGCCGTAGTAATAAGTGAGAGTTTTAGTTATCTGGCAATATGAAGATGCTGTTTATTGATTTGACATAGATGGCTCCAAAGAGTACTATATCCAGTCCAGAGCACATCATAAGTATCTCAATAATGGTACCAGTGTTATTTCAGCAACAGGTTGCTTATGGAATAATCACCAGTCTATATTATGTTTTCTTATTCATTAGTTCAAGTATTGCAGAGAGCTCACAACAGAAACTGTTTTGAAATAAATCTCTTTGGATGCTTATATCTGCTCTTGAAATCTCTAGCCTTTTAGTCCCTCGCAGACTGAACTCATACAACACATTCATTTGTATTTGTTTATCATTTTTCTAAGGTAATTCAAAGCTCATGAAAAGTACCAGGTGGATTACGGTGACAGCAATTGAAGTCCAGTGTTTATCTACAGGAACGGTATAGCACAGGCAGCCAAAGTGCACACCACAGGGCTACAATCCTTGTCCGAAGATACCAGCTAAGGGCATGTCTACACTGCAGGCGGGAGCATGTTTCCAAGCTGGCTAGCAGACACATACTAGCTCCCTGAAAATAGCAATGTGGCCATAGTGGCAGCTCAGGCTAGTCACCTGAGTACAAACCTGCTCGACCCTCTTAGCATGTATTTGGGCAGCTAGCCTGAGCCACACTGCTTGAGCAAAGCTAGAAAACATCTGTCCACCTGTACTGGGAGGCACCCTCCCAGCTGCTGTATAGAGACATTGTCTAAGAGTGAGAGGGAAGTTATGTCTCTACACCCATTCGGTTAGTGGCGCTTCCGCTGAAGCTGCCAGTTTTTAATAGTGAGTTTTGTGATGTGGACACCATTCCACTAGGAAGCAGATTTAGACTCCAAACAGCTGTCAGACTGTAATGACTTTTGGCCACCACCAACCTAGGCTGGATTTGAACCAGTGACTCCCAATCAATCCCTTGATCCTTCCAGTTCTCTGACCAGGCTGATATTTTAGTTTGTTGCTGCTGCTGGGCATATAGGCTCCACAGTATAGGCTTTGTCACTGCACTGCTCTCCTGGGATGGCACATAATTATTTTCTCTTGTTGAGCTCTACTGTGTACTTTACTTGTGTTTTTATAGTAGAACAATTAAACATACATGTAAGCAATTAGTTGGCATGCAGTTAAAAATATAGGTGGTGTTGTTATGGAGAATGCCCTTGAGAGTTCTGGGGTAGGGGAAGGAAAAGGAGACAGATCTGCAGACTCCCTGTAGGTTTGTAAGCTCAAAGTGCTTTTCCACTGTTATTACTAAATTTCTTCTTCAGGTACAACCCTAACTTGCCTCAGTGTCAAGCTGAGTTATACACATACACTGGTGAAGGGTATGTCTCACACACAATGGCTCTCATATTTAGGCTTGGAAGGATTCGATTTTTAATCAGTACCTTTCACTGTACACACAAAAAACAACAAAAATATTTCCATCGCTAGTAATCAAAATTTACACATAGGCAAAGTAAGAAAAATGCTGCTTGAGAACTTATTAGCTGCCTGCATTAGAGGAGATGGTTAAGGATATTTACTTTGTATATTTGAACGTGATGTTGACAGTTTCTGTGTTTATGGTTTATAAAGTTTTAACTTTTTGAATCTCAATGTCTGCTGTCATTAATTATTGTCTGACAGCTCCCCGCCCCCATTTCCTGCAACTGGAAACATAAATAGATAAAAACAGAAAAAGAGATTAAAGCTCAATTCCACATAACCAAGACAATTGAAAATAAATAAGAATCTAAAAAAAGCTTAACAATAAACATTGATATCTGCCAAAATTAGAACAAAAAATTGATTTCTGTGAATCCTAATCCTATTTGTCCACACTGATTAATTTTACCTCACGGAGCAATCTCTCTCTGTGTTGCTCTTGTGGTGGTTATGCTGTGAACTCTCCATGCCAGGAAATTAGGTGGTAACCAGTTTGCAGGGGCTAGAGAAATATTGATGAATTAATTCTAAGATGTCAGCACATTTGGAGACAAATTATACAAATTAAAAAGGGAATGTTTGTTACTTTAGGTGAAACAGAGTTTGGCAAGAAGATTAATAAGGCAGTAGGTGATTTAAAAACTCTGTTTAGTATTTACTGCTTGAGAAGTGGTGAGGTCTGTAAAAAGGAGAAAGTAAAACTGGCTAAAAACAAGGCATAGCAGCAAACACCACTATGGGACACGAATATGGGACAATATTCCATCTTCATGTATGTTAATGTCTAACAATATATTGTTACCAACCGGCTCATTGCATGGGAACCACTGCCATCTACTGGATGGAATTAAAGCTGGCCATTGTGTGTCAAATGAATAGTTTGAATGGTAGAGGCATGAATTTTTGGAGCAGGGGGATCAAAGTTCTCCTTCACTATCAGAGAAGTAGTTCCTAGGCTTCCAAAATATACAACACAGACCAGAATTTTCCAAAGATGTTATCACCCATATTTAGGGACAAATTTTCACCACAGCTCATTAGGTGCATGTTGGGAGTGCTGAATTCTACTGAAAAACTGGCCCCTGTTATGGGTATTGAGCACTTGAAAATCTGGTCCATAATGGTGGTAACCCCGAAATTTTTAGATTGCTGCAAATTTGTTACAAGACACATATCCTGGTGGGGTAGGAAAGGATTTAAGAGTCAGAGTAAGAAATGTTACTCACTGGAGTACTTTTATTTCCATGAAGATGCAAGAGATACTGTTATCAGTTCCTTCCCTGAATATTTATGTACAGTGTGCGTTGGAGCAATAGCTATTGACCACACTGTGATATTACTATTGCCACAGAAGTTGCAGTATCCTCTATGCACAGAATGGAAAATATCTCAGTAAACTTCAGGAAAGATCTACAAGAAGCAGAACAAGATACAGAAACAGATCAATGAGAGCCATGGGGTAACAATTGCCCTTAACATTTTTGTTTTTTCTTACCTCCATTCTCTACTCATCCCTCCTGCCCTTAAATCACCCCTGCATATCTCACCTATCTACAACCCCCCACCCCCAACACAGAATCATAGAATCGTAAGACTGGAAGGGACCTTGAGAGGTCATCTAGTCCAGTCCCCGCACTCAAGGCAGGACTAAATATTGACCATCCCTGACATGTGTTTGTCTAACTTGTTCTTTAAAATCTACAGTGATGGCAATTCCACAACCTCCCTAGGCAATTTGTTCCAGTGCTTAACCACCCTGACAGTTAGGAAGTTTTCCCTAATGTCCAACCTAAACTGCGCTTGCTGCAATTTAAACCCATTGCTTCTTATCCGATCCTCAGATGTTAAGGAGAACAGTTTTTTCCCCTCGTCCTTGGAACACCCTTTTATGCTCTTGAAAACTTATGTCCCCTCTCAGTCTTCTCTTCTCCAGACTAAACAAACCCAATTTTTTCAATCTTTCCTCATAGGTCATTTTTACTAGACCTTTAATCATTTTGTTGCTCTTCTCTGGACTTTCTCCAGTATGTCCCCATGTTTCCTGAAGTGTGGCGCCCAGAATTGGACACAGTACTCCAGTTGAGGCCTAATCAGCACAGAGTAGAGTGGAAAAATTTGTTCTTGTGTCTTGCTTACAACACTCCTGCTAATACATCCCAAAATGTTTGCTTTTTTTGCAACAATGTTACACTGTTGACTCATATTTAGTTTGTGATCCACTGTGACCCCCCAGATCCCTTTCTGCAGTACTCCTTCCTAGGCAGTCATTTCCCATTTTGTATATGTGCAACTGATTGTTCCTTCCTAAGTGGAGTACTTTGCCGAAGTGGAGTACTTCCTAAGTGGAGTATGTTGCCTTCTCTGTCCCATATCTACTCTAGTGACACCATCATAGGACCCAACCACACTATCAGAGGCTCATTCACCTGCTCATCTACTAATGTGATATATGCCATCATGTGCCAGCAATGCCCCTCTGCCATGTACATTGGCCAAACCAGACAGTTTCTATGTAAAAGGCTAAATGGACACGAATCAAACATCAGGAATGGAAAAATACAAAAGCCAGTAGGAGAACACTTCAATCTCCCTGGACATTCAATAACAGATTTAAAAGTAGCCATCCTTCAACAACAACAAAAATCAAATACAGACTTCAAAGAGAAACTGCTGAGCTACAATTCATTTGCAAACTTAACACCATCAATCTGGGCTTGAATAGAGACTGGAGGTGGCTGGCTCACTACAAAAGCAATTTTCCCTCTCTTGGTATTGACACTGCCTCATCAATTATTGGGAGTGGACCACATCCACCCTGACTGAATTGGCCTTCAGCATTGGTTCTCCACTTCTAACTCCCATCTCTTCATGTGCCAATATATATTTATGCCTGTGTCTATAATTTTCACTCCATGCATCTGAAGAAGTGGGTTTTTTACCCACAAAAGCTTATGCCCAAATAAATGTTAGTCTTTAAGATGCCACTGGACTCCTCATCATTTTTGTGGATACAGAGTATCATGGCTATCCCTCTGATACTTCACATTTGTCCTTTTTGAATTTCATCCTATTTAATTCAGACTCTTTCTCCAGTTTGTCCAGATCATTTTGAATTTTAATTCTAGCCTCCAAAGCACTTGCAACCCCTCTTAGTTTGGTATTGTCTGCAAACTTTATAAATGTATGCTCTATGCCATCATCTAAACAATTGATGAAGATATTAAACAGAACCAGACCCAGAACTGATCCCTGTGAGACCACACTCAATATGCCCTTTCACCTTGACTGTGAACCACTGATAATGGTTGGTCCAGGTAGCAAGCTGCCTCAGGCTCCTGGCTGGAACTAGGTTTCCCTCATCCAGGAGGTAGCAGAGCTCTGCTCTCCTTCCTGGGCAGCCTGTAGCTGGAGTAGGTCTCGTTCTTTTAATTCCCCTCTCCACACATGACCTTGTCTGCAGGTGTAGCGGGATGGGGTCAACTGAGTCCACAGGCTCTCTATAATTCCCTTTCTGCCAGTGTGGGGCAAACCATAGTTCCTGTTCAGGTGAACTATGAAATGAGTTCCCAGCTATGGGATTCTGCCTGATCTTCAGGACTAGCACAGGGTATAAAACAGGGCAGAATGTATCCCTCTGTTATAAGGTAGCTGTGAAGATGAGGACAATGGAAATTAAACAGGAAGAACCTTATATTTTATATATTTTTCACTGGTTTGTGCACACTCACCTTTTCATCCTGAAGGATCCTAAAGCACTTTGAAAACCCTACATGGTTCAATCCACCAATCACTGTGCAGTCACCACTTGGATGAGATCCAGCAACTGTTCATCATTGCAGAGCAACACCGTAGAACAGTTCAGGACAAGAAGAACACTGTATCCAGCTGAAACTGCAGGAGGAATTTAGGTTAACAATCTAATTACCTGAACTGGTGTTACTCTAAAACCGCAGGGTTAAAATCCAAGCTCTTACAAAAAGCGCCCAGCATCCATTCCCTCACCGTAAACACTCAATAATTTTCTAAAAAGTTAAAGTAGGCTATTTACCTTTCCTCTGCCTCATTTTCTGTAGTTTGCATTTTATTATGACATACACTTTACCTCAGTTTACAGCTTCAAAGACCTTCCCCTTAAGAATTTCTTAAGTATTTCACTGCTTGTTTTTATTACTACAGTATATATTTCCCCTAGCCTTCTCCAGAGTGATATAAAGAGAAATACTTCAGTCCATCTGGAACAATTAGGTTGATGTCTGTGACTGAAAAATCCCAAAGATGCCTGTTGGCCTCAACATCTACAGATATCATATTTTGAAACTCATATTTTCCATTTGTAATGTAGAAAAGCCGGAAGTTTTCAATGAGTATTTCTACTCTGTATTTGGGAACAAATAGATGTAGTCATATCATATGACGATGAAATACTTTTCACTCCAGTATTAGCTCAAGAAGATGTTAAAGAGCAGCTACTAAAATTAGAAATTTTTAAATCAGCAAGTCCAGATAACTTGCATCCTAGAGTTTACAAAGAGCTGCCTAAGGAGTTCGCTGGACCATTAATGTAGAGTTTCAATAAATCTTGGAGCACTGGGGAAATGTCAGAAGATGGTACAAAGCTATAATGTTGTCCTACTGTTTAAACCAGGGGTCAGCAACCTTTCAGAAGTGGTGTGCCGAGTCTTCATTTATTCACTTTAATTTAAGATTTTGTGTACGGTAATACATTAACCGTTTTTAGAAGGTCTCTCTCTATACGTCTATATATTATATAACTAAACTACTGTTGTATATAACGTAAACAAGGTTTTCAAAACGTTTAAGAAGCTTCATTTAAAATTAAATTAAAATGCTGATCTTACGCCGCCGGCCTCCTCAGCCCACTGCTGGCCTGGGGTTCTGTTCACCTAGGCCGGCAGCGGGCTGAGTGGGGCCGGCAGCTGGAACCCCAGCTAGCAGGGTCCAGCAGCCAGAACCCCTGCAGAGACCCAGTGCAGTCCTGGCCAGAAGAACTCCAGAACCAATGTCCACAGGTTGGCCAGGAAGCATGGGGCTGGGACCAGGGTGTTGAGCCGGTGCCAGAGCATGGACAGGACTAGCTGATTGAGCACCAGTGCCCGCCCTCAGAGGGAGAGGCACCAAAGTAGTCCTGTCCATCTCCGGAGCTGCCCTGCCACCCTGCCTTCTAAACCTTTCCAGTTCTCTGGTGGAGGCAGATGCGTGGCAGAAAGGTAAACGCCGAGATAGAGCAGTGGACCCGGGCTCCACCAGGTGGCCTACAGCATGGGTGGGAGGGAGCTCGCCTGTCACCTGTCCCTGACCACCAGGCCAGAGCTCTTGACCCAGCTGACCTGGGCAGAGGAGGCTGCCGAGTAGATGGCCTGGCAAGCCTCCACCCATGCCAAGTTGCCCGTGTCACCTCTGTTCCCCTAAAAACCAACCCAGGGTCACACTTGTATTAGTTTTATTACAATGCCGCTGTTAGGTCAGATAGAAAAGAGATGGCGCTTATTCATACACGCACACATTCACTGCATTCATACCCTCATGCACCCACACACTTACACAGGCGAAGAGTTACCGGAAACAGCATGAAGGCCGAGAAGCCGAAGCGTGGTAGATCTGGTGTGTCCGCCTGCAGTCACGAATCGAGACTGCTGAACAGGTCAAGGAGCAGCTGCTTGTGTGTGTGGCTGCTTCCTTTTATTTTGGAACTGGGCGCTCCTGTCACATACACTGAGTTTTTCTTCTGTGTCCATCACCGAGAAGCATTCCCAGTCCCTGTTCCTTTCATGCATCTTTTCTTTACAGCACTCTGTGATTGCCTTCTCAGGGCAGATTACATCAGGCACACCTGTCTCCTGTCTCTGGGCTCTCTTCTCCTTGCAGTTCCTCTCCGCCCAGTCCTACATAAACTTCCTTGTTCACACTCTCTCTGATTGTGTGATGGGATACTACAAAGCTTGGAAGTTCATACAAGTGGTAACTTGAAAAGGTTACAGAGCTTGCAGAGGTTACAAAACTTCAAAGGCTATGCTAACAATCACTGAAGTTACAAAGTCTGCAATAAGTTTGCAGAACTTAATGATACAAGTTACAGATCTTACAATCGCATTTGAGCAGAGGCTTTACGTAACAGCCCGGGTCCTGGACCATGAGGAGCACGTTGTTGGCATACACCGACAGGACCAGCTGCAGCTCCAGTTCTCACAGCACCAACCCCATCAGCTTCTGGTGGAAGAGACAGAGGAAGGGCTTGATCGCCAGAGCGTACAGCTGGCCTGAGAGGGGGCACCCCTGGTGTACTCCCTGCCCGAAGTTGACTGTCTCGGTCAGGGTCCAGTTGAGCCTGACCAGATACTTTGTGGAAGCGTACAGCACTTGGAGAAACCCCACAAAATGCCCGCAGAGTGCCTAGAAGATACCCGTGGTCCACCCTGTCGAACGTCTTCTCCTGATCCAGGGACAGAAGGGTGAATGACAGACCATCCCTACACCCGAGCTCCAAGAGACCCCGGACCAAATACAGATTATCAAAGATGGTATGGCCCAGGACAGTGTAGGTCTGGTCTGGGTGGACCACGTCCGCTAGCACGGACTCCAGCTGCAGCGAGATGGCCTTTGCTACGACTTTGTAGTCCGTGCTGAGGAGCGAGACGGGACGCCAATTCCGAAGGTTGCGGGGGTCCCCCTTCTTCAGAAGCAAGGTGAGCATGGCTTGCCTGCATGACGGGGGAGGACCCCATTCTCCAAGGACTCGGCTCAGATGGTCCAGGCCGAGGACGTCCCAGAACATGTGGTAGAACTCCACGGTCAGCCGGTCCATGCCCGGGGATTTATTGGTGGGCAAGCAACAAAGGGCTTCCGAGAACTCGGCCAGAGTGAGAGGCAGCTCTAGCCAGTCTCGGTTGCCCACACTGACCATCGGAAGTCCGTCCCAGAGCACTCTGCAAGTGTCAGGATCGGTCGGATCCGGGGAGAAGAGGCCTGCATAGAAGGCCTTGGCCCTCCCACACATCTCTGCCAGATCTGTGAGTGGGGCGCCATCCTCGGCCAGGAGGCAGGTGACGTGCTTCTTGGCCGTCCTCCTTTCCTCCAGGGCTTAGAAGAAGCAGGAGCCGCGATCCATCTCCCAAAGGAGATGGATCCTCAAGGGCCCGGAGCTCCTCCTGACACGTTCCGCAGAGGGATGGATTCTCAGGGCTGACAGACAGATGACTCTCCAGCTCTAAGACCTCCTGTTCCAACTGCTCTATCACCGCATCCCTCCATCTGCTGGCGCCCCGGGTGTAGTCACGGCTAGGGTGACCAGATGTCCCGATTTTATAGGGACAGTACCAATTTTTGGGTCTTTTTCTTATATAGGCTCCTATTACCCCCCACCCTCTGTCCCGATTTTTCACATTTGCTGTCTGGTCACTCTAGTCGCAGCAGAAGAGCTTGGCGCGCACCTTCCCCATATCCAGCTACCGCCACTCTGAGGGAAAGGCACGCATCTGCCCTCGCAAGGCCAGCCAGAATTTTTGGAAGGACGCCATGAAGCCCACAACCTCCGATAAGCTGTGTCCCGTGTGTGTGGTTGTGTTAGGAAGTCAGCACGTAGCCAGGGCTGGCTCCACGGTTTTTGCCACCTCAAGTGGTGAAAAAAAAGCGCCATGATCGTGATCGGCAGCAGCTCACTGTGCCGCTTTCTTCTTCGGCGGCAATTTGGTGGCAGGTCCTTCCCTCCCCAAGAAGGACCAAGGGACCTGTCACCGAATTGCTGGACATGCCGCCCCTTCCCCTTGGCTGCCCCAAGCACCTGCTTGCTGAGCTGGTGCCTGGAGCCGGCCCTGCATGTAGCTGGGGACAGAGAGGGCTTGGCTTGCAGGAAGCTCCTAGGAAAGGCTAGAATTCCAAAAATTCAGGATGTTTTCTTTCAAAATCTGAGCCTGGTCCCAGAGGGTATAACACCTGCACTTTCTGTATATAACTTGCTCCATGTAAGGCAAGAATATATACTCAGACCTTTATCTTCCTTTCTTTATACTTATTTTAAAAAAATCCTTAGCTCAAGCACCTAGACATGCAAGGCCACTCCCAAGCTGTAATTTAAATTGGGTTGTCCACAGAGTTTCAGCTCAAGATCTACAGCATTAAAAGCACAACCCTCTACCACTTCAGCTAAAAGGCTAAATTTTATAGATTTCAGAGTTTATAGCCAGCAGGGGCCATTAGATCATCTACTCTGACCTCCTGTATATCACAGCCCATTACATTTCAGCCAGTTACCTATATTGAGCCCAATAACTTGGGTCAGACTGAAACATTTCAGTACAGTAACTCCTCACTTAACATTGTAGTTATGTTCCTGAAAAATGCAACTTTAAGCGAAACGATGTTAAGCGAATCCAATTTCCCCATAAGAATTAATGTAAATAGGGAGGGTTAGGTTCCAGAGACATTTTTTTCACTAGACAAAAAACTATATATTACATCAGGGGTTGGCAACCTTTGGCATGCGGCTCGCCAGGGTAAGCACCCTGGTGGGCCGGGCCAGTTTGTTTACCCGCCGCATTGGCAGGTTCGGCCAATGGCGGCTCCCACTGGCTGAGGTTTTCTGCTCCAGGACAATGGGGACTGCAGGAAGCTGCAGCCAGCACATTTCTCGGCCCACGCCGCTTCCCGCAGCCCCCATTGGCCTGGGATGGCAAACCGCAGCCAATGGGAGCCATGATCGGCCGAACCTGCCGACGCAGCAAGTAAACAAATTGGCCCAGCCCGCCACAGTGCTTACTTAGGTGAGCCACATGGCAGAGGTTGCCAACCCCTGTATTATATAGATATACACAGAGTATACGTTTTAAACAAACACTTTAATACTGTTCACAGCTATGATGATTGTGAAGCTTGGTTGAGAGGGTGAAGTTAGATAGTGGAAGAGGGTGGGATATGTCCCAGGGAATGCCTTGCTGCTAAATCAGTGGTTCTCAAACTTTTGTACTGGTGACCCCTTTCACATAGCAAGCCTCTGAGTGCAACCCCCTGTCAAAGTTAGACTCAGGACTCACAGTTTGTCAGATCACTCTGTTTTATTAGCACAGCGCTCTGCTAATAACACCCAGATAATGTGAGCACCATGCAAGACACAAACTATCTCAATTTATACAGCTCAAAAGGGAGCAAACTTGACAAGATAACAAAGGGAGGAGAACTGACAAGTTCACCGGAGGCTAGATATACATAGTAAATTTCCTTGCTAACTTTTACCAGTCTCCAGCTAATGTTTCACCATTAGCTCATTGTTTATGCCTTAATGTTCCTCTTCCTGACACCTGTTTTTTAACATTTCAGCTCTTTTGCTTAAAAGGTACACACAGCATTTCTTTAATCCTTTCTATTTTTACAATTCAATTCATTCTACTTTCACTCCCCCCCATATAAATTAAAAATACTTTTTATATATCTAACACCATTACAAATGCTGGAGGCTCACGATCCCCCCATGTAATAACCTCATGACCCCCTGAGGGGTCCTGACCCCCAGTTTGAGAACCTCTGTGCTAAATGATGAACTAGCACTTGGCTGAGCCCTCAAGGGTTAACACATTGTTGTTAATGTAGCCTCTCACACAAGACAGCACAAACACGAGGGAGGGGAGACAGCATAGCAGAGAGAGACAGACACACACTGTGTGTGTGTGTGGGAGGGAGGGAGAGAGAGAGAGAGAGAGATGCACACTGCCCCTTTAAGTAAGCTGACCCACTCTTAAATGCATTGTCTTTTTAAGTGGATCAGGAAGTTGAGAGCAGCTGCTGCCCCCCAGGCTCTCTCTGTCTCTCTCCATCCATGTCCCCACCCTGCACTATATGGAGAAGGGGTAAGTAGGGTGTAGGACCGGGGGAGGGGGACACTCTGACATTATCCCCCTCCCTTCCCCCTGCCCACCCCCACACAGCAAGCAGGAGGCTCCCAGAAGCAGCTCCAAGGCAGAGGGCAGGAGCAGCACATGGCAGTGGGGGGAGGGACAGTTGCAATTGATAGCCTGCTGGGCGGCTGCTGCAAAGGGAACTTAGGGGAGCAGGGGGGTGATGGGGGGGCTGCCAGTCCTCCCTGGTTCCAAGCCCCCACCAGCTAGCTGCAACAGGCTGCTCTTCCTGCAAGCAGTGGACAAAGCAGGTGGCTGCCAAACGATGTTAGAAGGGAGGATTGCACAACTTTAAATGAGCATGTTCCCTAATGGATCAGCAACTTAACATCAAAACAACGTTAACTGGGACAACTTTAAGTGAGGAGTTACTGTACTCAGGAAACCAAACTGTTGTGTGTCTCAGTCTAGCAGCAGTAGTAGGCCCATTATCCTCTGATGTGGGCCACCGACCCTCAGGTTCATTCTGAGTGTCTGAGATCTACCAGCGTTCAAGCCTCACATTGGGTGCTATTTTTCAACTGACGCTTTGTGGTTACATAATCCTACTGCTGTGACCTTTAACCTTCCTCATTATTTGTCACTCTGAACTGCTTGTATCACATTTAAAGTTAGACAGTACGCTATTTGAGGGTGCAACTTCTGTGTCTCCAGAGGAGTGCTTAGCACACTTTCAGATGCAAAGTAACAAATAACGATCACTTCTTTTAAAAAGTTTGCCATTAACTTTGATTAATCCCTTGCTTTCATATTATAGGATCAGTTGTTATACTACGTCAGTGTTAGATACACTAATTAAACCTCGTTTAACTGTTGCCTTGTCAGGCTAAATAAACCTAGATTTTAGTCTCTTTTTATGTGTAAATGCCACTGAGGCCTCTAAGCATCATCATGGCTTTTCTCTGGCCAGCTTCAATATTTTCTGTATGTAACAAACAGTTTAAAAGTCATAATTTCAAAAAAGGTTTGTTACATATGTTACTAATATCACTTGAGATTATTAAAGCAGTGCTATTTACAAATAAAATTTACTTTTCACCATTAGTGCTGTCTTGTTTGTTTACTGTCTTCAAAATTTCTCAGTTTACACAATGAAAATAGACTAGTCAGTTTCACATTTGTTTCTACTCAGGTTTCATTTGCAGGTTTTCCTGAACTAATTGTGTTATTAAATAAATAAAATGAAAATCTGTAGGAATAAAAAGTGAATCACAAAAACCTGTTTACTGTTTCATAAAAAGTTTTTTTTAAACCACTTTCCCCGTCAGGGCCAGCTCCAGGCACCAGCCAAAAAAGCTCATGCTTGGGGCGGCAGATTCTACGGGGCGGCACTCCGCCCCATCCTAGGGCGGCATGGCTGGTGAACAAAACAAAACAAAAAAAAGCGCTCTGGCCACCCTGTAGGGGGTGGCGGTGCGGAGGAGGGGAGCACCCTGCTGGGAGCAGGCTGCGCCCTCCCTCTGCCCCAGCCGGTGCCAGGTCTGAGCAAGCACGGCAGCCCGCGTCCTTCCCTCTCCACTGACCGGAGTGGCATGGAGCCCTCCCGGCAGGTGGTGTGGCGGTCGGGGCCACATGGCGAGCGCCCACTGAAGCCCTGGCCGCCCCACTTCTCTCACCCACCCCCGCTAGCCAGGGCACGTATGCAGTGCAGGGAGTCCCCCTGCACGCTGGCTCCGGCCACCCCGCAGGTTTTTTTTTCTCCCCCCTGCTTTGCCACACCAGCCACGCTGCAGATTCTTCCACCCCCCCTTTTTTTCCCCTTGGGGCAGCAAAAAGGCCAGATCTGGCCCTGTTCCCCCTATAACCTTAATTTTGGTTCAAAAAGTCAACTTAACCGTGCCCTGTTAAGATGAAATGACCACTCCTGAAAATTGCAGGATCAGTTCTGGCTTGCATACCTATATTGCTTTTCTTTGATATATTTACCACTCCTATCATCATCATATATGGGCATATATTACAAAAAGTAAAAAACAGTTGGCACAAATAAAATGCACTCTGTATCTGTCCCCTCCCACTGAAAAGATAAGTACCTCTGACAAATAAGAATCTGGAGTGCACAAATACAATGAAGTAACAATGAAATAAGTTCAGCTTCATATCAATGTATGTGTATTATCTGTGTAAGGTGATGCTTGTTGTAACGTTGTTGCTGTCTATTGCATGAGTAGAGCCCTTCGTTTTCAGTTTTTATTTTCACCAGGAATTTATCAGTGTTTATTACCATAACAATAAAAACAGGCAAAAATCAGTGCAAAAAACTATTAACATTTCTGGGTAAATATCAGGGTTTATTTTGGTGGACGGAAAGACTGGAGAAAAAAGTACTAAGTAGATTCATGCTTTGAATTCCATTCGTCAGTGTGGTTTGCTGCAGAACTAAAACAGAACTCAAAATACAATGACACCTCTGAGTCTAAGAAAACAATATATCTCATTTAAAACTTTTCATTTGAATAAACAGTTTACTGTTTTAGACTTAAAACTATTAGCCTATAAATATTTACATTTAAATAATTGGGCCACACCATTTGCAGCCACATCCACTCAACTTCATCCATTTCTCCTGTTTTTGTTATTTTTAAACTTGAATACTTACTTGTGTTCTGAAACATTCTGATACAGATTTTCATTTTCTTCCCATTTTAGGGAATCAGCAGATAACGGTTGCAAGATCTAACATCTTGAAATGTGTACGTGGTGGACACGAGATTCATCAGTATGTTCAGATGTGCACTCGCTTCAGAGCTTTCGTGTGTCTGTTTGTTTATTGTGTGTATCTTCTAGACTAATACCTAGCCTCACCTCAACAGCTTTGCATATGCACACAGACTAATGTATTATCATATCATGCAATGTATTGTATTTTCCTAATAAAACAAGTTACTTTTTATGTATTTGAATGATACAAAAGTAGGGTGAAAATTGGAAAAACTGAATACTTTGTAAAACCTGGGAATTTTTCAGTAAAAATTGGTTTAAACTGAAAATGAAGGGGCTTACACATGAGCTAGAGGCTGTGGCAGTTTTGGTTGTGAGGAGGCAACAAGACATTGATAAAACTCAGTGGTTGAGTTAAGTAAGTGGCAATAGCAGGAGCCATGCCTAGCTGGGGATGAAGCCAGGTCTGAGCTGTAAAAGCGAAAGTGAAAGTTGCAGTGTTCCCATTTTGGTACCTAGGCTATGGCAGCTGAGTGGGCTTTTCTTCCCCAGCAGACTATACCACATCTAAGTCCATTTAACTGTGGCTGTTGACACCAATGCAGACTGGAGCAGCCCAGGTTAAGTAAATCCCCACAGGTCCAGGGACCTGGAATATATCCAATTTTATAAAAGAGACAATGTGTTAATAGAAGGGCCTCTTACTTGTTAAGGACTCTGGTAGAAGTCTGGACTTGAAAGTATTTGCCAATTCCAAGGATTAGTGCAAAGATGTGGCAGAGACCGCCATGTCCATCCCAAATATTCTAGACACCGTGTCCTAGAAAAATCAGTTTTAGTTAAATTATCTATGTAAAATTCTACAATTATAGGTGTCAGAATTGGCATAGATAAACATTTTGTTTGCAAGGTAACTTTGAAGAAATCTGCAATGGGAAGGTTAACAGAGACCAAGAAATGATAAACACATCCAAGAATGGCATGTGCAACTCTAAGACATCAGTATCATGTCATAATAGTACATTCTGCATTTTCTTCTATGCTTTTAATAATGCACCCAATCATCCTATTTGCTTTTTTTTAAATTGCTATTGCACATACAGCAGATATTTATATGATTACCCATGGCCTGATTAAATCATAGACGCAGAGCACTCACAATTTCCCCTGGCTTCAGTGGGAGTGGTTGGTGCTCAGCACCTCTGGAAATCAGGCCACTAGTTTTTTCTCTTAGAAGATCCTCCAAGCTGTGAGCAAATAGCAGATGGGTACTCCAATATGGTAAGAAAGTTGGAGAAAAACTGCCTGCTTGACTTTGGGTTGGGAATGAAGCAAACTCATTTTTTGGCTCACTCAAGTCTATGTTGATGCTATAGTTGCTCTCTAAAGTTCCTGCTAGGATAACAGCTATGGTCAACAATTTACATCTCCTGCTTTGGTGTGCCTAATGTTTAAGAAACTTGTTGATCTCTGTGCACTAGAAATAAAAATCACTGGCTCTGAAGAGTAACAGCCTCCTACATAGTCCCCCTGTCTGTCTAAGCAACAGTGCTATATTCATAGAGTTTTAAATGGCTATTTCCCTTGCACTGGGATTCTGCCCACCTTTAAAATGTTAAATACATTTAGAAGAACAAAGGAATATAGGTTTGAAGAATCAACGAGCTATCCCCACTGATGCATACACTGTCCTCATCACTGTAAAAGCACCTCATGTGCATTCTAGTAAAGGTGTAGGAAGAATTATTTTGTGTAAACCATGTTTCCTAATGACCTGGCTGTAATTCATGAGCTGAGAACAGATATGCTGGTAGTCTGACTATGCAACTGGGTTCGGATTTTGTACTGCCATACATCACAGTAGGATAAGTGCAAGTGTCATTTTTAGGGTGGAAAGGCCTTTTCAAAGAGGAAAGGTCTGCAACATTTGCCAAAAATGGTCAGACTTCACAAAATCTCTTCTGGAAATTTGTTCCAGAGCAAGATTCCTTGATCAAGAACATTTTGTACACAGCTCTTGGAGAATTCATCTTTGTGAGTTGTAATGCCCTACAAGAGATTCACAGAGCGAAATTCCGTCTCTGATGTTGCTGGGGCTTGATCTGTTGCTTTGAAAATTAGGGGCAAAAAAAGACTTAAATTGTTATCAGAAGCTGCCTAGGACCCAGTGAAGGGATTTGAGTTTGGGGCTGATATGCTCATGTCCTAGACCATGGAGAATAGGAAACTACACCCTATATGACCTGGAATTTGTGAACGGACTTCACAGCATCAGAGAATAAAAGCAAAATTACAGAAATTGGAGATATATGAAGAGTACATGTTAAATATAGAAACCAAATCCAAACAACACTCAAGTTCCTCTATTTTTCCACTTTAAATGCAAATCCTACTATTGAACTGGAATATACCTCTATGTTTCAGATCAGAATCTAGTTAATGGGGAATAGGTCTGAATGAGTACTGCTGAAATACTTCAAAGTATTGGACAGTGTGGAGTGAAAGTAACAGCTATCTGGGTTCTTGTATTAACCTCTGTGAAAATGTTAGTTTCTGTTCTCCCGCAAAGTCAACCCGCCACCACCTCTCTTCTTTACTGGTAACAGCCAAGATTAAAATAATTGAATAGATGAGTAAGGCACAATTGTGTCATGTTCATGGGTAAGATCATAATACACATTGCCTATTGTCCAGAAGCCCTCTTACTTGAGCCTATGGATAGCAAAGAGTTTAGTTTTGCATTTAATTTTGGCAACTGAGGTTAACAGTCCTTGTTTCATCTGAGAGGAGGTTCCATAGACTTGGTTGGGCTTCCATGAAGGTTCAATCTCCCATACTTGTGACTATCCCTTCTCTTGGTTGAGTTTCACTGCACTAGTGCACTGGAGGTGCTGAGAGAAGGCAGAGTCAGAGAGAAGTAGTCTCATATAGATAGGATCCCATTCAATTAAGCATGTTGACAGTCAAGAGACCTTGAACTGGGCTGTGTTCATTACACAGCCAGCATAGAGTAGTGAAGCTGGCCTGTGGAGGAAAGTAGCCACACTGAGGTGGCCTGAATCAGCTGATGTTTGTCAAGGAATGGAACTTCATTCCTTAATAGAGAATTGTTGTAGTAAAGCCCTAATGTTAGAAATGGATAGATTACCACAGCCACAGCTCACACCTGGTCAGATGGAAATGGACATACCTTGCCCCCATAGTAGCTAGATGGGTACTGCAGCATGGAAGCTAAGAAGGACCCCAAGGCGGTGGGCCAATTTAACAAGAAGAAGGCAGCTGCCTCAATAATTTGAGCTGTTATGAAGGAGAGACTTTCTTAGTACTTCTTATCATCTCCTCAGTGTTAGCCAGGTACAGCTTTAGGCTGCTCTCCCCATCCAAGATAGGAGGAAACACAGGCTAAGTGTTACATAAGTGAGACTTAGAGCTGAGTGCTAACCACATATGGTGGCACTTCCAGTCCAGACCACCACAAGCTCTCCCAGGTCTCTGATTTGTTGGGGGCTGAAAAAAAGCAGACAACCTGTTAGAAGATGGTCAATTATGTAATCAATTCAATTTGAAAGCAATTAAAAGAAAGTAACTTCTATTGTATAAAATCTATGACTACCGAAAGAGAGATTCTCCGTTGCTCATTCCGTAAGAGAACACTTGAGATTAAGGAGTGGGGAGGAATGGAGAAAGTGTAACTGGAAGATACAGAAAAGCATCACTCTATTGGAAATAAGGATCAACAGGAAACACGCACACTTAAGTTTTATTAGCAGTGACAATTTAGTGCAATACATTTACTCACATAGCAGCTGTTCAGGTCCATCACATACCATTTATTTTAAGAATTAATAAGAGTAGAAGTAACCCTCTGGTGTAGTGCACATGGGCACCATGCTGATGCACATGCTGTGTCAGTTGCTAGAGTACGTACACATGCCTAATTTGCACTGAGAAGTAGCAAAATAGGAGAAAATAGTTTTAACGAGATTTCAGTTTTAAGGTGACCAGAGTAACAAAATCAAATAGATTTGAGAAGAACAGTTGTGTTTTTGCAGTACTGTGCCCCTTAATTTTGTCAGTTTAGGCAAGAGGGTGTGCTTTTGTAGTTAAAAATTCAACCCCCTCAGGCATGCCTCTTGTCCTTTCCTTTCTTATCCTCCTCATTCCCTTCTGCTTGACAGTTTGTATTTAAAAATTTACATTGCAAGGTACACATTTCATTAAGCGCTGAACAGGTAACATCAGCACTGAATTGTTTAGTTATCCTATTAGATGCTTCCAAGCATTAAAATATTTTGTATTGTACACTCAAGTACTAGGCAGACTAAGAGAAATGTTGACCAAAAAAGTAAAAAATTGAAACCTTTGGGAGTTAGGAATATGCAATCAATTTGAAACCCCCCCCCCCCCCACTGAATTATAATACAAGGTGACTAAAATAAATGGAGTACTTCTGATTGGTCAAATTAATAGTTTTATTTCCATCTGTTAATGAATTATTTGCCTACCCAGTAGAGTCCAAAGTAGATCTGACATACAGACATGAATACAATTAAATACAGGAAAATTTGAACTATATACAATGACAAGTGAAAAACATACATTTACATAATCAAAAAAAATCTTTATATTATCTATCAGTTCTTGCAAATGTCATAAGCTATACTGAGCCACTGCCTTTACTGGAAATTAAAATATATCTATTTCAAGTTTTTTAAAATTATAATGCAACTTCAACATTTGCCATTTTGATATTGAAAGTTTAAAATTTGTTTTCAAGTACACAAAATGTGGCACTTAATAGGGATCACAAAAAACTTTTGTTGTTGAATATTCTACAGTTTGTGGTATCTAAAGTCCAAGTAGGTTTATATATTGATATGCAAGCTATAAAGAGATATTTACATGGTGGAAACTGTGCAAAAACAATTCAAACTAAGGCTAGTACTCAAATTAAGGATGTAGGGACATGCTACTCAACCACAACCCCAGACTTAATCCCTTACATTTATATACTCTTATTGCCTTCCCTGTACACAGTAATTTAAGTATGATGGCTCAGATATGAGAGCCATTTACCTTAATTCATTTAAAAACTATTGGAGGTTTTAATAGTAGAGTGTATGTGGCCCTAAATTACTAGACAGTTCATGGTGGACTGCTTTTTCTGCATGTGACAGATGCTTCTGAATAATTTAAAGAGAATAAAGTTCTTGCTCAGTTTGTCTTCCAAGACATGCAAAGAAAAAAAAAAAAGCAAGAAAGGTTTTTCTATAAACAAAAAGATACAGAAATTAATTGCACTGTCATGAAAAATATTTTAGGAAAGTCTTCATTCAGCACTAGGTTTAAATAATTCAGTGCAAGTGAGAGCAATTACTGGCGATTATATCCTTTTAATATGTAGAGAGTATTGCCAGGGTGCATAGGTTGCAGTACAGCAGGCTTTTCCATGTAACACAATCTTTGATTATATAAAGGATGAGAGTAGCACAAGTATTACATTTCTCCAAGGTAAGTCACCATATTGCTACAGAAAGACCATATTCTGCACAACATTGTGTATTCTTGGATAGACACCTCTTCAAAGTTTAAATTGCTAATTAGAGCAGCTTCTTTAATTTAAAACAATCCATTCTCCCACCGGTGGAGTAAGATGATAATATTACTTATTATGTGTTAATTACATACCTCATGAAATTCTGTTTTTGGAAGTCTTGGGGGGAGGGTAAAAAGAAAAAAATCTGAACAATTTATTATAAAAAACAGTCTTCAAAATATCTGGCAGTTTATTTTTGTTCATGTTTCGCAGACTAACCTCAAGTCTTAAAGATGCCTTGATAGATATTGTTATAATATTGTATTGAATTGTGGAACAAAACATTGGCCCAACTGTGAGGTATGTACAGAGATCATAGAAAACTGATGTTAACATCTTGCCCACATATAGAAGTATTACAGTTAAATGCATCAGTTCACCCAGGCACCATATCTCCTTGTAATTCTGTGCTGAAATAAAAATTCTCTTGAATAGCACTCAGCAGTCAGTCCTGAAAATAAATGGTAAACTGGCTAATCGTGCAGATTCAGATGCAGCTTTTTGAAAAAACATGCACCTGAAGAAAAGTTTATTTATTTTAAAAGAGCTATACAAGCTTTATTGCACATTTTAATCCTCAAGACAATGAGTGACCAATTAGACTGCACTCGTTCAGCATTCCTATCCCAACATCAATACCTAGCCAGTGATTGAAGCCTAAATTACATATATTTAAGATTAAACAGCCCAGTGTACTGTTAGCATTGTATGTGTCTAAAACCTGTCAGTATAGAAGCAGAATACACAGCAAAGTGAACGTACTGAACTTTAAACATTACACTAGGTATGCTTTAGAGAGGACCAAGATTTGTCTAGTCTGGTATTCAGTTGATGAAAACCTTTTTATAAACAGCATGCCCAGAGAAAAGGCATTGATTTACTGCTCAACTATGATTATAGGGAAACACTGAACAGTATTAAAGCAAGAAATCATCTCACCACAGATTAGGAAACACTTCAATACTGTGATTCAAATCAAGTAATTCTTGGGCAATTATGATATACCAGAAATGAAATACTTTCACATTATGGAAGTTGGAATTTGGCGATCTACTCTACACCTCAGAGCCCGTAAGTATAGGTCTGCAAGAATTCCAGTTAAAGAAAGATTAGTGGCTGGCTAACAGCATATTAATTCAATGCATTACCCTGGTATACAATTTAATATTGCATTAAGTTTTTGCCTATCACAGAACTCATTTTATTTGGACAAACTGCACTGCAGGTAAAACTACATGCAGAATGCTCTCCAATAACTTGCTGCCTGCCACCCTCATCATGATAAGATTCAAATGAAAGCATTTATTCATACTATAGGCAATGTAACTTATTTATCTGGGGGGAAAGGGGCAGGAGTAATTAAAAGCATTTAAGAAATAAAAAAAATCCAGAACTCATGTTCAAGCACTTCAAAAGAAGTAGAGGGAAACTGAACATCAGCTGCTTCATTGGTGACACATACCGACCTGTTCGCGCAGACCTTCAAGAACTTTTAACACGAACAAGCTACTTTTGACAGTATGACTGGACCGTAAGAAAGCTGTTTAGATATGCACAAGTTAATTCTCCAAAAATCCATTTTACTACAACTGGGTGGGCAACCTGTTGCTCCTTTAATCTTCAAGGCATCACAAACGCATGACGACATTTCCATCAAGATCCAGGTGAGGCTGTCCCGAGAAGAATTCAAGTGCTTAGATATAAATTGGATGGTACTGTTTGTGATTGAGTTTTTTCCTACAAGTTGGGCAAGAGTTAGCATTTCTAAGGGAGTCACGGAGGCACTGACTACAGAAGACATGGCCGCATTTGGTTGACACGATAAGTCGTCCACTTTGTATAATCTGAAAGAGAAGAAACTATAAAGCTGAAGTCTATGAGAAAGGCTTTGCCCAAGAGCAATACTGATTACATAACACAACTGTGTAAGAGCAAATCTTTGCAATCCATAATATTCGGTGACTTTAGCGCTGTTTATTCAAGACTTAACATGGAAACATGTATTGTCATCAGCTGGCTCTCAGGAGCAAGCTACCCTTATAAAAACATCATCTCTGGCAGTATATTTGTTGACATCTGGCTCAACATATCAGATTTCAATTACCATTTAAATAAATACTTAAAAAAATTTAGCAATTCAGAGTCTTAGTCACTAGGAGCAGTCAGTGAGGTACTGTTTAGTAGCATGTTTGTCACAACTTGAGAATGGAAGAGTCTTCTAATGCAGGTAGTAAAGGAATATTAGAAATTGAAATATGCTACATCATCATAGTTAGTTTATTCTTCTATTAAGGAAACTGAATATCCTACAAAAGATCCTGGAGAAGATGCTATCACCCTTATGCACTGACTTAAAAACTAAGATTTTCTCTAATGTGTACAATAGTTAGACTTTCTAAATACAACTAGCTAACAAGTGTAGTGATTCTTGTACCTCACATTTTAATTCTTCCTTCAGTGGAACAAAAAATATTATAGACAAGGTGTAAGTTCTTACCTCTGAGTATCCATCCATGCAAATTGGACAACTAACGGTACCTGAAGGCCTAAAAAACCCCCAAAACAATATGTTAGTTCCATTATGCACTGGAAACTTCAGACAATAGTATCTGGTTATTTTGTGTCCTTGTGTTTGCCTCAGGCAAGAGCCTCTTCTCTTCCTCAGACTCAAGAAACTAGGCTTTCGGCCAACTTCTATTATGCTGAATCCAACGCTCACCTGGGGCATGCTCATGTTAGACTCTCAATTTGTTACACTAACGAGATTAGGGTCTCCTACACCTCACAGGAGAAGGCCCTTATTTTTGTTCACCCTTTTCATGTTTACCATTTCTTCCCCCTCATCCCCACTGTAATTGTCCTAATAACAAAGTAGTAATTTTTGAAAATAGTGGTAACTTACAGCACCGTACAGGTTACACGTAGCTCATAGAAGGGCAAGGCAGTCTCCAGAAGCTTTTTGGAACAGAGTTCACAATTTTAAGAACTAGCTGTTCCTTGCAGAAGCACATTGTAACAGGTTAACTGAACTACTCCAAGTTCTTTCATTTTAGAACTGCATGCAAACATTTCAACTCCAAATCCCTCTCCTGGCTGAAGCTCATCACATGATCTCGTATACCACGCAACAAAAACCACAAACTATTAGATAATTAAATAAGCAAAGAGAAGGGGGATGGAGGGAGGGTGGGCGCTCATGAACTTCCTGAGTATGAATTGAGTGATCATGGAGAGCACAATGAAGCCTGCTTGAAAATTTTATTTATTGTTTATTTTAAGCTCTGTTGAGTTTCCCTTTAACATTCTCCACTGCAGATATTTTCACTAGTGGCCGGACTGCCGAAGTTGATGGCAGTGATAACATGCTAGAATACAGGCACCACTCAAGGTGGATGAAAACTGATTTTAAAAAATTTAAACATTGGTATATTTTTAAAAACAAATCTATTTAAAATTAAATTTGAAATGAATATAATCTAAGTTAAGGCCTAAACTTCTTAGAATCAATAATTTTTGCATTGAATATAAATAAGTAGTACATTTCTTGCCAAGTTTTAAAGGAAGTTAACCACTGCACTGGTGGAAGCTACTGGCAAAACATCTGAAATCAGTATTTGTTGAAGTGCTAAGCCAGTTTTTGACAGCACTTAGTCTCTCTGCACTTGCAGAAGAGGTTGTTTTTGTCATTTCAGTTTATTCAGCTAGTTCACTTTAGTGACTAATTCATTCAAAGTTCAGAAAGCAATTGGGAGTGGTAAAAGCAGAAAATCTTGTTTTCTTCTTCCAATCTTCGAATAAAAAAAAAAAAGTAGGTGAGAGAGGAGACTTCTACTAGTTCTAAAAAAATCTTCCAGGACTTGGTGACCGGAAACAATCTGTTCACTTCATCAACTACAGACACATACTTCTCCCTTTGTTTAAATAAATCAGTTAAATTTAAAATGCAAAACAAGTTGATAAATATGCTGGATAAACTTTTTTCTTATGTAAGATAATTTAACAAACATTTAAATGCTATTTTTGTGCATTCTGAATTGAGTTTGAATTTCTATCCAGAGATGGATACAAGTAAAAAAAACAAAAACAAACAAAAAAACACACCTATTAAATAGACATCATTCACCATTGTCTAACAAAACAAAATTTAAAAAAAAAAAAGTAAAAATAGAGAATCTGTATAAAAGTAGCGTTAAGCTATAATTATTTAAACATGCATACAATATTTCCTCTGGGTAAGCAAAAAAAAGAAACACCTAGTTTAGTGTCAAGGCTATATTTCATTTCAAATAATATTTTAAGGGTTACCAACTAATGAGAAAAGCAAGCACAAAGTACAAGTGCAAAACACAATTACAACAGATTTAAAATCAAGCCTTCCTATTCGCTGATATAAATGACTGATTTTAATCAGGATTCATATCAATCCATCCTGACCACACTCCAGGACCATTTATGTCATTAGTACCCAGCTTCATAGAAGATTGATAGCTTTAGGGACGGCAGAACACAGAAGCATTTAGATGTGCACTCTCGTGTCCATTATACCTACACTTAGACACAAGATGGTAGGTTTCAAGTAAGCCATATTATTGTCTTGCATAGGAGATTTTTAAAAAAAGTGATCCAAAATAAACTGGGAAGATAAGTTAAGTTAAAATAAAAGATGGACAATTTCTGATTAACACCAATATTCTGTTCTAGGAAGGGATTTCTCCCTACACTACTGACCTCTGTATATTGCTACAACAGCGCATAGGGCTTCAGAAGTGCATCACTTGGGGTGGGAGGAAATTGTAGATGGTTCCTGTGCCTGTACAAACACCTCAGGCTGCCCTACTCAGCCTCTTAGCAAATTCCAGAAGAGGGGCTATGGCAGAGGAGGAATGGCATGATGGAGTTCCTAGGGCGAAAGAAGTACGCTGCGCCTTTTGCGAGTTATTCTCATCACAATTCATCTCGCTTTATATATGCAAATCCTCAGCCAAAGTCTATATGGATATAAGCTACTTGAGAGGTAGGTAGAATAGTGGATTGGTACATTAACTTTGTCTTGAGTCAGAGTTTAAATGCTAGTTTCATGGTCTTATTCCATTAAGCAATGATCAAGCTATCTACTGTCCCAAATAAGGTCAACCCAAATAAAGTCTGGTGACCAACAGATTCCAGTAGTCGGGGGAGCCAAATTTTTAGGTCAGAAGTGACCTTTTGGCATTTTTATAAGTTTGCACAATGGTTACTTACAGCAAATGTAGTTTCCCCCTTGCTTTAGTGAGCACTGAATTCGCATCACACACAAAGCTAGATGCTGATCCTCAGAAAGTTTGAATTCACTTCATTGGCAATGTTCAGACATATCTAACACTACCATTCCTTCAGGGTTAATTTGAGGGGGCTGCCCAATCAGCTTCCTCCCTAATAATTGTACCACTTGAGGAGCTGCCTGAGCTACTGCCTTCAAACAAAAAAGTTTTTAGACTTCAAGCTATTTTATGCCTCTTACCTACAGCTTCCATCTACAGATCTCTGTGCTAGAGAAGTGTTAAAAGCAGTAATGTGCAGATTAGATATTTATATAGGGGAGGGGAAAAGGAAGAAATGTGTAATACAGAATTGAAGACTGCACTAGTTTTAGTAGAATAACTGAATGCTGGAATATTCCTTCTACATGAAAATGTTGTGCATGAATTTGGTGATTGGGAGTTTCTAGAATTTGAAGTACACAACAAAGACTGGCCATTCTACCTGGCAAGTTTAGTGAAGAGAGCTCTCAGAGAACAAAGATGAAAGGTTTTCCCCAAAAAGTAGTTTTCAAAGTCAGAGAGAGAGAGAGAGAGAGAGAGATCACATGAAGATGGCTAGCTAGCTCAATTAAAAAAAAAAGTGTAATATATATATAAATAAAATGTGTCTCTGTAGGTTTTAAATTTAGAACTATCAGGGGAAGACAAGTGAGGGCTGCTTAATCTTGAAATCATCTGGCACCCTCATTCTCCTCTTATCCCCTTCTTTTGGGAATCAGTAGGCATTTAAAAAGCTCTGCAGGATGAAGGATCCTTTTTGCATTTGTGGACATGGAAAGATTTATTTCCAAATTATATGGAAAGCCTGTGATAGTGTAATTATAATCTTGGCATATTCTAATCAAAGAAAGAAGGAAAATGACTACAGCTAAATTATTTTTCATTAATTATTGAACACTTGCTTAATTCAGCAATTCAAATTGGGATTCTGATGGTAGACAGATGACTAGATTCAGTCTCAGGGCTGTAATCACATTAAATGATTCTAGTGATAAACTGTGTACCCTTTGGGAACATATTCCTTGTTTTACCCCAAGGTAAACGTATAGCTAATCATTGTATGAATTATGCTTGTACATGGATACTTAAAGAACTAGCTGGAGCAATCTCATGGAGAATGGGCGAGGTCCCAGAAGGTGGGAGAAGGAAAATATAGTTTTTATCTTTCTTAAAAAAAAAAAAAAAAAAGGACTTGCAGAGTTATAGTCCAGTCAGCCTAACCTGGGTATTTGGGAAAAAAATGCTGGAACAAATTAAAACAATGTATTTATAAACACCCGGAGGATAACAGTTTTAAGAATAGCCAGCATATCTCTGTCAAGCACAAATCATGCCAAACCAACCTATTTTTCTTCTATGACAAGCTCTAGTGGATATGAGGAAGCAGTTTAAGTGACGCATCTTGATATTAGTAAGGCTTTTGATACAGTCCCACATAACATTCTTATAAGCCAACTAGAGAAATGTGATCTACGTGAAATTACTATAAGGTGGGTGCACAACTGGCTGAAAGACCATACTCAGTAGTGATCAATAGTTTGCTGTCAGACTAGGAGGGTGCATCTAGTGGGGTTATGGGGGGGTTAGTCTTGAGAGCAGAACTATTCAATATTTTCCATTCATGACTTGGATAGTGGAGAGTATACTTATAAAATGTGTGGAGGATGCCAAGCTGGGAGGGGTTGCAAGCACTTGGGAGAACAGGATTAGCGGGCAAAATGACCATGACAAATTGAAATCATCTGAAATCAACATAATGAAATTCAATAAAGATAAGAACCAAATGCTATAATTAGGAAGGAGAAATCAAATGCACAGCTACAAAATGGGGAATAATTGGCTACATGGTAGTACTGCAGAAAAGATCTGGGGTTTATAGTGGATTACAAATTGAATGAGCCAACAATGTGATGCAGTTGAAAAAAGGCTAATATTCTGGGTTGTATTAAGAGAACTGTTATAGATAAGACATGGGAAGCAACTGTCCCACTCTAGTCAGCACAGCTGAGGCCTCAAATGGGAGTACTGTATCTAGTTTTGGCCGCCATACTTGACAAAGATGAGAAGAAATTGGAGAGAGTTCAGAGGAGAGCTATACAAATGATAAAAGGTTTAGAAGAAAAATCTTGGTGGGTATTCTCACTTCCTGTAGGACACCAGTGAAAATATAGTTAGCTACCTCACTCTGGTCCTTGAGCTTTGTGTGAAAGAACAATGCTGTAAATTACAATTTGTGGCTTTTAATTAGCATTTCCTCTTGCCACGTCTCTGAATTGTCTTTTCAGTTGACTTTTAATCCAAAAAATAAACCAGGTATCGTTTCAATATTTAAATGTACTGTTCCATTTTTTTTCTTATTTCAATAGCAGCTTTAATATTCCCGTTCTTTCATAAAAGGAGAAGATATAAAGCTTCAGAATAGGTTAACAGTGTCAAAAAGGAGATTCTAAGCCACATACATGATGCCACCTCACTCCTCCTTTTCAGTATGACAAGGTTTGATTTCTTTTAACATATAAATTACATTTTACATGTCTACAGGAAGTTGCATAGGGTACATACCTTGAACTTGCAGTTTCATCCTCCAGTGTTCCTAAATCTCCAGACACCTTGTTTGTTACATATACATCATTATCTCTTGATTCATCTTCATCATCACTACTTAATACACAGCTGTCAGATTGCCGTTGGCTTCTTAACCCTAGATTTCTCTGTTGACGTTGATTCTCTACAATTTAATTGTGTTAAATTAGGTGTATTTCCAGGATTTTAACATTATTTTTGCAACGCATTAAATATGCACTGTTATATGACTATTTAAATGGACAAATCTGTATTTAGTTTAACTATTTAAAAGCAAGTTTACTTGTGAAACTTAACACTTCCAGCTACCCCAAAAATACAGAATTGTATATTAAAACAGAATTTAGCCTAATTGCTCTTATCCCCACTAGAAGAACAGATATGAATCTTAAGCCTTTTCTACATGGCAGATTTACCTTCACAATTATGCCAGTACTACTGTAGTTATACCAATGTATTATGCAGCTAAATTTCCCCATATAGACAAGTCCTTAGATATGGCATCCTGTCACACACGTGAGCAGTTACTGTAAATAAATGGAAGTGTTCTGGGGAAAAGAGGCAGGGGCTAACTCGACAACTATCACAGCAAAGTAAGGGATAAGCAATAAAAGAGCTTGGATAACAGCATGCAGGTGGCTTTTTTAAAAAATAGCATAACAAATCAGGAGTGGATGAGAACCTTGCCAATTATATAAACTGCCTAAATCTAGGCTATTGGGTCCAGTATTCAGTTGCAGCTCTTAAGGATTATCCATATGCACCACAGAGACTTATTTATGTCATGGAGTTTAAGATATATTACAGATGTTGCTGGTAGTGATGTTGCCCAATGCTTTCCTTTATAGATCTTATTTTCGGTTGTTTACATTGCCAAACTAACCATTTGGGCTGAATTTCCCCATTCCATGTGTCTGATTCTGGATGAATATTTTAGAAAATTTCACCAAAACAGTTTGACTATTTCTGAAGACAGGTTAGGGAACAGTACCTTAAAGATGAAAAAAAAATTGTACACAGTTTCACTGAGAAACTCTATTGCCTTCACGCTTTGGAGCAGGGTACTGACCCTCCCACAGTGAAACGTATGCGTGTGTGTGGTTGGTCACTGGTGTCAGCAATTTGGCTTTTGCAGCTCAATGAAAAATACACCCAAGTTTGTCCAATTTATAAACTGAAAAAGTCTGTTTGTACATGCTTAGCAGAAGCTTGTTAGAGTTGGTACCAGAACTCTCAGAAGTTTCCATTTAAACTAACCATACTGCATGACTAAGGCTGTGAGTTTGTCACCGATTCCATGACCTCCATGACTTATGCAGCTGGCCCGGGGCTGCCTGAGCTATTGGGCGACCGCCCCCTCCACCCCCACCAGCAGGAGTTTCAATGTGAGCGGGGGCTCAGGGGTGTGGGATGGGCCATGGGAGGGGGTGAGGGCTCTGGGCAGTGCTTACCTTGGGGAGCTCCCCGGAAGCAGCAACATATCCCTCCTTCAGCTCCTAGCACTGCATGCTGCATCCATCCATAGGCACCGCCCCCACAGCTCCCATTGGTCATGGTTCCTGGCCAATGGGAGCTGCAGAACCAGCACTTGGGGAAGGGGCAGCACGCAGACTGAGGAGCTGAGGGAGCGACATGTCGCTGCTTCCGGGGAGCCATGAGGAGCTCGGTAGGGAGTCTGCCATCCCCATCAACCCCTACCTGGGGTCCCGCCTGCTCCCCAATGAACACCCACAGCACCCACTGGGTCACCCCAGAGCACCAATGAACACCCTAGGCTGCCCCCCACCCCCATGATTTAGTCAGGGGTATATAGTACAAGTGATGAACAGGTCACGGGCCATGAATTTTTGTTTACTGACCATGACCTCTCTATGACTTATACTAAAAATACCCGAGACTAAAACGTAGCCTTCTTCATGACCACACAGCTCCAATGTGCTGACTGAACTTCCCATAAGCCACCTGCAGAATTCTGTATTGGGGGATCTAAAGGGGCCTATCCTGCTAATGATGCAGTTAGGGACCATACTGGTCCCGAAAAAATGGAATTTTCTTGTTTGCTTTTTAAAATGTAGAAAATGACACAAAAACATGTCAAAAGAATGACAATGTTACAGAGTCAAGTTCTCAATAGTTAGGAAATGCCAGAATAAAGGTGTAACCTTAATTCGGTCTCCTTCTGTGCACGCATTATGATGCGGTCTTTATTATGATCACACGCTTTTTCCATAGGATGCCTGTCTCATTCAGTGCACAGGAAAGACTGTGCTCACTGAATGAGCAGCTATTCAGTATTTATTTTTACATGCATCATAACACCCCCTTCAGATCTTGCCCTAGATACAAAATGCTAAATTTCGTCATGGACTTTTTCCATGATGACGCTCATCACTGTAGTATCTGTATACTTTACATTTGTTAATGAATTTGTCTTCACCACACCCCTGTGAGGTAAGATGGTATTATTGGCTCTATTTAACAGGGACCAAGGAAAAGAGAAATTAAGCTCAAGAGCATCCACTAATTTTAGATAAGAACATAAAAACAGCTATACTGGGGCAGACAAAAAGGTCCATCTAGCCCAGTATCCTGTCTTCTGACAGTGGCCAATGGCAAGCGCACCAGAGGGAATGAACAGAACAGGTAATCAATCCCCTGTTGCCCATTCCCAGCTTCTGGCAAACAGAGGCTAGGGACACCATCCCTGCCCATCCTGGCTAATAGCCATTGATGGACCTACCCTCCAGGAATTTAATCTAGTTCTTTTTTGAATGCTGTTATAGTCTTGGCTCTAACGTCTTCTGGCAAGGAGTTCCACAGGTTGACTCTGCGTTCTGTGAAAAAATACTTTCCTTTGTTTTAAACCCGCTGCCTATTAATTTTATTTGGTGACCCCTAGTTCTTGTGTTAGGAGGCAGAGTAAATACCATCAGTCATGATTTTATAGCTCTGTCACATCCCCCTTAGTTGTCTTTTTTCCAAGCTGAAAAGTCCCAGTCTTACTCATCTCTCCTCATGGCAGCCGTTCTGTATCCCTAATCATTTTTGTTGCCCTTTTCTGAACCTTTTCCAATATATCTTTTTGAGATGGGGCGACGACATCAGCACACAGTATTCAAGATGTGGGCATATTATGGATTTATATAGAGACAATATGATATCTATCCCTTTCCTAATGATTCCCAACATTCCATTTGCTTTTTTGACTGCCCCTGCACACTGAGTGGATGTTTTCAGAGAACTTTCCACAATGACTCCAAGATCTGTTTCTTGAGTGGTAACAGCTAATTTAGCCCCCCCATCATTTTATATGTATAGTTGGGATTATGTTTTCCAATGTGCATTACTTTGCATTTATCAACATTGAATTTCATCTGCCATTTTGTTGCCCAGTCACCCAGTTTTGAGAGTTCCTTTTGTAGCTCTTTGCAGTCTGCCTGGGACGTAACTATCTTGACCAGTTTTGTATCATCTGCAAATTTTGCCAACTCGCTGTTTACCCCTTTTTCCAGCAACAAAGAGTCCTGTGGCACCTTATAGACTAACAAATGCACTGGAGCACAAGCTTTCGTGAGTGAATACCCACTTCGTCAGACACATGTGGGTCTGACGAAGTGGGTATTCACCCACGAAATCTTATGCTCCAATACATTTATTTGTTAGTCTATAAGGTGCCACAGGACTCTGTTGCTTTTTACAGATTCGGACTAACATGGCTACCCCTCTGATACTGGACACCTTTTTCCAGATCATTTATGAATACGTTGAAAAGGACTGGGTCCAGTACAAACCCCTGAGAGATACCACTATTTACGTCTCTCCATTCTGAAAAAACTGACCATTTATTGCTACCTTTTGTTTATCATATTTTAACCAGTTACCAATCCATGAAAGGACCTTCCCTCTTATCCCATGACTGCTTACTTTGCTTAAGAGCTGTTGGTGAAGGACCCTGTCAAAGACTTTCTGAAAATCCAAGTATACTATATCCACTGGATCCCCCTTGTCCACATGCTTGTTGACCCCCTCAAAGAATTCTAGCAGATTGGTGAGGCATGATTTCCCCTTACAAAAACCATGTTGACTCTTCCCCAACAAATTATGTTCATCTATATGTCTGACAATATTGTTCTTTACTATAGTTTCAACTAGTTTGCTCAGTACTGAAGTCAGGTTTACTGGCCTGTAATTGCTGGGATTACCTCTGGAGCCCTTTTTAAAAATTGGCGTCACATTAGCTATCCTCCAGTCATTTGGTACAGAATGTGATTTAAATGACAGGTTAGAGACTACAGTTAGTAGTTCTGCAATTTCACATTTGAGTTCCTTCAGAACCCTTGGGTGAATATCATCTGGTCCTAGTAACTTATTGTTTAATTTATTAATTTGTTCCAAAACCTTCTCTAATGACACCTCAATCTGGGACAGTTCCTCAGATTTGTCACCTAAAAAGAATGGCTCAGGTCTGGGAAATCTCCCTCACATCCTCAACCGTGAAGACCGATGCAAAGAAATCATTTAGTTTCTCCTCAGTGGCCTTATCGTCTTTGAGTGCGCCTTTAGCATCTCAATTGTCCAGAGGCCCCACTGGTTGTTTGGCAGGCTTCCTGCTTCTGATGTACTTAAAAAAAAAAGTTTGCTATTACTTTGAGTCTTTGGCTAGCTGTTCTTCAAATTGTTTTTTGGCCTTCCTAATTATATTTTTTACACTTCATTTGCCATAGTTTAGGCTCCTTTCTATTTTCCTCACTAGGTTTTAACTTCCATTTTTTAAAGGATGCCTTTTTGCCTCTCACTGCTTCTCTTACTTTGTTGTTTAGCCACAATGGCTCTTTTTTGGCTCTCTTACTATGTTTTTTAATTTGAGGTATACATTTAAGTTGAGCCTCGATTATGGGGTCTTTAAAAAAAGTTTCCATGCAGCTTGCAGGGATATTACTTTTGGTGCTGTACCTTTTAATATCTGTTTAACTAATCTCATTGGTTGGATACCCAACTTGAGGCACAAGAACATGATTTTTCAGACTATTCAGCATTTTATAGCACTGGGTATATTCAGAATAGAGGTTCCACTGTTTTCAGTTGCAGCTGAGAGCATTCAGCACATCCACAAGTCAGGCCTCAACTATCACAGGTTGAGTATTAATGGCCACCTTTGTAAAGTTTGGTTTAAGTAAATTCCACAGGATCAGATAAAGATAAAAGAGAATCAAACTCTCCAGTACAGTATTCAGGGACAAATTCAGGGAGGGAGGAGGGCAGTCCAACAGACAACAGCATAATTCACCACGTAACTTTGATTCGTTCCTGTGCACTATCATTCAGTGCACTGAAGAAGACAGTTCTGTGGAAAATATAATTTGATCAAGTAACTGAAAACTATCACAATACCTGTGAACCAGGGAAGTGAAGTAAGATTGCACAGACAATTGTAATTTTGGCATTTCCTGACTTTGCAACCTTAATGTTCTTTTAAGTTTTGTGTATGTAATATATGGAGTCTTGGAATGATCATTTCTCTGTAAAGACCTCAGTAGAAACCCATAGTAGTGTCCCACCACATATACAGAAGCCAAGGGATTGTGAAGTCCAATTGGAGGGAGCATTTGAGATTTTGGCAAAGTTCTGCTTTATTGCAGACCAACAAATTAGACTTTGTATCTTCAAGTTTATTATACTTTCTCAAACTACATCCACTACCATGTGTGATAAAAGTGTTGAGAATTGTATCAAGGGACAATGACCACATTGGGGTTATTTCATGAAATAAGTGCTGATACGGCACATTCAATCTTCAGATGCTGTATTAAATAGTGGTATAAACCCAGGGAGCATTTCCTTTGCATGAGTGTGTTGATTACTAGTAATTAAAAGCAATAAATTTGATTTGGTTTCACTGACAAGTTTAGTTTGACACTGTAAGCAATATATCTATCTGAAGATGAACGAGTGAGACAATTTTAAAGGGAGGCTAGTGGAAAGCATATTCTTGCTAGCAAGGTGTGCACATACCATACAATGCATTACAAAATGGTCACAATTCTGTTATCAGCTGGGAATACATGAAATAGGACTACTCACCTTCAACAATCTTGTATTAACATGAGGGAGAGAAGAGAAAAAAACAATTAAACTTTGTTGTGCATATATATGTATTATGGACAAACATCTTATGTTCATTTTATTTGTTTGTAGCTGTATAAGCAGAGCCAGGAGACATGAGGCAGAGCAATAATCATGTGTATTGCTGGAAACACATCACCAACTCTGCAAGTCAAGCTAATGGTGTTGGTCATGCACCTTCATGGAAGATAAGTCACAACAGGATTTTACGTTAACAGTTCATCATGGTACTACAGTAACAGATGCAAGCCATCATTTAAAATCAGTACTGTAGTTTGTTTAAGTTGCAATTCTCAGTCAACATTAGGATAAAAGGTCGACAAATTTAGAACTCCTTCAAAAAGGATCATTTTCCTTAGACGATTTGCGTGGGATTTTCAGAACTACTGTATATACTCGATCATAAGCCAGTTTGTTTATAAGCTGACTCCCCCAAGATGGATAAGTAAAAATGGAAAACTTTTATAACCTGTTCATAAGTCAACCCTGTAATTCAAGGGTCAGAAAACTTTGGCTCCTGGGCGATCAGGATATGCCGCTGGCCGGCCGAGATGCTTTGTTTACCTAGAGCATCTGCAGGCAGAGGTGTAAACCTAAGGAAACAGTGTCCCAGCTGCTTATCCTGACCGGCTGGGACAGCAACTGGTGGGGATTTTTGGGGGGGGGGGGCAAAGAAGGGGGCAAGAGAAGCTGGGAGTCAGGGGAGTAACCTCTGTGACCACCCCCCACAACCCCACCCCTAGCTCAGGACCCCCACACTCTCCGCAACCCATCCCTTCCCACCTTATCTCTGACCTGGCTGGAGCTGCTCTGGCAGGCTGGGCAGCACGGCCGCAGCCTGCTCTGGCGGGCCAGACCAGGCAGCACGGCCGCAGCACATTCCAGCAGCTGGGCCAGGTAGCATGGCCGCAGAGGGTTCCGGCGGCGTGGTCACAGCCTGCTCTGGGGGGGTGGGGCTGAACGGCACAGCTGCAGCCTGCCAGCCCTGGAGCTGCACCTGTTTCCGAGGCTGGGGGAAGAGCAGCTTGGCCAGAAGTGGCTAGACTCTGGCCCTGCCTCTTCCCTTCTGGCTGTGCTGCCTCTCCTTGCTCTCTCTGTTGGGGGGAGGGGCTATGTCCCACCTCTCCCTCTCTATACCCGTTCATAAGCCGACCCCCTTCTCTGGTGCTTCCCTTTTTTACTAAAAAAAAAAAAAAAAAAAAAATTCAGCTTATGAATGAGTATATATGCTACTTCATTGACCTATGTACTTCTCTTGAAGTCAAGAGGAACTTTACCACTTACATCAATAGGAGCAGAAATAGGACAATGCTGAGTACTTTTGAAAATCCTACCCTTGTATTTTGTTCATCTGATGGCATTTTTTTCTGTGCAGTTTGGCTGCATCTATAGTGTACTATACAGGGCTGCCCAGAGGATTCAAAGGGCCTGGGGTCTTCGGCGGTGGGGGCCCCCCCTGCCACCGAATTGCCGCCGAAGACCCGGAGCGGAAGAAGCTTCGGGGGCCGGGGCCCCGCGAGAGTTTTCCGCCCCCCCCCCCTCCCGAGTGAAGGACCCTGCTCCAGGGGCCCTGAAAAAACTCTCGTAGGGGCCCCTGTGGGGCCTGGGGCAAATTGCCCCACTTGCCCCCCCCGAGTGGCTCTGGTACTGTAACAAGTGTTTCTCAGTATTCAATTAAAACTGAATGCTGTATCATGAAACGGCTTCTGTGCAATTGTTACTGAATTTTGGGCTTTAATACTTCTGTTGCAGTAAACTTTTTCCATATCTATATAGGTGAGCTTTTGTCTGTCGCATCATACTACAAAAAAAAAAAATATATGGTCAATTTAAAAAAAAAATAATAAAAGCCATAAAGTTCAGAATATGGACTAAAACTGACACCTCAAAAATGGCATATTTTCAAAAGTGATGAACGTCTAGTTAATGCATGTTCACAAGTCAGGACACTTGTGTAGGTGTCAGAATAAGGACCAATGAGCTGAACTTTACAAATCCATTTTAAAGTTTTGGTCTGCCTCCTCTTTTCATTATGTTCTCAATTCTTGTCAAAATATATCCATTTTGTTTGATGCACATATCTTGAAACAATGATAGTAGAAAATCCATTTCAGTAAAATAATTATTCATCAACATCTTAAACCCATAACCTTCCACATTTCTTTACTGAAAGCATGTTATCAATATGTCCTTTCAGAAAGTCCTGACTATCCTCCACACGTGCCTGACACAGTAGGGAAGCACGTTTCCTCTAAGTGTTACTTTCAATCTAACACTGGCAGTACTCCGTTATCGATTAGGAACATGCACTGACGGCGGTGATTTAGAACTGTGTGTTCAAGAACAAGAAATGGGCAGTTTTCAGTTATTTAGAACCCTTAAAAAGAGAAAAGCTGCATGACCTCAAAGGGCTACCATATGCTATCATTTAAACACAGATGAAATCTGTGCTTAAAGATGGACATCACTGTCTCTAGTTTACATTTTTACATGACATTTCACCAAGATACTTCTCAAAGAGTGCACTGGTATAATCCCAGAAAATTTCCCTGTAACAGGTTCTAGTGTCCAAGGCTGTGGGAGATGCTATTGTTTAGCAAATAATGGCTGCCGGGTTTACCTACACCGTCAATGCATTACCTTTATCCAGGCCATTTTGATAACATGGTCTGGGATATCTAGCTGTGGCTTTAGTTGCCTTCCAAGTTCTAACCTCTAAGAAGCACAGCATTAACCTCATTTGAGCAGAGTATTTGGATAAGTGCACCAATAGCTACTTACCACAACAGAATCATTGTGAGTTAGATCAACTACTACAGGTTCAGAAGATTCACATGTGAGATCTACTACTTCTTCACCAGCTTAAAAATACAATGATAAGAGTCAAGATCATGCATGTAGAGCTGTATAAACACCTGCCATTCCACAACAAAGGTTCAGGCATGAACTTTTAGAATGCTACCATTTACTAAATGCTGATAGTTTGTGTTCCCTCTCCACCCCTCTCCTTTAAGGCAGACACTGAACACATCTCTCAGGCTCTCGGCCCTCACTAAAATGCTAGGAGAGTTAATGCTACTATTGTGTGTTTTGATTTGCAGCAATAGAAAAAACTGCAGCAGTTGTTCTCGCCTCCCACCCCGTGCACATACTTCATTTTCTTAAACTTTGTGTGATAACTTGTGTGAGGTAAGTATCAATATCACTGGATGTATTACTTTAATACGGGGGAGGGATAGCTCAGTGGTTTGAGCACTGGCCTGCTAAACCCATGGTTACGGAGTTCAATCCTTAAGGGGGCCATTTAGGGATCTGGGGCAAAAAATTTATCTGGGGATTGATCCTGCTTTGAGCAGGGGGTTGGACTAGATGACCTCCTGAGGTCCCTTCCAACCCTGATATTCTGTGAATGTTATCATGGAGGTCTTAGACTTCAATCTCTTACCCAGCAGCCTAAATTTGGTCTCCAGGACTTCTCTCTGCTATCCTTCCCTACGTCATAGATACATTCAGAAGGCAAAGAAAAAGCCTTTACATTCCTAACCCTGTTGTGCTACTTTTTTTGAGAAACAAGTTGTCTGAAGGCCTTTATCTTGAAGAGCCTAAAGCCTGAATAATAGCACGGCAAATTTCTACCCATCCTCTAAACTGTTTAGGATTAGGAAGTTAGATGAACACCAATGTTCTGTACTGGCTATCCTTCAACGAGCTTTCCCCACCCCTCCCACCCTTTAAGAACTGGATTCTGAAGCTTTACTTTGATACCTGTACAAGTACATCTGAACAGCAGGAGGCAGGAGTGGGGGGGGGGTGTGGGGCGGGAAGATAGGGGGACTGCAGGCAGAAGGGGTGGGTAGCGCCCCCCCAACCCATAATCTGCCTCTGCATGTGAACTGGGCTCCCAACACTCCAGAAGCAAATTTTTTTCCATTATTTATTATTATTTTAAAAGCTTACCACTTTCTTCAAGTTCTATTGGCTCTGCTTCTGAAGCCATTTCTGTAGCTGAAGCTACCAGTCTGTTTCGTTTTCGAGTTTGCCTAGAATTGATGGCTCCTCCACGACGTTTTCTTTGCATCTAAGAGAAAAAATAATGTTTGTTTTTTAAAGCTAGTATTAATGCAGACCTGATCTTTAGAGACAGAATGTTTTTAATTGTTGCCAACTGAAAGACTAAAGCATACATGTTTTTGTACGGATTCATTCCAAACTCTGAATTGGAAATGCCAAAGTAAAGGCATCACCACAATGCATCTTACCAGTTGGGCCAGGCAGGAAAGGTGCTCTCTGTGATCACTGGTGATCAAGAGGGCTATTTCATGATTACATCAACTGTTAGATTCAAACTGACTACTTCTGTTTTTGTCCAAACTAACTGGACTATTCCCAACGTTAAGGGTTTTGTTTTTTTTTGAATACTAACAATAGCTAGAGACATCAATCAGGACAGAATATGGGATTACATGGCATCTTAATTTACTTGTATTACAATCTCTATTTTCTCCAGGTTGTTCAGACCACACATTATGATTTGAAATGGCACAAGTGGCTACAAGTCTAAAAATGATAAAGAACGAGATAATCAGTTATGCATTTACTTCATTAAGAAAATACTTACTGTGCTCATGGTGTTTCTTGAATATAAAATACAGAAAAAAGTAAGAGGTACAGATACCATAAAATAAACTGCAAGGAGGCTACAATTTTCAATGCCTTATATTTCTTTAGGAAGTATACAATTAAAAGTCCAGATTTTTCAGTATCTTAGAATCTTGCTCTTCCAAACCTATAAAGAAAAGGAGAGAGAAGATTACCTACCTGTAATTCTTGCTCTCTTAAGTACAGCCATCTCTGCCGATTCCCATTTTTGAGTCAACACTTCCTGCATGAGACTAGTCAGGAACTCCCATAGTTTAAGATTTGAGCCTCTGAGCCATCCAAAGGTATGTCTCAAACACTTACTATGCTGTCCTACTCCCAACACCTACAATCCAATGTCAGTTTATTATTGTATTGGGAAAGAACCTAAAAGCCCAAATGAGGTTTCATTCTAAAGAAGAAGTGGTAACTCTTAGGCCTGGTCTACACTAGGACTTTAATTCGAATTTAGCAGCGTTAATTCGAATTAACCGTGCACCCGTCCACACCAGGAAGCCATTTAATTCGACATAGAGGGCTCTTTAGTTCGAATTCTGTACTCCTCCCCGACGAGGGGAGTAGCGCTAAATTCGACATGGCTATGTCGAATTAGGCTAGGTGTGGATGCAAATCGAACTTAGTAGCTCTGGGAGCTATCCCACAGTGCACCACTCTGTTGACGCTCTGGACAGCAGTCCGAGCTTGGATGTTCTGACCAGCCACACAGGAAAAGCCCCGGGAAAATTTGAATTCCTTTTCCTGTCTGGACAGTTTGAATCTCATTTCGTGGTTGGACATCGGGGCGAGCTCAGCAGCACTGGCAGCGATGCAGAGCTCTCCAGCAGAGGAGTTCATGTAATCTCTGAATAGAAAGAGGGACCCAGCATAGAGTGACCGGGAAGTCTTGGATCTGATCAGTGCGTGGGGCGAGGAGTCTGTGCTTTCGGTGCTGCACTCCAAAAAACGGAATGCAAAGACCTACGGGAAGGTCTCCAAAGCCATGAGAGACAGAGGATACAGGCGGGACGCAACGCAGCGCCGCGTGAAATCAAGGACCCCAGACAAGGCTACCAAAAAAATCAAAGCGGCAAACAGACGCTACGGAGCCTGCCACCACTGCCCCACCAGTGACCGTGGACTCTGACGATGGGACAGTGTCGACGGCCAGTTCCTCGGCGATGTTCGCGGACGGGGGAAGATGAGGAAGGGTTTGTGGAGGATGAGGCAGGCGACAGTGCTTACAACGCTGGTTTCCCCGACAGCCAGGATCTCTTCATCACCCTCACGGAGATCCCCTACCAACCCTCCCCGGCTGTTAACCCGGACCCTGAATCAGGGGAAGGAGCAGTCGATAAGTGCTTTAAACATGTAAACTTTTATTCTTAATATAACAGGAATCTGAAGTATGTGTAAAGGAGGTCTCTATATATATGGGGATAGAACAGAAATCATCCAGGGAGATCTCCACGAAGCTCTCCAGGAGGAAATCGAAAAGCCTCCGCAGGAGGTTCCTGGGGAGAGCTGCCTTACTGGGTGCTCTGTGGTAGCACAATTTTCCGCGCCAGGCTTTATTGAGGCTTTCTGGGAGCATTGCCTCCATAATACTGGCAGCATAGGCCCCTGCTTTGTGCGGGCTTTCACGCAGCATGCGCTCTCTATCTCCTTCAGTGACCCTCCTCAGGGCGATCTCGCTCGGCGACTCCTGCATCTAATTAGGAAAATTACCGTAATGTTACGCCTGGTCCAAAGTATTTTTTAAAAAATCTCCGGACAGACGGCGTAGCAGAGAGTCAGCACGCTGCTGCATGACAAGCGTAACGGAAAGCCAAAGAATCAAATGGACAGTCACGGGGGGGGGGGGGAGGAGACTGAGGACGCAAGCTATCCCACAGTTCCCGCTGTGTCTGAAAATCATTTGCATTCAGGGTCCGCGGTGGTTCAGGGCATAGCTCGTCAAAGTACAGCCACCCCCCACCCCCAGAAGGAAAAGGGAAAGAAATCATCTCTTGACTCTTGTAAATGTCACCCTATGTGTACTGAATGCTGCTGGTAGACACGATGCTGCGGCACGCTACGGTAGCATCCTCGCCCCCCCCGCCCCCGCCTCATGGGTGGCTGATGGTGCAAGACGACTGGTACCCGTCCTCATCATCAGTCTTGTGGCAGATGGTGTAGTGCAGTAGGTTTGCTACCCGTCCTCATCGTCAGCCCATAAGTAGATGGCCTGCTAACCGTCTTCATCATAGCTCCATCAGCCCCCGCCCTTCATGTGTAAAGAAAAGATTCTGTACTGCCTGGACTATCATAGCAGCTGGAGGCTGCCTTACCCTCATTCCATTTCCCTAACAAGTCACTGTTTCTTATTCCTGCATTCTTTATTACTTCAGCATACAAATGGGGGGACACTACAACAGTAGCCCAGGAAGGCTGGGGGAGGAGGGAAGCAACAGGTAGGGTTGTTGTAGGGGCACCCCCTGTGAATGGCATGCAGCTCGTCATTCCTGCGGGATCTGACACAGAGCGGCTGTGCTCTGTAGTTCTCTGATCAACTGTACTAGGGTTGCAGTGTCCCCATATTCTAGGCGGGACTGTTTCTATTTTTAGATACCATAAAGGAGGGATTGACTCGGGGAGTCATTCCCAGTTTTGTCTTTTGCGCCCCCGGCTGATCTCGGCCGGGGCACCTATGACAGCAGCAGAAGGTGTAGTGCAGTAGGACTGCTACCCGTCATCACCTTGCCAATTTACATTGGCGTGGTTGATGGTGCAATATGGCTGATAACCATCTCTGCTGTCATGCAAAAGCAAATGAATGCTGCTGTGTAGCGCTGCTGAATCGCCTCTGTCCGCAACATCTAGTACACATTCGGTGACAGTGACAAAAGGCAAAACAGGCTCCATGGTTGCCACGCTATGGCGTATGCCAGGGCAATCCAGGGAAAACAGGCTCGAAATGATTGTCTGGCGTTGCTTTCCCGGAGGAAGGAGTGACTGACTACTTTACCCAGAACCACCCGCGACAATGAAATTTGCACCATCAGGCACTGGGATCTCAACCCAGAAGTGCAAGGGTCGGGGGACACTGCGATGGGGTAGAACAGGGGCAGAGTTTATGCTTTCAGGATTGCCTGCTGCAGGAGTGCGGACGAGATAGGTGCTGTGCATGGTGTTGTTCACAGACACAGACTAGACTGTGTTCATTGTTCGCAAAAATGTATCTTTGCAAGGAATTCACTCCCTTTTTCCCATCACACAGCTTCGACTGTCTCCAGACCTGCCACAGCATCCCCCTCACAGAGGCTGGCAAAGATTAGGCGGCGAAAGAAAAAGACACGGGACGAGATGATCGCTGAAGTTATGGGGTGCTCCCGAGCCGAGGCGGACGAGCAGAGCCAATGGAGGGAGACCCTCTCTCTGTACCAGCGCTCACACAGCGAACAGGAGGAGAGATGGCGTGAGGAAGACAAGCAGGCGACTCAAACGCTGCTTGGACTAATGAGGGAGCAAACGGACACGCTCCGGTGCCTTGTGGATGTTCTGCAGGACCGCAGCCAGGAGGACAGAGCCCCCCCTGCAGTGTATCTGCAACTGCCCTCCCCCGCAACAAAGTCCCATACCTCCCATCACCCAAAGTAACCATAAGGAGTGGAGCCAGGGGCCGTGAAAAAACTGTCACTGCACCCCAGCAGAGTGCTCAAGTACCCAAAAGCTCTCATACCGTAATTTTTGAGAATTCCTTCCCTTCCTGACTCACCCAAGCCCCAATCCCAGTTACATCCCCTGACTGTCTGGTTAATTATTAAAAATACTTTGCTGTTAATTACTGTTTCCGTCATGCTTTTTTACACAATGCTGTGTTTGAAGGGGGTGGGTGGGTGGGTGGGGAAGGGGGTAGGGTATTGCATAGGACAGTCACCTTTAGCAGGGTACAGAGACGGGGGCAGGATCAGCAGCAGGTCACACACACAGTGCAGTCAGTAGGCACCCTGGTCGGTATGGGAGGTGGTTTGCAGGTTCTGTGTGGGTGGGGGGGGGTACGTGACTTTGTAGCGGGGGAGGGGGGTTACAGAGCTCATGCAACGGTCCCTGTCCTGGACCACAGAGCCACGCAGCAGAGGAATCTGTATCCGTCCTCCCCCGCCAAAAGGCCACATAGCCCCCGCACACAGAGTCCCAAAAAGGAGGGATGGCAGGCTCCGTTGAAACATCCAGTCCGGCACTGCAGACCGCTCTGGGAGCAGGAGCCTGTCATTCCTCGAGTTTAGAGGCGGTCTTTACATCACCGCACACCCTACCCAGCACAGTCTGCGTCCCAGTTTCAACCCTGTAACACAAAGTCATCAATAAAGAAACCTTTGTAAAGTTACAGTGGAACATGTATTTTATTTTTAAACGTGTGTTGGAAGTGGGGGAAGCGGGGTGGACGGGGTATGTAACTGCAGATGCTAGTCAACAGTAACTTGGTAAAGAAACAGGGGCAGCTTCAGCTTCTCTGTAAAGAAACTGAACAGTCACAGGTCACGCTGCTCGCTGGTACTTGCAGAGTTCCTTGTCGCTGTGCAAGGCGCCTGCATAGGGCTTCACAAGCCAGGGCATTAGCGGGTAGGCTGGGTCCCCGAGGATCACTATAGGCATCTGCACATCCCCAAGAGTTATTTTGTGGTCCGGGAAGAAACTACCTTCCTGCAGGCGTCTAAACAGACCACAGTTCCTGAAAACACGCGCGTCATGAACTTTGCCTGGCCACCCGACATTGATGTTGGTAGAATGTCCCCCATGGTCCACCAGTGCTCGCAGCACCATTGAAAAGTAGCCCTATTTCTCAGCAGCTGACTGTGGAAGAGGTGGAGGATACGGTGCGAGGAGTTGACAACGGCCATAACTGCAGCGGGCTCCGTGCTCACAGTGCTGTGGCGCCCGCGCTGTCACTGAGCAGAAAAGTGCACGAACAGATTGCCCGCAGGCGCTTTCAGGGAGGGAGGGAGGGCGTGATTGACGGTTCAATGATGACAGTTACCCAAAACCACCCTCGACACATTTTTTCCCCCAGCAGGCATTGGGGGCTCTACCCAGCATTCCAATGGGCAGCGGGGACTGCGGGAACTGTGGGATAGCTTCCCACAGTGCACCGCTTCCAAAGTCGACGCTGGTCCCGTTACTGTGGACTCACACATTCGAATTAGTGTATTTAGTGTGGATACACAAATTCAACTTCATAAGGTCGATTCCACAAATTCGACTTAAGTTGATTCGAAATAGTCTTGTAGTGTAGACATACCCTTAGAAGGAGCCAATTATGTGTGCATACAAAATTACAGAACCACCAAACTTGAGGGAGGAGTCAGGGTTGGGGACTGTTAATCCAAAACTGTCCATCTTCAGCGAGCAAGAATTACAGACAAGTAATTCTCTTTTCTCCAGGAGATACCCATCTCCAGATTCAAATATATGGAAACTGAATAGCTACACATGGGTGTCTCTAAAACAAATGGAACCCAGAAGTTGGAGCTTACAGAAGGTAAGAGAATGAACAGCCTGACTTCAAACATGAAAATAGTAGCATTTCTTTTTTAGTGGAAAGGATAAAATCTCTTTCCATGCTTTAAAACCACCACCTGAGAAGCAAGCAGGGTGGCTAAACCTCCTGGTTAAAAAAAGAAAAACAAAAAGGTGGACAGAGATGTTTAACAGACTGCTGGCTAAGACATTTGGGCATCCCTAGATAGGGGAATAGATTCCATAACAGAAGCTAAAATTATCTCAACTTAGATGTGTGTCTTGATGTCAGAACTAAGCAATGCTTTTGTCTGTAAAGATGACATGGCTGCTCTGCCTGTCTCTGGCATGAAGGGGTCTGAACTTAGCTGCCAAAGTTGTTCTGCCCCAAAATGTCCTTATTGCTTAACAGCAGTTCAGCTATTGTGCTTGTAGTAAGAAGTGAATCTACTGCATTACTGTCAAATGAAATGAGCTAAACTGACACTAATCTGCACCAGATTAAGCTCAGTAACCTTGATTCTGGTCCTTGAAGGCCCTAATTGATTCAGACTGCCTTGGAGGCTGTATGATGAGCATAGAGGAGCTCAGGAATGCTTTTAGGCATGCTGCAGGACATGGTGAGTTGCATCTGGATCAGACGGCACATCCTAGCCCAGGGGTTCTCAAACTGGGAGTCGGGACCCCCAGGAGGTCATGAGGTTATTACATGGGGGGGGGGTCGCGAACTGTCACGCTCCACCCCAAACCCTGCTTTGCCTCCAGCATTTATAATGGTGTTAAATATATATAAAAAAAGTGTTTTTAATGCATAGGAAGGAGGTTGCAATCAGAGGCTTGCTGTGTGAAAGGGGTCACCAGTACAAAAGTCTGAGAACCCCTGTCCTAGCCAACTCAACAATATGTAACTACAGGGTATCATCCAGCTACAGACTACTTCTTCAGGCCACTAGGTTATCTTCCATCAGATGGTCCATCAAATGACCAAAACAAAGGTGGCAAGGGAGGAGAGAAAGAACAAAAACGTGCTTGCAGCATCAATGATCCACCAAGACAGACTGACAAGCTCTCCAGACCAGAATGTTCATTAGACAAGATGCAATTGCAATACAAAATTCCTGAAAGTAGTTCCGAGGGACCCAGTGTGTCATGGCCATACTTCTATATCTAGTTGAGATGAGTCCATCTTGTATGCTGAAAAAGCATCTTCTACACCCCTTAAAGATGAGGGATAAGCAAAGCAACTGGGATGACGAGAGGAGAACAGCAAAAGCTATCTAGAGTCTTTGTTGGTTCCCCATAACTATAGTAGCTGAGCACCAGACCAGAAGTACAGCTAGTGCAAAAAATCTGATTTCAATCAAGTGGGACTGGGAGCTATCATGAGCCAGTAGCCAGGAGGATCTTCCCGAATACAGTGATCTCCATCTCTGAGACTGACGACAACAGGCTGTTGACCAGTGGCTTTGGTCTCCCGATCAGTCCTGAGCTCTTGGCAACACGAGGGGTCGATCTAGGTGCTCCTGCTGGGGGGCACGTGCCTCGGTGGTTCTGTATCAGGATACCGGCGAGGTTCGCCTCAAATCCCGCTGTTGGTGCCCAAGGTCTGGGGATCGAAAAGGGTTCCGCTAAGCCAGCCTCTCTGGCTTTGTGGTGTGACGACTTTGGGCGGGCAAGTTGTGGCGGGACGTCCCTCGCGATGGGGAATGGTGCCACTGAGGTGAGGATGTATGCAGAGGTCCCAAGGCGGGTTTACTCCAAAACCTGGGTACTGCTGGAGCCAGTGTGGATGGCACCGGGAGCATCAGGATTTCCTGAGCTGCCTGCAGAGCTTCGGGCATCAACGGCACCTGAAGCTGACAGAGGTCTGTGTCGCTATCCAGGGATGCAGGCAAGGGTATGGGATGGGCTGCACCACTCACCTTGAGCTGGAGCCTGACTTCCGGGGGGAGAGGGGGGTAAGGAAGAGGAGTGTTGAGCTGCCCAGCATGGGTCTTTGCTTGCCCCCAGCCCTCTCCCTTCTCTTGCGGGATGTAGGAGATCGCCCCCTCAGTCTTCTTCAGGTTCTTGGCCAGAGCCATGGGGGGTGGGGGGTGGAAAATGGTGCCAGCCCATGGATGGTGTCAGCTGGGCACTCCACACCGATGCTTGGTACCGAGTCAGCGCTCCAAGGCAGTTGTCATGCTCCTTTTTAGTCCTTGGTTTGAAGGACTTTCAAATATGACACTTGTTGCTTATATGCCCTTCACCCAAGTACCTAAGACAGCTACTATGGGGATTGCTGATAGGCATGGGCAGCAATTGCAGAGCTTAAAGCCTGGGGAAGGCTTTAAGAACTACTAACTATATACACAACTAAATTACAGGTTCTGCAAAGTTCGCAAGAATGGAGAACAATTAACACTAGTCCAAGCAGCAGACGTTCCAGCACCATAGCTGGCGGGAAGAAGGAACTGAGGGTGGGGGGAAGCCAGTGGCACTCCTTATACCGTGCCATGTGGGCGCCACCCCAGAGGGGACCAGAGCCGGTCCCCTACGGATACTGCTAGGGGAAAAATTTCCAGCACTGGTGCATGGGGCGAGCATACACCCCTAATACGGAATGAACATGAGCAAGCACTCAAAAGAATAGGTATTGCAGAGTGGTGTGCCTGAGGCACATCTGCAGTTGCCACAGGATCAAATCTGATTACCTTTGGGAATTCCTGCCAAATCTCTCAATGGAAGCAGAGTTGATAATCTGTATTATGGAGATGGCTACACCTGGACAACTACTGAGAAACTGTCATATCAGAGTGGGTCAGCACCAACACAAGCCAGCTCTTGAGAGTTGTACTCAAAAGGAAAGAAGTTCCAAAACCCTATCCTGCCTACATTTTTTAAGTCCTCATTACTTCTAAATTTACATGCAGAAGATTGCAATTCTCCTGGCATGAATAGGTAAGCTTGCACCTGTAAAACTGTAGGCAATCTTAATTAGGAGACACATTTAAAGATGAAGCTTCAAACATAATTTAAAGAATCTTTTTCTGTTTCTGTTATACCTGCAAAGTTCAGATTTGAGTCCAGTTGCTCACTTTCTTATGAAGTCTACTCTTTGCAATTATTCGGACTTCTAAACATCTTTCAGTTTAGGACTAATAGATTGAAAATAACTACTTGAGTAGATACACTGACATTAGCAAAGGCTTGCAAATATGCACTAAAAAGCAGTTTAAATATAGTTATTTTGAAACTGTCTTCAGGAAAAACTAGAAAATAGTAATATATATTTCCTTCTGCAAATTTGTGGTTAACAGAATGATAAATAAAAATTCAGTTGCATAAGCTTATAGTTTCCTGTTATGTTTAATGGTAGCTTCTTCACAATGGGTAAGATCTTCCCCCCCACCCTCTATACAACCTTGACTCAAACAGCAAAGTACCAGAGCCTTACAAACCAAGGATAAAAATGCAGCATTATGATTCATCTTTAGTACTTCACTACTGCTACATAAGTTTTCATAACAGCGAAGTGGAGAAGCATTGCTACAACATCCAAAGGTTAATGTTTTAGTAAGTGTCTTATTTGATAAAGTTCTCTGAACATAGATTAACAGTATACAGCTTTTCATTTTACAGAAGCAAACTCTACAGTTAAGGTTACATATGGAATCTCATACAATTACAAACCCATTTTCTCTGATAATGTTGAAAAAAATTCTTTAGGGCTACAACTTTTCCTGCTTGGTTTTTACCCAGAGATGATTCATTCCAGGAAGTCTGAACTTTTAGCTATTTGAGTTAAAGGAAAAATTAAGAAAGAGAGAAGAAAGGAGAATGGGTTTTCTGCTTTGAGACATGAGATTGGTTTTTTTTGCCCACCAATAACTTATACGTGGGCAGCAGAGCTCCAAACTTGGCAAGTTTGGAACAGAGTCTCACTGGTATCATTTCCCATACCACCACCTCCAATATATTTGTCATTCTCTCTCCCTTCTTGTTCCTTCACCCAATCTCTCCCATGACATGCAAGTACCTTGCTTTGAGAGCACTGGGAAAGGTGGGTTCTTCACCACATCTCTCCCCAGCTACAGCCATTGCCGAAAGTGGTTCCACTGAATGGGGAGTTTTCTGCACCTTGGCCTATCATATCAATAGCTGTGATCATGATGGTTATCAAGTGGCCAGAGTGCTGAGAGCATAGTAAGAGTTACAGCTGAGAAAAGCCAGTTGCTGTTTGCCAGAGGAAGTGGAGCATTCAAGTCTATATATTCCTTGCACAAATTCAAAAAGCCATTTTGGAGTCCTGCCTGATTAGGCTGCTCCCAAAACAATCTGCATAGTCTCTTGGAAGGCTGTGGCCTCTCCCTCACTAGGGCATTGGTAACTCACAAAAAAAAAGAGCTGGTTTGTGCACAGGTTTGCTGTTTGATGCTAAATATTAGAAATTCAAGCTTTGACTGCCCTGGAAGACTAATGGATTACCAGAGAATAATTCACGACACCAGAAAAATCCATGAAAATGAAATCCGATTAACTGAAGAGTGGTGTTTTTTAATTTTTTTTTTTTTTTTCTCTTTTTTTTTTTTTTTTTTTTTTAAACACACAAATGCCTAGAACAAACAGTTGAAAGAAAAAAAACTGAACAGCATGCCTTCAACTAAGGGCCAAGAACGCTAATAACCCTAAGCAGAAAAGTGCCTTTAAAAACCCACTTTTTGTCTGTTTATATATCAGAAACAAACAAGTGTACAACCCCAAATTCTCTTTTGCAGGTCATCTTCAACATCAGAACAAAGGTAGAATGGTGGGTATAAACAAGTTCAAACTTGAGATTTTAGGATCCCAGAATTTGCTGAATGGAGCAAAGATTTCCAACTTCTTGTTAAAAAAAACCCAAAAAACAAACAACCTCTCTTCTGCAACAGTCTCTGAACCACATATACGATTCTCAGCTGCCTGGTTTATTCAGCTGTGCAGAAAGCCATCTACCTCTAAGCATTAGGTGGTAGCATGAACTCACTCTATTTAAAGCAAACAATCTCAAAATGATCAGGACTATTCAAGTTAGTGAAAAGAATAAGCTGTAATATGATTTTATAAAATAATATATGGCACAGGGAAGACTGATTGGGTGCATCTATAGCTGGAAAACCAAGGCCAAGATTTAAATAAGTGGGTACCTGAAGTTAAGTTCTTGAGCAAGTAGCCTGATTTTCAATAATGCTAAGCACCTAACAGCGCCCATTAACTTCAATGGGAGCTGCTAAGAACTCCGCACTTTTTAAAGTCAGCAAGTGACTAAAAATAGTTTTTTTTTAAAAAAAGCCTACACATCTAAGCTGCTATTACTAAAAGTTTTGAACATAAGAATGGCCATACTGGGTCACACCAAAGGTCCATCTATCCCAGTATCCTGTCTGACAGTGGCCAATGCCAGGTGCCCCAGAGAGAAACGAACAGAACAGGTAATCATCGAGTGATCCATCACGTTGCCCATTCCCAGCTTCTGACTTTTGGCCTAAGGGAAAGCTGAGAAAACTAAAGAGTTTAAGAGACTACATATATAACCCACAGAATTAATTGTAATGAGATATCATAGCAAAGAACTTAAAAAGCAAGATTTGGATATTAGAATGAATGTCTATACTAGGTTGGAGGACAATTCATAATGGATATTAATGCTCTCAGTGCATGACAGACTATCAGTTTTCCCCATAGGCCTGTTATTGCCAAACTGACAATACTGCTGTATTATTTTTAGGTCCAGAAGGATTATATTTTTTAATCCATAAATGTTAATTTCACTGTACACACACAAACTGATGGGAAAAAAAAATACTTCTACCCATAGTTGAAATTTAGAAATAGGCAAAGAAAGAAAAATGCTGCTTGAGAACTTACTGAAGTTTTATTTAAGGCTATTTACTTTGTATATTTGACATATGTTGACAATTTGTGTTTTAAAGGTTATAAAGTTTTAACGCTGAGTCTCAATATCAACAGTTATTAAATATTAGGGTACTTGTAACCACCCACGTTACAGCGCGGCTGTGGCAGCGCTGTGACGTAGGGAGTGTAGACATGCTTTAGCACCTGGGGAGAGCTCTCCCAGTGATTTAAGAACACCTCAAATGAGCAGTGGTAGCTTTATCGCCAGGCAAGCGCTGTCTATACTGGTGCTTTTCAGCGCTAAAACTTTTGCTGCTCAGGGGTGTGTTTTTTCACACCCCTGAGCAGCAGAAGTTTTAGCATTGGCAGTGGCAGTGTAGACAGCGCCTTAGAGAGACAAGGTAGGATGAGATCTGTTACCTCACCTTAGATCTAGGAAAGGTACACAGCATCTCAGCTAAATACAAGGTGGAACAGATCGTTTAGCATTACTAGTTAACGCACATTTCAAGCGAACATTTAAGAGGAAGTGGCCCCATAACACCCCTCCAGTTATAGGGAGGAAAAGGAAGGGGGGGGGTGAGCTAGCTGGGGGGTGAGGGGAGGGTCGGGTTGTTAGTGATTTATAGCTTGTTGTAATAAGCCATAAACCCAATGTCTTTACCCAATAGAGAAGATTGTGTATTTGGGTGGTCTGTTCTATGATCCAGAGAAAACCTGCTCAATACAGAAATAAAACCCCCGACTCCTAGTTGTCACCAAACACCCCACACTAGAACCCAAATAGCTACAACTCGTACTCAATGGGGACCCCATCCTGAAAAATCTTTCCTGAACCACCTCTTCTGGCCTTCAAACAACTCCTTAGCCTCTCCAAGCTCATTATCAGAAGCAAACTCCTCACAAACCAGGGCACACAAACTCCAAGCCGCATCAGACCTTGCCAGAACAGATGCAAAACCTGCAGACACACCTCCACTGCTACAATGATCAACCCCTCCCACAACACACATTTCCAAGATTCATGGATCCTACACATGCATATCACATATGGTGTACCTCATCCAATGCTCTAAATGCCCCATAACTGTGGGGTGAGGCCAGGCAGTCACTACTTGCTTCTATGAACTCACAGGAAATGATGATTAAAGAGGTGTTAACAGGCCAACCCTTATGAGTAGAGGGGTGTTAACAGGCCACTTCACCTCAGATGGTCCCTTAAATATGCGTCAGCTAGTTATGCTAAACAATCTGTTCTGTTTTTTACTTAGGGCTTGGCTACACTTACAAATTTGCAGCGCTACAAAGCGCCAGTGTAGTCAAAGCCCCAGCGCTGGGAGCGCGTTATTCCCCACAGGGAAGTGGAGTACGGACAGCGCTGGGAGAGTTTTCTCCCAGCGCTGGCGCTTTGATTACACTTAAGCGCTTCAAAGCGCTGCCGCGGCAGCGCTTTGAAATGCAAGTGTAGCCAAAGCCTTAGTTGTGACACTGAGTATGTTTCCCTGACCTGAAGAAGAGATCTGTGTAAGCTCGAAAGCTTGTCTCTCTCACCAACAGAAGTTGGTCCAATAAAAGTTATTGCCTCACCCAGCTTGACTCTCATATCCCAGGACCAACACAGCTACATCACCATGTACAACAATGGAAGTTACTAAATATTGTCTGACCCTTAGTATTTTCTGCAACTATGAAAATAAACTGATAAAAATTAAAATGCTTAAAAATAAACAAAAAATAAATTTCTGCCAAGCCTAGTTATGTTCTTAAAAACATTTTAAAAAAAAACAACACACCCCTGCCCACTGAAGCATCTGCAACTGCCCAGCAGAAGAGATGGACCATTGGTCAATAGACAACTACTATATTCTCAATTTTACTGCCTTCATGAGCACTTTCAATGGCAACCTTAAACTCAGTTTCTACCTTTCACAACAAGGAAGAGGGAGGTGGAGGGGAAGTTAACGTGAAGAATTATGACCCCAATCCTGCAAAGACATATGTACCCACTTATAAGGGACTGCTCATAGTGTGGGATTACTTGGCATGTAAGATTTACACACATGAACAACTTTTGAAGGATTGGTGCCTAGGTTAATAACTAAGAAGAGGACATCTTCAATCGGAGTTTTACCAGAATTTTCTAGTCGTCTGGTTTGTAACTTCTGGGGGCCCTAAGGATTTCATTACTACTACTCTGCGGGAACTGCTTTCCTAGATATTTTAATACTGTACAGTCTCTCTCTGTTTTTTTCCCCACCAGCAATGTTTTCTTGGGGTCCACTCAAGAAGCTATTGCATCAGGACCAGGATTAGGTTACAGGAAGCAGATAAAAGGAGGCTACAGCTAAAAAGGTCACTTGGTGGCTACATTATATTACTGGGGCCATTAAATACTGTGTATGTTTTATTCTGGGGTTGAAGCTACTCTAAATATATATTTGTGGGAACAAATAAATTTTCCTTAGAAGTATTTGGGAAGGCAGGAAGTAGGCCATGATGTCTTTGTAGTTTCACACAGGGCAGGGACTATTGCTCACACATTAGGGTAGCTTCACGAAGCAACATTTTAGTGAAAGTCAATTGAGATCCCTGTGCCTCCAATTGGGGAAAATACTCTGGAGGGGAAAGCATAAGTGTGCATACACCAGGGTCCAGGAGGAAGATTACATGCAGTCTCCAACAACATACCTGTCACAAAAGGATTCAGGATACTAGCCCCCTTTACAAAGATATAATACTTCAAATAAAAATGCAGACCTTAAAACAAAAAAACCACCACACAGATACAATGAATTTTAGCTTTGTCCCAGGTCAAAGAGTTACAGAAATTAACTGATGCAGAAAATGCACAAAACAACCGAAAGTATTTTTTTCTCCATAATACTTAAAAATATTGGAGAAGGTGTGTTTCAATTTAGCATGTCTCCCCAACCCTTCTAGTTTGCAATACTAACAGGGCTGCAGTTGGACAATATGGAAATAGTGGAACAGACTAAAAATAGGAATTGAATCATCTGTTGTCACTGTCCAAAATGAGGAAGCCTGGGGTCAAAGCCCGTGGCCCACAGCAGAAGCCCGAGGGATTCAGCCCTGGGTGTCAGGGTTCAGGTTACAGGCCCCTCGCCTGGGGCTGAGCCCTTGGGCTTTGGCTTTAGCCTCTTTCCCACTCCCTGGCTCAGGCTTTGGTCCCCCCTCTTAGGGTTGCACAGTAATTTGTGTCATCAGAATGGGGTTGTGGTTCAATGAAGTTTGAGAACCCCTGCTTTACAAGTTAGGGGTCCCTTCTCTTCACTGATTTTGCTGTATTTGCCAAGCTCCACATTTGTAGACCTAATGAACACACAGGAAAAAAAATTATACCTCATAAAGAACTAAAACAAGGCACAAAGTCCTCAAAGGCTATTTTTATTTGAAGTTATAAAGTGGGGCGCTCTTGTTTCTACATTAGCAACAACTCTTTTCTACCCTGTATTTGATAGAACATGGCTGTCTGGGGACTAGTAGGTACTTCAAAATGTCAAGAGCGAAGACATTTCAGCTGAGGAGAAGAGGGATTTTTAGAATGTTTTATTTTTTTTTTTTAAACCCCTTGTGAAAAAGTAGGAATTTTCTGTAATATTTTTAGGAAGCTTATGTGTGCTTCAGTTTCCTTCTACGTTTTCGATTGCTACCCAGTAGGTGCAAAAGGGATAACCCTGATCCTGGAACAGTGCAGGAAACACAAGTGCAAAATTAATGGGTTATTAAAAGGATTGGTTAAAACTGACACAGATCAACAGAGGCTCCAGAGACAACGGAAGCCCCAAGGACCAAAATGATCTACACTCAGCAGCAGGAAGCTCCAGCAAGTGGGGCAAACTCAGCATGGCCCTGCCTGGAGACAAAAAGAGTGGGAGCTGGCCAGCAGGGGATGAAGAGGGGACTTCTGGAAGAGGCTGGCTGTTGTCACCTGGCACTCTCCAAAGGGTCAGAGAGAGACAGGCCCTAAGGTGGAATCTACTACAATAGGGGTAGGCAACCTGTGGCACAGGAGTTGATTTTCAGGGCACTCACACTGCCTGGGTCCTGGCCACTGGTCCAAGGGGCTCTGCATTTTAATTTAATTTTAAATGAAGCTTCTTACACATTTTAAAAACCTTATTTACTTTACATACAATAGTTTAGTTATATATTATAGACTTATAGAAAGAGATCTTCTAAAACCCTTAACATGTATTACTGGCATGCAAAACCTTAAATTAGAGTGAATACATGAAGACTCAGCACACCACTTCTAAAAGGTTGCCGACCCTTGTACTACAGCTTGGCTGGTGGAGTCCATCTGGCCAAGCCAGAATAATAGGTCTTTTACTTACCTTCTCTATGCTAACATAAGGACTTAAAATGTTGTGTTCTAGCCGACTATTAAACCCTACTGTTTTGAAAACGCAGCCTGGTGTCACTGAAAATACTTGCTGTGGTGCATTAGTCCCTGAAGAGCACAGAGTCTCTAATCAGGAGTCTATCTGAAATGAACAAGCTGGGCAGAGCTCATGGTATGAAGCAAGAGTGCTTGAGCCCAGAGGCTCAGGTCTGGTCTACACTACGCGTTTAAACCGATTTTAGCAGCATTAAATTGATTTAACGCTGCACCCGTCCGCACAACGAGGCCCTTTATATCGATATAAAGGGCTCTTTAAATCGGTTTCTGTACTCCTCTCCGACGAGAGGAGTAGCGCTGAAATCGGTATTACCATATCGGATTAGGGTTAGTGTGGCCACAAATCGACGGTATTGGCCTCCAGGCGGTATCCCACAGTGCACCAATCTGAACTCGGATGCACGGGCCAGGTAGACAGGAAAAGCCCTGCGAACTTCTGAATTTCATTTCCTGTTTGCCCAGCGTGGAGCTCTGATCAGCACGGGTGGCGATGCAGTCCCAAATCCAAAAAGAGCTCCAGCATGGACCGTACGGGAGATACTAGATCTGATCGCTGTATGGGGAGGCAAATCTGTTCTATCACAGCTGCGTTACAGAAGACGAAATGGCAAAGCATTTGAAAAAAATCTCCAGACAGAGGCCACTGCAGGGACTCAGCACAGTGCTGAGTGAGAAGCGTAACGGAAAGCCAAAGAATCAATTGGACGCTCATAGAGGGAGGGGGTACTGAGGACTCCAGCTATCCCACAGTCCCCGCAGTCTCCGAAAAGCATTTGCATTCTTGGCTGAGCTCCCAATGCCTGTAGGGTCAAACACATTGTCCAGGGTGGTTGAGGGTATAGCTCGTCAATTTATCCCCCCCTACCCCCCCGTGAAAGAAAAGGGAAAAAAATCGTTTCTTGACTTTTTTCAATGTCACCCTATGTCTACTGATGCAGTGAACAGCAGCATCCTCTCCCCTCCCCGGTGGCAGATGGTACAATATGACTGCTATCCATCATCATCAGCAGCCCGTGAGTGCTTCTGGCTGGCTTCAGGTGAGGTCGGCCAGGGGGTGCCTGGGTAAAAATAGGAATGACTCCCGGTCATTTCCAGTAGATGGTACAGAACGGCTGGTAACCGTCTTCATCATAGCAACTGGGGGCTGAGCTCCATCAGCCCCGCCCCTTCATGTCTAAAGAAAAGATTCTGTACTGCCTGGACTATCATAGCAGCTGGAGGCTTCCTCCCCCTCATTTTATCTCACTAACAAGTCAGTGTTTCTTATTCCTGCATTCTTTATTACTTCATCACACAAATGGGGGGACACTGCAACGGTAGCCCAGGAGGGTTGGGGGAGCAGGGAAGCAACGGGTGGGGTTGTTGCAGGGGCACCCCCTAGAATGGCATGCAGCGCATCATTTCTGTGGGATCTGACACGGAGCGGCTGTGCTCTCTGGTACACTGGTTCTCTAGCACACTTGCCCCATATTCTAGGTAGGACTGACTCTATTTTTAGATACAACATAAAGGAGGGGATGACCCGGAGAGTCATTCCCATTTTTGTCTTTGCGCCCACGGCCGACCTCAGCCAAGAGCACCCATGACAGTAGCAGACGGTACAGAACGACTGATAACGGTCTCTGCTATCGTACAAAGGCAAATGAATGCTGCTCTGTAGCACTGCAGTACCGCCTCTGTCAGCGGCATCCAGTACACATACGGTGACAGTGACAAAAGGCAAAACAGGCTCCATGGTTGCCATGCTATGGCGTCTGCCAGGGCAATCCAGGGAAAAAGGGCGCAAAATGATTGTCTGCCGTTGCTTTCACGGAGGAAGGAATGAGTGACGACATTTACCTAGAATCACCCGTGACACTGTTTTTGCCCCATCAGGCATTGGGGTCTCAACCCAGAATTCCAATGGGCGGGGGAGACTGCGGGAACTATGGGATAGCTACGGGATAGCTATCCACAGTGCAACGCTCCAGAAATTGACGCTAGCTTCGGACCAGGGACGCACACCGCCGAATTAATGTGCTTAGTGTGGCCGCGTGCACTCGACTTTATACAATCTGTTTTACTAAACCAGTTTATGTAAAATCGGAATAATCCCATAGTGTAGACATACCCTCAGTCTCAGAGGCAGAGAGGATGTGTGGCCTACCCTGAAAGAAGAGTGAGACCCTTTGGGGGTCAGTGTTACTGAAGGGGTTCCTCCAAGAGACTGTTTAAAAGCTAGGCCATAGCACTGATCCTGTGAACCCATGACATGTCTATCAGCTCAAACACTGACAAACACTTGAGAGAAGTTTTAAACAAAATTCAGAGCCCTGCGCAGATACAAATTTATATCCACAGATGCAGATATCTGCGGATATAAATCAGTATCCGTGGAACCACAAGGCTCTCCCAGGAACCGCTGCGGTGAAAGGAGCCAAATGTGGGACCACTGCTCCAGGAGCTGGCACCATGTGCCCGCAGCTCCTCTGGCACAGCTGTACCACCTACAGCCCCGGCTTGAGCCCTTCCACGCAGCTGTCTGCATCTCCCCTCTGGGAGGCAGGCGCACCGCATGAACCCTAAAGCGAGACCAGGAACAGCTGCCAGTGAGCCTGGTGCCCACCTGGTTCCGCTCATACTGATTTATATCCATGGATATAAATCTGCATCTGTGCGGGGATCTAAAATCTTGAGCATTCCACCTCTGCCCATGCTGAATTAAGTACTAAAACAACCTTGTACTACAGTTCTCTAGTTTCACAAGGAGCCCTGGTTTAAAAAAAAAAAAAAAAGGCGGGGGGGAGAACTCGTAAAAAAGGTTTCATGTCTTTTTTTTAAATGTGACCATGTGAAGCACTCCTTTTTCAGGTCATCTAACAACCAGATGCATGATAGAATATTGGTCTGGAACCCAAAACAAAAAAGTTGTCTCAAATTAAACAAATTGTTGGTACATGAAAGGAATGTCTAGTTACATAAAATGCCTGGCTGTTTCTGATACAGCCTTGGTAGTTTTAAGTGCCTAAAATTGGCTTTAAAGAGAACTTGGGGAAGCTGATGTTTCAGTTCTGGTGGTGGGGTTTGTTCTTTTGGGGGTTCATTTGGGAGAACTTTCTATAGGGATATGAATGTAACTGAATACTTTTGATTTTGGCACAGAAACATACTATTAGTCTCAGTAAAAAAAAGTGACGTAGACAATGCTCAGTGTCAAATTTTTGAAGCTTAAATGAATCTGAGTTTTTGATAAACCTTGACCTAGAAAGAAAAGCAGCTTTTTATTAAATTACTGAATATCTTTAACCTTTCATTGCATCTCATAGCAAAATCTGTATTAAATTATAGGATGAGATAGGACAAGGAAAACCACACCACATTCCTACCTCAAATTCAAGAGTTCTCCACACATTGCTACTGTTCTTATTTTACAATCCTCCTACATAGAGACTTTGTTACTGTTGTGTCATGAATACGCTACAATTAACACACTATTTTGACTGACACAGAGCACAGTTCCTGCTAGCCAAGTACTATTTCCCTGACAGTAAGCCTTGTTTACACTAGAGAAGGTTTAAGACTATTTCTTCTATTAACAACTCCAGTTCAGTTCCACCACCATTTACAACACTGGGAAGCACACAGAGATAATCTACTAACCTTTTAGGCACCTTGTCAATCAGCTTTGCTCTGAGCAATTACATGACATTGCTTAAAACGCTGATAAGAACGGCCGTACCGGGTCAGACCAAAGGTCCATCTAGCCCAGTATCTGTCTACTGACAGTGGCCAATGCCAGGTGCCCCAGAGGGAGTGAACCTAACACACAATGATCAAGTGATCTCTCTCCTGCCAGCCATCTCCATCCTCTGACGGACAGAGGCTAGGAACACCATTCCTTATCCATCCTGGCTAATAGCCATTTATGGACTTAGAACTGGATAAATTCATAGTGGTTCTTTTAAACACTGCCATAGTCCTAGCCTTCACAACCTCCTCAGGTAAGGAGTTCCACAAGTTGACTGTGCGCTGCGTGAAGAACTTCCTTTTATTTGTTTTAAACCTGCTGCCCATTAATTTCGTTTGGTGACCCCTAGTTCTTGTATTATGGGAATAAGTAAATAACTTTTCTTTATCCACTTTCTCCACATCACTCATGATTTTATATACCTCTATCATATCCCCCCTTAGTCTCCTCTTCTCCAAGCTGAAGAGTCCTAGCATCTTTAATGATGGTCCATCTATGCTAGGCAATTGTCCACACTAGGAGTAAAGGTGTATTAACACAAGCATTGAAACCCTAAAGGAGACTAGGCAAATTTTAACATGTTAGCTGGCTGAGTTTCAATGTTCAGTTTGTACAGGGGTTAGTAAGACAATTCACAGAAACAACATACCTGACATGGTCAGGAAAACATGAAATGCTAATGCCTCAGTCTTGGAAATTTCCACCACCTCCTTTCTTGATCACTTTGACCACCACCACCAACCTGCCTATCACTCAGGCCCAGAGCCTGACTTGAACCTCTCTCTAGGTTCTCATATCCAAGCTATATCTAAATATTGCTGATTCTTTCTCCATAACATCTCTAAGATATGACCTTTCCTATCCAACCACACTGCTAAAACTCTCATCCAATCTCTCATCTCGATAGTGCAACAATCTTAACCCACCCATACCCATTCAGAATGCTGCTGCAAAGATAATTTTCCTAGCTCATTGCTATAACCATGTCATCCCTCTTTCTGAATCCCTCCACTGGCTCCCCCTTCTCTGTTTCCCAAACCTGAAGAAGAGCGCCATGTAAGCTATGAAGTTTGTTTTTCTCACTAACAGAAGTTGGTCCAATAAAAGATATTACCTCACCCTCCTTGTCACTCTGATATGATACACAGTCAATTCAGGAATTGATCAGAAAGGAGCAATAACCACACCCCCTTTCCGTATGGAATGTGAGGGAGCAGAGCCAGGATTGAGGGGGAGAGGCAGTGATCCCCTACAGGCCCAATTCCCTCAGGGCAGCCGTGGAGGGAGAAAACAAGAGAAGGTTAATGGGGACAATGGCCTGACAGACTCCCTCTATGATAGTGAGATGATCAGCAAGACTTTGGCAGAGGGGAGCAGCATTCAGAGGTAATTCTTGCCCTAGGAAAGAACACAATGGGAACAGCAGATCTCAAAGATGGGCACCTCGTTCTAAGATGGGCAAGAAAGATGGAGGTAACTGCCTGTACATCTGGAGATGGGGGAGGCACATCTGGAGACGGGGGGGGGGGGGAATAGAGGAATTGGAGCATGGCTAGGGCTCAGGCCCGTCTCGCGGGGGAAAACGACGGAGAAGGGAAGGGAGGCCACAGGCCCGTCTCAAGGAGGGGGAAGAGAAGGGAGGCCACAGGCCCGTCTCGCGGGGGAGGGAAGGGAAGGAGAAAAGGGAGAAGGGAAGAGAGGCCACAGGCCCGTCTCCCAAAGGGGGGGGGGGGGAAGAGAGGGAGGCCACAGGCCCATCTCGCGGAGGGGGGAGAAGGAGGCCACAGGCCCGTCTCCTGGGGGGCCCAGGATATTGCGGGGGGGGGGGAGGCCGAGCCCTGCTTCCCGTGTGCGGGGCGGGGCGGGCCAGGCTCCCCCTGGGGGGTCCGCGCCCGGCTCTCAGGGGCGTTGCGGGGAAGCTCCGGCCCGGGCTCCAAGCCCCCGCGCCCCGCTGGCAGCCGGTTCCGCGCTACGATCCCGTCTCACCTGCTGCCCCGGCTCCGCGCTCCGTTCCTGGGGGCTCAGCGCAGAGCGAGCGGGCGGCCGGGCGCCCCTGGGTCCCGGTCCCAGCAGCCCCTGCTCGCGAGACTCACCCTCCTTAGGGGCCGATCTAAAAACTCCACACGGGGGCCGCGCGGCCCATCCCTGCCGCCCAATCATTGGCGAGGTCATTGCCCTTCCGGCTCGCTGATTGGACGGCATGAATATCAATTAGCAGTCTGTTTGTCTTCGGCCCCACCTTCCATCCGGCCCCGGCGTACGCTGGGGGTTGTAGTTCTCAGGCCTCAGCGTAACTCCCGCAGTTCCAGCCTAGGGAAGAACTTTAATGGCAGGCGTGTCAGCTGGACAGAGGGTTTGAATGGGGCTCTCTGGGTGCCTGGCTCGCCCTGGGGCAGCAGAGCACTGTAGCCATATGATATGTGAGCCCCTGAGACCAGCCTGAGCAACTATCTGAACTAGAAACTCTGAGATGCCATAGGCCCAGGTTTACCAAGAGAGATGCTGTCCCCCAAGAGACATCTATCACTATCCACCTTGGCTACAGCAGACCCAAACCTCCCATACACACTGTCCTTCTTAGCCTTCTCACAGGTAACCTCCAGAACCCCACCATCACATACACATCAGAGCTAACAATTCCCAGCACTGGATGCTTGGGTTGAGCAAGGACCTCAATCTGGATCAAATGTGGAATTCCTGTTTTGTGAGAAGTTTCAGTGTTTGAAATTTGGTATCATTCTGAGACTAAGACCTGTCAGAGCTGGGTCTCCCTGGGCTTCCAGGCACTTGGCTCCATGGAAATGAGCCTGGAAGCTCTGAAAGCCCTGATTTGAGTCAGAGTTCTTAGGGCTTGCAGACTCTATGATATGGAGTCAGGAGCCAAGCCACAGTTGGACAGGTTTCCAGACCTGCCAAGCTCCTCGCTCCACAGCAAGGAGCTTGGAAGCCCTGGCATGACACATCTGTCCTGGAACCGTGCTGTGGACACGGGAGGCCTGGTGTCCATCAGAACCCTGGCTGCACGTTCATTGAACTCGACTTGCTTTTGCAAGAAAATTCAGGTTCGATGAACCAGCATTTTCTGACAAAACAAAGTTTGACTGGAAAATTTCTGACCAGCTTCAGGCGGACCACTTCCTCCTTGAGATGGAAATAAGAATTCCCTCAGTAGAAAGGCAATAAGAAACCACAACCATGATGTGCATCTTGGATAGTCCACAGTCCAAAACTACTCATGGAAACTTGCCTAGGCAGAGTTCTCTAAGGCACAGAAATGTTAGTGAGACACTACAGCCAACTCTTATTATTATTTGGTGTATTTTGTAAAGCCCCAGGTGCTTGTGGCAGGAAGTTGCATGAGGCTCACAGTTTTCATTTGAAAAAAGTAAATTTCTAGGCTAGCCTTCATGTTTACAGATAAAAGCTTGAAAATGTAAAGCAAGTGCACCCCCTCACAGCTTGGAAACCAGAAGGTAAATATAAAGAAACCAAAATGTATTATTATTTTTTATTAATCTCATGACTTTTAAACCAATCTCATGTTTTTTGGGGGCCTGGATCATGATTTTTGAATGGAGAGAGTGGATGTAGCATTGCCAACTCCTTGGTGCTGGATTTTGGGGTTGAGAGGAGGCAGTCTAGTTTAAGGAGTTATTTGACATCCAGGAAAATACCATTTCCCTGTTTGTCCAATCAAAACAGCTCAAATTTTGAATATTAAATACTTGTAATGAGTTAGTTGTGAACATCCTATATATCAAGAATTAATCACAGAAATCACATAGTGAATAATTTTGAACAATTAATACATTCTGAAAAATCACAATCTGAACAGAAAAAAGATGCAAAATTTGTAGAACAAATTACTCATTATGAATTGTCTACCCAGCTTTAGCTTCAGTTCAGTGTGATGAGGATACATGCGTTGTCACAATATGTTGCAATGTGCCAATGTAGTGTGTGGACCTAAACATATGGTGTAAATAAGAACATAAGAACATAAGAACGGCCGTACCGGGTCAGACCAAAGGTCCATCTAGCCCAGTATCTGTCTACCGACAGTGGCCAATGCCAGGTGCCCCAGAGGGAGTGAACCTAACAGGCAATGATCAAGTGATCTCTCTCCTGCCATCCATCTGCATCCTCTGACGAACAGAGGCTAGGGACACCATTCTTACCCATCCTAGCTAATAGCCATTTATGGACTTAGCCACCATGAATTTATCCAGTCCCCTTTTAAACATTGCTATAGTCCTAGCCTTCACAACCTCCTCAGGTAAGGAGTTCCACAAGTTGACTGTGCGCTGCGTGAAGAAGAACTTCCTTTTATTTGTTTTAAACCTGCTGCCTATTAATTTCATTGGGTGACCCCTAGTTCTTGTATTATGGGAATAAGTAAATAACTTTTCCTTATTCACTTTCTCAACATCACTCATGATTTTATATACCTCTATCATATCCCCCCTTAGTCTTCTCTTTTCCAAGCTGAAGAGTCCTAGCCTCTTTAACCTTTCCTCATATGGGACCCTCTCTAACCCCCTAATCATTTTAGTTGCCCTTTTCTGAACCTTTTCTAGTGCTAGAATATCTTTTTTGAGGTGAGACCACATCTGTACACGGTATTCGAGATGTGGGCGTACCATGGATTTATATAAGGGCAATAATATATTCTCAGTCTTATTCTCTATCCCCTTTTTAATGATTCCTAACATCCTGTTTGCTTTTTTGAACGCCTCGGCACACTGCGTGGACATCTTCAGAGAACTATCCACGATGACTCCAAGATCTTTTTCCTGACTTCTTGTAGATAAATTAGCCCTCATTATGTTGTATGTATAGTTGGGGTTATTTTTTCCAATGTGCATTACTTTACATTTATCCACATTAAATTTCATTTGCCATTTTGTTGCCCAATCACTTAGTTTTGTGAGATCTTTTTGAAGTTCTTCACAATCTGCTTTGGTCTTAACTATCTTGAGTAGTTTAGTATCATCTGCAAACTTTGCCACCTCACTGTTTACCCCTTTCTCCAGATCATTTATGAATAAATTGAATAGGATTGGTCCTAGGACTGACCCTTGGGGAACACCACTAGTTACCCCTCTCCATTCTGAGAATTTACCATTAATTCCTACCCTTTGTTCCCTGTCCTTTAACCAGTTCTCAATCCATGAAAGGACCTTCCCTTTTATCCCATGACAGCTTGATTTACGTAAGAGCCTTTGGTGAGGGACCTTGTCAAAGGCTTTCTGGAAATCTAAGTACACTATGTCCACCGGATCCCCCTTGTCCACATGTTTGTTGACCCCTTCAAAGAACTCTAATAGATTAGTAAGACACGATTTCCCTTTACAGAAACCATGTTGACTATTGCTCAACAGTTTATGTTTTTCTCTGTGTCTGACAATTTTATTCTTAACTATTGTTTCGACTAATTTGCCCGGTATCGACGTTAGACTTACCGGTCTGTAATTGCCGGGATCACCCCTAGAGCCCTTTTTAAATATTGGCGTTACATTAGCTAACTTCCAGTCATTGGGTACTGAAGCCGATTTAAAGGACAGGTTACAAACCTTAGTTAATAGTTCCGCAACTTCACATTTGAGTTCTTTCAGAACTCTTGGGTGAATGCCATCTGGTCCTGGTGACTTGTTAATGTTGAGTTTATCAATTAATTCCAAACCTCCTCTAGTGACACTTCAATCTGTGACAGTTCCTCAGATTTGTCTGACAGTTATCTGAGATTGTCACAATCAACATGGTTAACCTTGGTTTTATCCAATGTGCTCTGCTATAATTCATGCATCACTGTAAAATCATGTCTATATAAAAAAGTGAGAATCACATTGATTCGTCCCCTAAATTTTCTGTTCCTCCCTTGACTTATTGGGTTATCCAAGTAAGTTATGTGCATTGTGACCTAAGTTAGCAAGAACCAGGATGATCTCTACTTCTGGTAGGGAATTTCACAGCCTAGGGTTCTCCAGTGAGAACACTCTTCCTCCAGCCTTCTTTGAATTTCATCTGGAGGACACCTACCACATTGTCATCCTTGCTTGCTGCTGCCTGGGGTGTGGGGCACAAAAGGAGAGACGGTCACTGAGATAGCTTGAACCTGACTCTTGAGCTTTGACTATCAGGAACAGCATCTCAGAGGAAGTGAGCCACAGTTTGATGCCCTGTTGCAACATCCATATAGTGTTCCTGATCAGCTCTCTGTCTTTAACTTTCTTTCACTCTCAAAATGCTAGGTACAGCTGCATGTTTAAGGGATGCTGTTCAACTCCATAGCATCCAGGGTCCTGACTGTAAGCATTACTATTTGTGTTATGGTAGCACAGAGAGGTCCAAGTCAAGACAGGGTGCTGGACAAACACAAGGGAAAATATAGTCCCTGCCCCAAAGAGCTCGTTAGCATAGGCTATTGCTCAACCTTTTACAGGCCTCATTTTCACAGTTCTCTCTCTGACTCATCATACTATCCAACTCTTTCTCTCCCTGAATTGTTCCTACTGAACTTCTGCCTCAATGCTACACTCACTTCCTCATACCCTAACTCTTCAAATCATCTGCAGTATATCCAGAGATGGCAACATTTGTTATTAATGAAAAATACAGCACATTTCATAAGTATTGCAGATAGTGGAAAAGATTTTCACAGCTAGATGGCAACAAAAGAATTCCTTAACCCATTAGATTTCCTTTGGTAAAAGGAAGGAATTGTAATGCTGTATGAGCATTAAAAGCAGCTCCCTGTATTTAATGTCAGATACAATCTGATTCATTTTCAATATTTGCAATGGCAATAATTAAATATCTTGTAACTGGCACAAATTTAAGATAGAAATACATTACATATTCTCACTGCTGCACAGATTTTAATTGAGATTTACATTCCCTCTGGCATTATGCCTACATAGCCTTATGACTTGAAGGTTCATTTATGGAAACAGCATAGAAATGATCATAGATGTCAAATTAATTTTAGGTGACTAACAGAGTTTTGATTGCTTCTGAAAACTGCTCTCTAAAGAGAATAAGAAATGTTACTTTCTCTTATCATCACTTTGAGATGAAGGGAATTTGCTTCTTGAGCAACTTCACTTGAGTGGGACTAATATGTGCTTAAAGTCAGGCCCATGCTTAAGTATCATACTGAATTGGGGCCTAAGTCATTATAATCATCTCAGTTTTACAAGGGAGGCAGAGAGCCTGACTGCACTTGGAAATTTCCTGTATTGGGCCCTGGGATGCAAACCTGGTTTCCTCCCTAGCTCCTCCACGACCAGTGTTGAAACTGGTTGACCTGCTGGTATGGGCAGGTAATCACATTCTGTACTTATTGTAAGATCATTGATCCCTGTTCTAAACTCTGGTTGATCACATCCTGTGAAGAGCTAAATGCAGAAGTAAAAATTCTGTTTGTTTCACATATTTTTACTTTTTATTTCAGAAAATGAACATAGCAAACAACTGGCATAGCATATAACAATGGCAGGGTATACACTGAAAGTCCTCTCTACAACATTCTTACCTGTTAGTTTGTCACCACAAACAAATTTCAAAGTAAATATTTAATATATTACATGTTTTAATTCTAAATGGAAAAATGTCTCAACACACATTTAAAATACAAGTTACCAAATTCTGCTTCAGATATGCCAACCATAATTTGACTCTGCAGCCTACACATATGAGAAAGAGGGCTAAATTCAACCCTGGCATTAGCAGTCACAGTAGGAAGTGCTCCCATCTCCACCAGGTCTGGATTTTTTCCCGAGTCATTTCATTTTGCATATTATCTCAATATACAAGAAGTGGCTCCAATTCTTGCAGCCTGATAGGCAGTCATTTTCTGAGCTGTTTCTCTGGACATTAAGCCATTTTGAAGCATCTTGAACTGTTGTTCCCGACTCTCCTCCAACTCTTTCCAGTGGGGCTCTTGCAGAGAGTTCTGCAGAAATGAAAGACAGATGATCATAGTACAAACATGAGTGACTAATCAGATTATGGAATGAATTTTCACACAACAATCCGGATGGCTGGCAGACAAATATTCCATTTGATACCATCATTAGGGCAAGCACAGCAACTTTGTAACGGCCATGATGAATAGAAACAAACTGAGGTTGGGTGCACAATTTGTTTAATCTAGAAGAGGTTCTCACAAGAAATAGTTTGGTGGCCTTGATGGTGGCTGCTCTGACAATTTTTCCTAAAATACTTAATTAACTTTAGGAAAGACAAATAAATATGCCAAGTATCAGAGGGGTAGCCGTGTTAGTCTGGTTCTGTAAAAGCAGCAAAGAATCCTGTGGCACCTTATAGACTAACAGACGTTTTGCAGCATGAGCTTTTGTGGGTGAATACCCACTTCTTCAGATGCAAGAAGTGGGTATTCACCCACGAAAGCTCATGCTGCAAAACGTCTGTTAGTCTATAAGGTGCCAAATAAATATGCACATATCCATGTCCAAATCATTGCAATTTATTTATGTAGGGTTTTTTTCAGACTCAAAAATACTGTACAGTTGTCTCTATTCTTTACTGGACCTAAACAGAATTGAAACAAAGTAAGCTGCTTTGCATGTTCTTCTTTTGTTGTTATTGTTGTTGTTGTTTCTTTTGTTTTCTTGGTTGCTGGTTTGGGTTTTTTTGTTTGGTTGGTTTTTTAGACTTGCTAGCTAGTAAGTTTGCTCCTGTGAAAACTGGTATCTGTAGGTTTAGTAATAGACTTTCTCAGGCAGAGCAAGCTGGGGAACAAATTAAGCTCTGAATGGAGAGGTGGGTAGGGAGGCAGCAGGGGCCAGGAGCAATGAAGGGCTGCTTAAGGGCAGTGGGGGCCATGAGCGATGTGGGGAGGGGTGAGCACAGGGCTGGAACCCAAAGCCCCGCAGCTGGGGGATGGAGCCCGAAGCCCTGCGGCTGGAACCCGAAACCCCATTGCCGGAGCCTGCCACCCAACGCCCCAGGGCTGAAGCCTGAGCCCCACTTAGGGTGACTAGATGTCCCGATTTTATAGGGAGAATCCTGATTTTTGGGTCTTTTTCTTATATAGGCTCCTATTACCCACCACCCCCTGTCCCAATTTTTCACATTTGCTGTCTGGTCACCCTAGCCCCACTGCCCCTTCCCTTGGAAAGGGGGGAACTCACACTGGCTGCCTGCTACTCTGGTTTTTGTGGCTCCGGAGGAGGGCAGGGCCCAACCCCTACTGGTGGCCCCAAGGAAGGGGTGAATGCTTTGCCACCCTCTTCTAATCACTGCCCAGGAGGCTGTGGCCATAAAAAAAAACCCTGGCGGCCACGTTGGCCACATTTGAGAAACGCTGACTAGATTGTACAAAATTTTAGGCCAAGACAAAACCTAACTACATTTGGATTGTTATGCTCTATTGTCTCTTTCTTATGTTATCTCCCTCTCAGAAGTTTATCCTGGTAGTCCTATTTCAACACTCAGATGCATACATCTATCTCCTAGATCAAACTTTACAGGTGTTCTGATTCAACAGTTAGGTTCACAAAGACAGTATTCCAGAAAAGACCCGCACTGACAGGCAAAGCAACGTTATCATCGAATTGCCTCCAACAATGCTAGAACAACTTCTCTCTTTTACAATACATTTGTCTTCAGTTTTCTAAACTGTAATATAAATTCTATTTTGTTGTTAATTTAACAGTGTTAAAAATGTGTGTATGGAGCAAATTCTGCATTCATTCACGCCTGCGCAAAGTCAAACCCACTGAGTTCAAAGGGCTTACATAGGTGTAAGTGAGGCCAAAATTTGGTCCTGGCACTTCAACACCATCTTCTCCTTTCAATGTATTTAGGAATAGAGACGTAAGGCATCAAAAAGGTGGGCAGTACAAGCGGCATGCAGGGTGGACTATGTTGGAGTTATTGCACAGAAAGAGGGTTTACTGTCCTGCGGTGGAGATACTGGGCCACTTTCTGCTCTAAGGTAAACCCATGCAACACAATTGGACTAAATGGGTGTTGGGTGTAACTGACAAGAGTTTGCCTTGTTCTCTGAAATAAAACTTGGCCAGGGCTGTGTAGACCCAAGCACCAATGAGGGGGACTAGAGCAAACCTAATATCTTCTGCTGACCTGTGTTTTATTTATACAGTACTTTATATTGAATTAAAAAGTGATTTGTACTGCTATGTGCCTTAGGACCTGAGTGGAAGGAAGAGGAAGAGGACTAACATCTTATGATATTTAAAGTGTAAAGTTAAACAAAAGAGTAGAACTTCACAACAGTTATGGAACTCTTAAGCTTCAATTGATAGCTGCATTTACAGTCATATTTTACCTTTATACTGTCAAGGATCCTATCTATAGCTTTATAATTCTTTTTTATTTATTTCAAAATGTGTCTTACTCTTTGTAGTGATTTGAATAGCTTTATTACACTGCAGTTTTCCTTCGAGGCCTCTAATTATTGCATCTGCCTTTCTGTAAGGCTGCTATTCAGGAAAGCACCCCTATTTAGGGCCCACTTGCTGAATAAAGCCCCAAATACGTTTCTTTACTGAATAGGGATGGACTTAAGTATGTGCTTAAAGTTAAGCACATGCTTAAATGTTTTACTGGAGATTCTGAAGCTGCAGTGAGCAATCCTGTGAAAGGCTTATATTGGTGGTTCCCAAACTGTGGGTGTGGACCCCAGAGTGGGTTGTGACCCCATTTTAATGGGGGTCACCGGGACTGGCGTTAGACTTGCTGGAGCCAAAGCCAAAGCCCAAGCCCCATTGCCCGGGGCCGAAGCCAAAGCCCAAACCCCACTGCCCAGGGTTGTGTAGTAATTTTCATTGTCAGAAGGGGGTCACGGTGCAATGAAGTTTGCGGACCCCTGGTTTACATTATTGTACTACTTATATCTGAAAAATACAGCTTTCCCCTAGGCTGTGAATTCAGCCTAACAAGTCTCCTAACAAAATAGGCTATAGTTATTATTTCTATAGATTGGCCCATTTAACTCTAATCTTCCTATCACCTGTATTTCCCCTCTGTGGTCCCTCAAGGGTTACCCCTCTAGGTTCTCGGCTCCCCAGCCGTCACCTCTGTTGGGTAGACACTCACATCTCTATCCCTCTGAACCAAGAGTTTTCCAGGCTGCACAATTCCCTGTCTACACTAAGTGATATACCCCACAAGCCAGACTGCCTAAATAGGCCAGCATCTATGCTTTGGTTTCTCTCCAGAGGCTCTGAACAGGGTAATGGACTGCAGTTATAAGTTAGCACACAGCTCTTTAGAAGCAAGCACATTTATTTTTAATGTGAAAGCATTACAGAGAGAACATATTAACAACAATAAAAGAACCCATGTGCAAGCTAAAAAGTGTACCAGAGGTTACCCCAACTCCAACCTTGGGGTCTGGTAGGTGTCAGTCCTTCAAAATCCACAACTGGTTTTTCCCCAGTTCATAACTGTCTCAGTGTCAAAATCAGAATAACCATGAATAGTCCAGTCTTTCCTTTATACTGCATGGACTTTTGATCTGGGCTTCATGTAACAGGTGATCAGCAGACAATGCCCCCTCCTCAGGGTGCAGCTTCAAAAGTCTGGGTTTGTGCATAACTGAAGGTGGGGAATTTGTATTCCCCAGGAAAACCACTTAACACAATTTGTTCCTAAAGTCCATTCTTGGCTGGCACATTGTTCAAAATAGTCCTTTGTAACCCCAAGTCTCTCATCTGTTACATCTCTCCCCTTGAGAGGTACATACAGTTCTAGCTCACAATAAGAAATAAACCATTCATTTAATACAATGGACCCCAAAAATACTTAACTTAATTCAATAAGGTCTCCCAAGAATATTGCAAGAAATTGCCATATCTGTCACACTCCCATTGTGCTAATTGAAACTTAAAAAAAAATAATCTCATCATGACTATTTATTGTAATACTTATTTGCTTACTTCATATGACTCCCAAGATCTCCCTGGCCCTGCACCATCTTTCTGGCGTGTAATCTTTAAGATTTCAGCTTGCTTTTTACGCTCCATAGTTTTCTCTGTAATCTTTTTCTGCAGATCTAAAACACGTTCATCTTTCACAGGTCCTTCAGTTAACTGGGACTTTATTTTCTTCTCTTCCTGCCTGCAAGGTCAAAAATAAAGAAAAAAGGGGGAAAATAGATGGAAAAGGTCTATAAAATAAATCCAATCCAGATTAGAATCAAAATATATTACTTTGCAAATCACGAGTTAATGCACCAGCCTTTTACATCTGGTGACCAGTTAGATTCAATCAGGTTTACATTATATGAGGAAATGAATGTGGTGTTCTCAGCTTGATTCCTGTTGTTCACATAATATCACTAACCAGTATGGAACAATTCAGCATAATCTGAAGTCCCTTCTCAGTGGATGCAAGGACTATAATATAATATGTCTATATTGCAGCTGGGGTGTGTGAATGGCAGCTTGTGTAGATGTACCCATACTCGCTGTACTGTAGCTATCTTGCTAAAATAGAAGTGAGGACACCGTAGTACAATCTTCAGTACTGGTACATACTCACAGCCAGTACTGAAGCCTGAGCTACAGAGTACTCACTTCTATTTTTAGTGCACTAGCTAGAGTATGGCTAGTATGGATACATCTACCCAAGCTTCCATTCACAACCTCACTGTATTGTAGATGCACCTAGGGCAATGGTCCCCAAACTTTTTACCTCACCCCCACTTACCCCTTTTCACCCTGGCCCTGAGGTTGGGAGCATGGCTGCGGCTGAGGTTGGGAGCATGGCTGCGGCTCTGAGAGGGGGGGACATAGACAGTGGTAAGGGGGCCAAGGCTGGGGCCATAGCTTGGGGCAGGGCTGGGAGCAGAGCCTCGTCCAGGGGCCAAGGCTGAGAGTCGGGCCCTGCCATGGGGCTGGGAGCAGAGCCCTCAGCGCAGGGCCAGCAACTGGAGCCAGGGCCAGGAGCAGAGCTGGAAGGCGCTCCCTCCCTGCCCCCCATGGGGGCTAGCCAAGGCCCCTGTGCCCACCTGTGAGCATTCCTCTGTGCCCCCCTGGGGGGGGGTGCGCCCTACAGGTTGGGGACCTCTGAGCTAGAGTGACCAGATAGCAAGTGTAAAAAATCAGGACAGAAGGTGGGGTAAAAGGCACCTATAGAAGACAAAGCCCCAAATATCGGGATTGTCTGTCTTTATAAAATCGGGATATCTGGTCACCCTACATGTACCCGAATGGTGTAGAAGAGACAATGTAGCAATAAAGTAACAAAGAGAGTGGAAGAAACGCTGGGGTACCTCCTTTATTTAACACTCTCCTGCTGTTTTCCCCCCACTGCTACCCCTACTCTGCTACCTGCTTGGAGTATATGCTATATCAGTTTATGCTCACTTAGGGCTTGTCTATATGAACACGTAGTTTACAGTGAGCAGAAATGTAAATCTATCTTGCCCTAGCTTGCTGCACACTGAAGCCATGTCTACACTTACTGGTAGATTGGTATTGCTGCGATCAATGCAGCGGTGTTGATTTAGTGGCTCTAGTGAAGACCTGCTAAATCGATATCAGAGTGCTTCTGGTCAACTCTGGTGCTCCAGCACCCTGAGAAGCATAAGGGAAGTCATCTCCCGTCGACACAACATGGTGTAGACACCATGGTAAGTCGACCTAAGCTATGTCAACTTCAGTCACATTATTCACATAACCGGAGTAGCATAACAGGTCAACTTACCCCAATAGTATAGACAAGGCCTAACTGTCCATATGAACTGCTGCCGGGAACTAAACATTTCCTGGTGCGCTTTAATCTACTCTTGTCTATATAAACGTTTAGTTTTGAAACAAGTCCTTACTTCCTATAACCTCAACTTACTAACACCCCTTGTTGGGTAGGCTACGCCAACTTACATTCATATATCCACTTAGTGACATGTAACTTGCACTTCTATTTACATCACCTTTGAATTTGGCTCAGTGACTAGCTTCAGATCACAGTATTAAGATCACATTCTGGACAGTTATACCTTCCAGGTAAAATTCAAACTTAAAGTAAGAGGTTGGAACGCTACTGAAGCTAATGGCATCACAACTGCTTATACCAGGTTTGATCTGTCCCTTTCTCTCAGTTGATACGGCCAGGGCCGCCCAGAGGATTCAGGGGGCCTGGGGCAAAGCAGGGGAGCGGACATAAAAAAAGGCACCACCCGCTGCAGCACTTGTACTCACCAGGTGGCATTCTGAGTCTTCAGTGGCGGTGGGTCCTTCATTTGTTCCGCATCTTCAGCAGCACTAAAGGACCCGCCGCTGAAGTGCCACTGAAGACCCGGAGCGAGCGAAGGGCCCGCCACCAAAGTGCCGCCGAAGACCTGGACCGCCGCTGGGTGAGTAAAAATTAAAAAAGGGGCCTCTAGCCAGGGAAGGGTTTCTCGGCCAGGGCTCGTGGGGCCCTTGTGGGGCACAGGGCAAATTGCCCCACTTGTTGCCCCTCCCCCCCCCCGGGAGGCCCTGGATAGGGCTAATGGAACTTGTTTGTGATGATCACAGGTACATTTAACTGTTGAGCACTGAGTTTTGTAAAAGGATTTATGTGGTACAGTATTTCTCAAATGATTTTCCTGAAAATTTGAACAAAATAGCGATTTACTTGTCTAAGGCAGGGTGTGTGTTGGTGCTCTGCTTGGCTAATAGCAAATGTAGCTGTTACTCTGAGTGTGTAAAAGGGCCACACCTGTGGAAATGTTTAATACAATATAAATATATCCCCCCATCCCCCACCTCCAGTTCTTATTCTTCAATCTTTTTAGTGTAACCCAGACTCTTTCAAGGACTAGGGTCATTGACAAACAAACATAAGGTCTCCTTCTCAGAGGTGCTTTTCCCCCCAGGCTCTGAGATCACTGCGTCACCACAGAAGGTCTATATCAAATCCCTTAGAGATTCAGACACTCCCCATCCCTTAGAGAGGCTGTTTTTGGCCTTCCTGTTCTCTTCAAGTCTCTTGTTATTCGAAGGGCAGGAAGCGCTTTGTACAGCTAGTCCCTTTTATAGCAGACATTCCCGGGGTTCGAGACTACAGGCTCAGCAGTCCTCAAGAACTGAGTGAAAAGGAGCTTTGATCTAAACGATGCTTTGAAGTTCAATCTTGGCCACAAATAAGGGCAGCCATTTAGATTTGCTTCCCACATGTGTAGCTGCCTTCCTGAGACTCTCCCTGAAGTGCCATATTTCTTGCTCTAAAAACTACACCTGGGCTTGGGGTAAGGAATGAAGTAAAGACCACACCTCTACCACCAAGATGGCCCAGTGCTTGGATGAGATCAGCTTATGAATGAAGAGAAGCTCGCTGAAACTGAACCTGAGCAAAACAGAGGTAACACTGATGTGCAGAAGAAAGTATTTTTAAGAGCTTGCCGCCACGGTGCATCCTTCTTTGGTTGAAGATTCACATCCATAATTGGTCACTTCAATCTGTAGTCTCTTGGATTCCTTGCTGATGCTGAGCTCTTGAATAGCAATAGCTGTGAGTAAAATAAGACAGTCTTTCTGCCATCTCCAGTTGGCTAGAAGACTCTGTCCCATCCTGGCAGATGAAGACCTGGACTGACTTATTCATACCTTTGTCACCTCTCGGCTGTACTACAGCAACGTGATATAACTGGGCATAAAACCTTCAGCACTTATGAAACACCCACTAGTTCAGAACACTGCAGTACATTTCCTCAGCAATACAGGTTACCATGAGCACATCACACGTGTCTTCCACTCTTTACACTGGCTTCCCATAGAATGGCTAATTAAGTTCAAGATCTTGGTCCTTATCTTCACAGTGCTCCATGGCCTGGGCCCAGGGTATCTAAAAGACCATGTAAAGCTCCAGGACAAAGACCGTGGTCAATGACTGCCTCTCTGGCACAATGGAACTCGCTACAATAAAAGTAAAGTTCACATGTTTGGCATGCAGAACTTTCTCCGGGGGTGGTCCAAGACTGAACTCCTCCAAGAATTAAGAACCATCACAGTCCTCACCACTTTCCATTCCAAATACAAGGCACATTTCTTAGATCTTGCCTTCTTTAACATAAACATCAGGCAACCGGTATATTTATTAAAAAACCCATAATAATAAAATGAGAAACCCTATGAAAACAAGACACTCCACGGCACATGCCTCTCCCTCTGGAGAGAGGATGAGAGAACAAACAACACATGGCAGATGTATAGTTACGTTGCTTAATGCACCATTGGAAAGTGCTCGGACACAAAGGTGATAAGCAGGGCTGGCTCCAGGCACCAGCATTCCAAGCTGTTGCTTGGCGCAGCAATCTGCAAGGGGCGACAGTCCCTGTTGTTTTGCCCCCAAGCAGCGCGCCAAATTGCCGCCGCAGGTGGGGGGGGCAGTCTGTGTGCCCTTAGGGTGGCAGGCGCGTTTCCGTGGCGGCGGCAGTTCGGCGGGAGCGTCTATGTTTAGCTGAAGCCGCCCCGGACAGCTAAACATAGAAGCTGCCGCCGAATTGCCGCCGCTGCGGAAACGCGCCTGCCGCCCTAAGGGCACAGGGACTGCCCCCCCCCACGCCCCGTGGTGGCAATTCGGCGCGCTGCTTGGAGTGGCGAAAACTGTAGAGCTGTCCCTGGTGATAAGCATGGTATAAAAACCTATACAGAATAGAATAATGCTTCTTCTGCCAGACTTAAAGGGCTGATACATCCCTGTTACTATGGGTTAAATGTCTGATATTATTCTATGATTCTAAAACTTATGCTCTAACATTTAACTTACATAACAGGGGTTATTTCTATTTTCATGGTAATGAGGTATTCTTTCCCAAAAGGTGCTGAAAACATGCTAATTCGTTTTTAGGTAAACAATTATCAAACAGTCAGTGGAATTGAGCAACAAACCTGTCATTATACGCAAATCAATGTTTTTGTAAACACAGACACAGGAGAAGCAGCAGAAATCTAATGTTATGGAGTTCTGGTAGCTAATTCACAGTTAAGGTTGAAAATAGTTGCCTATTACAAGCCCCATATTCAATTCCTCCCCATTATCCCATCATGCACAAAAAAAGCCAGTCCCGGGAAATGTTTTATGTCACACCTTATGCTAAGGTAGACTATTTCTGGAAGGCTTGGGAAAAAAAATCACAAAAGGAGGTTTAAAGTGTTGGAGTTTGTCACAGGAGGTACAGACCTTCTGGGACCCAGAGGGAGAGAGCCCAAATGGTCATGGTTCTCCCAGGCCATAGTGTGACATTGCACTCCATATGTTTTATGGAAATATGATTATGAGTGTAAATATGATATAACTGGAATATGCTTTACGCAAAAGGTCTCTTGTAAGGTATCATTACAAAGCTTATAATCTACTGGGTGTGTTCATCTAATTTGTATGTATGTATCATGCTTGTATCTGAAGCTAGAAATATGAAGTATAACTCTGAAGTCCGATTGTAATTATGCAAAGTGTGGGCCATTAATAGTGGTTTGGAAGTTTGATGGCTCTCATTGACTAGGACAGTTTGTTGTAAATGGCTCTGTTTACCTGCATACCTCCCTGGGTACATGTGAGCTAGCTTTGGGAGAATGAAGAATTGGGTCTCAAAGGACATGTAACCATGTCACATGATGCTGAAATCCATCTTAAATCTGGTGCTTTTCCATTTAGAAGGAGGGGTGGGGATCCAGAGAGACAAAAGATTCCCACCTTGTGCCAAAGCTATAAAAGGGGATGGAACAGAACAAAGGGGGCTGCCAGTCATGAGAAATCCCCTAGTTACCACCTGAACTGGAACTGACAAGGACTGTACCAGGGAAAAGGATTGGGCCCAGACTAGGAAGGAGTCTAGTCTGTGAAAGAAGCTTATTGGAACATCTCTGAGAGTGAGATTTACCTGTATTCAGTTTCTTAATGTATTAGGCTTAGATTTGCATGTTTTGTTTTATTTTGCTTGGTAACTTACTTTGTTCTGTCTGTTATTACATGAAACCACTTAAAATCCTACTTTTTATACTTAATAAAATCACTTGTGTTTATTAATTAACCCAGAGTAAGTGATTAATATCTGTGGGAGCAAACAGCTGTGCATATCACTCTATCAGTGTTATAGAGGATGGACAATTCATGAGCTTTATACAGAGTGAAATGGATTTATTTGGGGTTTGAATCCCATTGGGAACTGGGTGTCTGCGGGCTGGACATAGGTAACCTGCTGAGTGGTTTTCAGTTAAAGCCTGCAGCTTTGGCGGCATGGTTCAGACCTGGGTCTGTGTTGCAGCAGGCTAGCATGTCTGGCTCAACAAGACAGGGTTCTTGAGTTCCAAGCTGGCAGGGAAAACGGGCTAAGAGGTAATTTCAGCACATCAGGTGACAGTCCCAAGGGGGTCTCTGTTACTGGACCCGTCACACATAGTTTTCTAATAAAATGAGGTGACATCTGCCTGGAATGGGAAAGTGTAGACACAGACAAATCCTTTCAGGAGCTCAAAATGAGAGTGTAGGGCAAGTGCACCCAATTTGCTGGAGTATAGTTAGGGTATGTCTACACTGCACCTGGGAGTGAGCCGCCCACCCTGGGTAGACAGATATGCTAGCTCTGCTCAAGCTAGTGTACTACAAATATCAGTGTGGGTGTTGCGGCACAGGCAGTGGCTTGGACTAGCCACTGAAGCTCAGACCCTGGGGGTCGGGTGAGTTGGTACTCTGGCAGCTAGCTTTTGACACCACCCATTCCACGATGTCCACAGTGCTATTTTTAGCATGTTAGCTCAAGCAGAGCTAGTGTATGTCTGTCCACCCGAGATGTAAGGCACACTCCAGCTGCCATTTAGACATATCTATAGAGGCTGTTCTGCTTTTAGGGCTGCTGCTGTATGCTCAACATTCCTTAAAGGGGAATTTCAAATGTATGTACTGTTGTTGGTTTATTTTATGATACACACTTTGTTACAGTAGCAGCCCAAGGAACTGAGGGCTTGAAGGAAGGTGTTTAACTTTTGTACTGGTTTCTAAAATAGAACATCAAACCTCTAGTCCACAAGAGGTTTGGGGTTCCTCCCCCTTTTTTGGTATAAAAAAGGAGTTTTCTGTCCTTTTATGGATAAGATGTTGTGTCTCTGATCTGCTGGAGTCTCTAAATTATTTCCCTACCATAGACTTTTTAAAAGTTTTCCTAACTTTTTTGGGGACCCCGTACAAAATACAGGCAGGAAGGAGTTAAGAACCCACCCTGCCTGCAGACAGCCAAAGTACCATGTCCCAGATCAGCTGTACGGAGAGAGATAAGATAGGTGAGATAATATCTTTTATTGGACCAACTTCTGTTGGTGGAAGGCACAAGCTTTCAAGCTTCACAGAACTTTGCTTCACGTCTGGGGAAGGTAACCAGTGTCTGACCTAAATACAAATTGGGACATATTGTTAAGCATAAGGGGTTCATACGTGCTGTAGGAGACCACTTAAAATGAAGTGGGCAATTAAGGGTTAGCAGGCTGCGGGCTGCATTACAAATTGTTGTAATCATAGAATATCAGGGTTGGAAGGGACCTCCGGAGGTCATCTAGTCCAACCCCCTGCTCAGAGCATGACCAATCCCCAACTAAATCATCCCAGCCAGGGCTTTGTCAAGCCTGACCTTAAAAATCTTTAAGGAAGGAAATTCCACCACCTCCCTAGGTAACCCATTCCAGTGCTTCACCACCCTCCTAGTGAAAAAGTTTTTCCTAATATCCAACCTAAACCTCCCCCACTGCAACTTGAGACCATTACTCCTTATTCTGTCATCTGGTACCCCTAAGAACAGTCTAAATCCATCCTCTTTGGAACCTCCTTTCACGTAGTTGAAAGCAGCTATCAAATCCCCCCATTCTTCTCTTCTGCAGACTAAACAATCCCAGTTCCCTCAGCCTCTCCTCATGATCCAGCCCCCTAATCATTTTTGTTGCCCTCCGCTGGGCTCTTTCTAATTCTTCCACTTCCTTCTTGTAGTGTGGGGCCCTAAACTGGACACAGTACTCCAGATGAGGCCTCACCAATGCCGAATAGAGGGGAATGATCACGTCCCTCGATCTGCTGGCAATGCCCCTATTTATACAGCCCAAAATGCCTTCTTGGCAACAAGGGCACACTGTTGACTCATATCCAGCTTCTCGTCCACCCCTTGACCTAATTTTTTACACTTACTATCTGGTCACCCTACCTGCAGGTGATATGGTGTTTTTATCTTTTATCATCTTTCTATGTGAGTTCATTTGAGAGCATAGCGATAGTCTGGTTTCACGCACATAGTTGTTGTTGGGGCATTTGATGCACTGGATGAGGTACACCATTTGTTGTGATAGGTATGTGGAGGACCTATGAATCTTGAAAAGTGTGTAGTGAGGGGTACTGATCATCACAGCAGTGGAAGTATGTCTGCAGGTTTTGCATCTGTTGTTCTGCCAGGGGCTGGTGGTGCTTCGAGTTGGTATGTCCTGGTGTGTACTTTGGTGTGTACTTTGGTTTTGCCTAAAACATGCCAATTTATGCACCTAAGGGTGTAGGTAGATGCCTGCATTTGAAAATTTGCTTTTTATTTGTGTTATTAAACAATCAAAAACAAATTTAATTAACTAAATTCAAGGAAACGCTCATAGATGAGATTGTTCTATATTACAATAAGAATGGAGTGTCTCTTTGGATTTGCTAGCAATTACAGTCTCAGTGACCTAGTGCAATCTGGGACTCTGTATTCATAGAACCTTTTTCTGTCTTTTGCCATGTTATTCCACTTGTTTCAGCAGGGAAAATGAATGTATGAATTGTTAGCAGCAGTCATTTTAATCTGTAGCAGGGGGTCAACACTGACATTTAAGCACTCTACATCGTCATGTTGACTGACACCGTGTGATGATGCAAGACACTTAAATGACCAAATTCTGCCTCCCTGCTAAAATAATTAAAGTAATACACACCTAACTGTAGCTGGGAAAATTACTGCCACTCATAACAGCAGTTTGCACATCTGCAACTGTATAATCAAAGTTCACTGTTGATGGATTTCCTCCTGCTGTTTGCATGTCTAGTGAAGACTTTAACAGTAGGAATTCAGCAGCTAGATCCTACTTACTACAAACACATACTGAAGAATATATATTTATGTATCAAAAAAACTCCTCAGATAATATTTTGATGAACCAAAACTTTGTCCCTTCTATGACCAATTGTTTAGCTTTTCTAACTGAGTCTTGGCACAGTCTTCAGTAAAGACAAAGCAAGCAGCTTAGCAGACACCCATACCATAAATGAAGAAATTCCTGCAAAGAAAATTTCCTGGTGGAACAACAAGGTCATTAATGAGTGTGTAAAATCCTTTTACACTGTAATATATCTGTGACCTTAGAGGATACACCAGCCTAGCCTTGTCAAATCTTGTCTAACATTTTTATGAGCCTTAGCCTTCTTTTTGACTACAAGGAGACTTTGTGACACTTACAAAAGATTTTTGTATGTATTAGGTAAAATTCTACTGCATGTAAAAAACAGCGGAAACTCCTTTCTTTCCACAAACATAGCTGTGAATTAAAAGGTGATTCCAGGTGATTGTATGCTAATAAGCACATTATAAGCAGATGTCCAGCTTTGCTTTTGAAATCCCATTTACAGTTTACTTGTACTTGTTCTACCTAAACAAGGAGCTTAGGTTAAAGGTTAAAATACCCAGGCCAGAAGCTTGGTTCACAGTTATCATAAAGCAATTTTATGGTGCCCAGTTAAGGTTAAAAACTGCCACCTGAAAACGCCCCTGCACAGAGGATGCCCCAGCTATGTGGAGCTGGCTTAGACATATGCATCCTGGATATGAATGCCTGGCTGCGAGGATGGTGTCGCCAGGAGGGCTTCGGCTTCCTTGACCACAGGATGCTGTTCCAGGAAGAAGGACTGCTAAGCAGAGGTGGAGTCCACCTGTCGAGGAAGGGGAAGAGCATATTTGGATACAGACTGGCTAACCTTGTGAGGAGGGCTTTAAACTAGGTTCGAAGGGGGCAGGTGACCAAAGCCCACAGGTAAGTCAAAAACATGGAGACCTGGGAGAAGGGTTGGAATTTGGGAGAGCATGGGCTATTGTAGCAGGAATAAGGGAGAGACAAGACAGAACTGGTGGGACGGGGAATCAAATCTGTATCTTAGATGTCTGTATGCTAATGCAAGAAGTATGGGGAATAGGCAGGAAGAACTCAAAATGGTAGTAAATAAACATAACTATGATGTATTTGGCATCACAGAGACTTGGCGGGATAATATGCATGACTGGAATATTGGTACAGCTTGCTCAGGAAGGACAGGCAGGGAAAAGGGGGAAGAGGTGTTGCCTTATATATTACAAATGTATACACTTGGACTGAGGTTGAGATGGAAATAGGAGACATACTTGTTGAAAGTCTCTGGTTAAGGATAAAAGGGATAAAAAACAAGGGTGATGTCATGGTAGGGGTCTACTACAGACCATCTAACCAGGAAGCAGGGGTGGATGAGGCTTTTTTTAAACAAAAGACGGTTACTCACCTGTAGTAACTGTTGTTCTTCGAGATGTGTTGCTCCAATCCATTCCAGTTAGGTGTGCGCGCCGCGCGTGCACGGCTCTTCAGAAGATTTTTACCCTAGCAACTCCGGCGGGCCGGCTGGGCGCCCCCTGGAGTGGCGCCGCTATAGCGCTGAATATATACCCCAGCCGGCCCGTCCGCTCCTCAGTTCCTTCTTGCCGGCTACTCCGACAGTGGGGAAGGAGGGCGGGTCTGGAATGGATTGGAGCAACACATCTCGAAGAACAACAGTTACTACAGGTGAGTAACCGTCTTTTCTTCTTCGAGTGATTGCTCCAATGCATTCCAGTTAGGTGATTCCCAAGCCTTACCTAGGCGGTGGGGTCGGAGTGAGACGTGGCAGAGTGTAAAACTGCTGAGCCGAAGGCTGCGTCGTCTCGAGACTGCTGCACCAACGCGTAGTGGGAGGCGAAGGTGTGGACCGAAGACCATGTGGCCGCTCGACAGATGTCCTGGATGGGGACCTGGCTCAGGAAGGCGGCAGACGAGGCTTGCGCCCTCGTGGAATGAGCGGTGAAGCGGCCCGGGGGCACGCGAGCCAGCTCGTAGCATGCTCTGATGCACTGAGTTACCCAGGAGGAGATGCGCTGGGAAGAGACCGGCTCGCCTTTCATGCGATCGGCGACCGCTATGAAGAGTTGTGTAGAACGCCGAAAAGGCTTCGTCCGCTCGATGTAAAAAGCAAGCGCTCTACGGACGTCGAGGGTGTGGAGCTGTTGTTCCCGAGTCGAGGCATGGGGCTTCGGGAAGAAGACCGGGAGAAAGATGTCCTGATTGAAGTGGAAAGCCGAGACCACTTTTGGCAGGAAGGCCGGATGCGGACGAAGCTGCACCTTGTCTGTGTGGAAGACGGTGTATGGCGGACCTACCGTCAGCGCCCGGAGCTCCGAGACTCGTCTGGCCGATGTTATGGCGACGAGGAAGGCCGTCTTCCAGGAGAGGTAAAGAAGAGAACATGTGGCCATCGGTTCGAATGGCGGACCCATGAGTTTGGACAGGACGAGGTTCAAATCCCAGGTTGGGGCCGGACGCCGCACCGGCGGGTACAATCGGTCCAGGCCTTTCAGGAAGCGGGAGACCATCGGATTGGAAAAGATGGAGCGACCTTCCAGAGAAGGACGAAAAGCGGACACCGCTGCCAGGTGTACCCGCAAGGAGGAGACCGCCAGACCTTGCTCCTTAAGGTACCAAAGGTAGTCCAAGATGGTAGGGACGGGTACGACGAAAGGGTTGAGCCCTCGTTGGTCACACCAGAGCGCGAACCTCTTCCATTTCGCCAGGTAGGTGGAGCGAGTGGAAGGCTTTCTGCTCTCAAGCAGGACTTGCTGCACGGCCGCCGAACAGTCCCTCTCTGCGTGGGTCAACCACGCAGGTACCAGGCTGTAACATGGAGGGACTGCAGGTTCGGATGGTGGAGTCTGCCGAAGTCCTGCGTGATGAGGTCCGGCCATAACGGGAGGGGGATGGGATCCCGAACGGAGAGCTCGAGCAGCAGGGTGTACCAATGCTGTCTCGGCCAGGCCGGAGCCACGAGTATGACGGTGGCTCGATCCCTCCGCAGCTTCTGGAGCACTCTGTGCACGAGAGGAAAAGGAGGGAAGGCATAGAGGAGGTGAGTCTGCCAGGGATACAGGAAGGCGTCCGACAGAGAGCCCGGCGAGTGACCTCGGAACGAGCAAAACTGGAGACACTTCCTGTTCGCCTTGGAGGCGAAGAGGTCGACCCGGGGAAACCCCCACCTCTGGAAAATCATATGTGCAACGTCGGGACGAAGGGACCACTCGTGGGAGAGAAACGACCTGCTGAGATGGTCGGCCAGCGTGTTCTGCACTCCCGGAAGAAAAGACGCTTCTAGGTGAATGGAGAGGGTCACGCAGAAGTCCCACAGGAGGATCGCTTCCTCGCAGAGGGGAGAAGAGCGGGCTCCGCCCTGCTTGTTTACATAGTACATCGCAGCGGTGTTGTCCGTGAGTACTGTTACACAACAGCGTTGTAGGTGGGAGCAGAAGGTCCGGCAGGCGAGGCGGATGGCACGGAGCTCGCGGACATTGATGTGTAGCGCGAGTTCCTGAGGCGACCAAAGGCCTTGGGTGTGAAGTTCGCCCAGGTGGGCCCCCCAACCGAGCGCTGAGGCATCCGTGGTCAGCGTAACGGATGGGCGAGGAGGATGGAACGAGACCCCCGCACACACGACCTCCGGGGTGAGCCACCAGCGGAGGGAGTCGAGGGCCGTCCTGTTGACCGTGACCACCATGTCGATGGGGTCTCGATGAGGCCGGTACACCGTCGCGAGCCAGGACTGGAAGGGGCGAAGATGGAGCCGCGCATATGCGGTGACATATGTGCAGGAGGCCATGTGACCCAGAAGGCGTAGGCAGGAGCGCACGGTTGTGGTCGGGAAGGCGACGAGATCCCGGATGATTGAGGCCATCGTCTGGTGCCGGGCGCGAGGAAGAGAGGCCCTGCCAACCGTGGAGTCGAGAACCGCTCCGATGAACTCCAGCCGCTGCGTTGGGAACAAAGTGGACTTCTCGGTGTTGATGAGAAGACCAAGCCGCTGAAAGAGAGACAGAATTTCTGCCATCTGTTCTATCACGAGCTGACGGGACTGAGCTCGGACCAGCCAGTCGTCGAGATACGGGTAGACGTGCATCTGACGACGGCGGAGGGCTGCTGCTACGACTGCCATGCATTTTGTAAATACCCTCGGCGCCGTGGAGAGTCCGAATGGCAACACGGCGAACTGGTAGTGGGCGTTGTTGACCACAAACCGAAGGTAACGCCGATGAGGAGGATAGATCGCGACATGGAAGTAGGCGTCCTTCATGTTGAGGGCGGCAAACCAGTCTCCCGGATCCAGAGAGGGAATAATGGTCCCCAGGGTGACCATACGAAACTTGGGCTTGAGCAGATATTTGTTCAGCTCGCGAAGGTCCAGGATAGGACGTAGCCCGCCTTTCGCCTTGGGGATGAGAAAATAACGGGAGTAGAATCCCCTGCCCCACCTGTCTTGAGGCACTGCTTCTATGGCACCCACGCTCAACAGAGTCTGAACCTCTTGTAAGAGGACTTGCTCGTGAGAGGGGTCCCTGAAGAGGGACAGGGAGGGTGGGTGGGAAGGCGGGGGCGAAACAAATTGAAGGCGGTATCCCGACTGGACTGTTTGAAGCACCCAGTTGTCCGATGTTAAGCGGGACCACGCCGAAAAGAAATGGGAAAGGCGGTTGTAAAATAAAGGGGAAGGATCCGGTAGGGAGAGTGATGGGCCGTCCTCGATCGTCCCATCAAAAGGCCTGCTTAGCCCCCTGAGGGGTCTTGGAAGTGGCCTGGCCCTGGTTGCGGCGGTTGCCGGACGGACGACGGCGATTTTGGGTCGGTCGTCTGCTGGTATAGGGGCGATAGCGCTGTTGATAGCGGGAGGGCTGCGGCCGGAAGGGCCTGCGCTGCATCGCCGGCGTGTGCATTCCGAGCGTGCGGATGGCAACACGCCCGTCCTTCAGGGTCTGGATCCGATCATCCGTCTTTTCGGAAAACAGACCCTGGGTGTCGAAGGGGAGGTCCTGGAGTGTATATTGCACCTCCGGCGGCAAGGTGGAGGACTGCAGCCAGGAGATGCGCCTCATTGTCACGCCGGATGCCAAGGTCCGAGCCCCGGAGTCTGCGGCGTCGAGGGCGGCCGTAATAGATGACCAAGAGGACTTCTTTCCCTCGTCCAGCAAGGCGGAGAACTCCTGGCGTGATGTGGAAGGCAGGAGCTCCGTGAACTTCGCCAGGGACGTCAGAATGTCAAAGACGTACCTGGCGAGGAGGACCATGATGTTTGCGATCCTCAGCTGCAGACCCCCGGCGGAGTAGATCTTACGGCCGAGTAAGTCCATGCGCTTGGCGTCCTTGGACTTAGGCGCAGCGGCAGGTTGGCCGTGCCTCTCCCGGTCGTTAACAGATTGGACTACGAGGGAGTCCGGGGTTGGGTGGGAGTAAAGGTACTCATAGCCTGATGGTGGGGCTGAGTACTTCCGCTCGACCCCGCGTGCTGTGGGAGGAATGGAAGCGGGGGTCTGCCAGAGCGTAGTGGCGTTCTTTTGAATGGTCCGGACGAAGGGTAACGCCACGCGGACGGGAGCATCCGCACCCACCACGTTGGTGATTGGGTCCTCATCCTCATGGACCTCCTCGACGGGAAGATTCATGGACGCCGCCACCCTGCGAAGCAGGTCTTGGAAGGCCCGGAGGTCAATGGGCGGGGGTTCGCTGGCCGCAGCACCTGCCACCGCCTCGTCCGGCGAGGATGACGAAGATGCACCCTGCAGAACTGGCTCCGGCTCTACGGCCGGTGGGTGAGCCTCCTCCAAATCGTGAGGCGTGGGCGATTGGCGGACCGGATGAGCAGATGGCTCGTGCGGAGGAGAGGGAGGCGGCCGGCTAACAGTCGCTTCAGGGACCCTGGTGCTGGTGGTCACATCCCTCCTGGGAAACGGGATACCCTGACCTTCATGCTGTCCCCACGGGACCCAGTAGCCCCACTGCTCATGCAGAAGTCCTTGTGGGGTCGGCCACCGGTGGGTAGTATCATCGGCACCGGAGGCCACGGACGCCGTGCGGGATGGCCAAGGCGGTGCTGTAGTGCCGACGGACTGAACCGCTGAAGGTGGGAGGCCCTGCACCGACGGCACCGAGGGTCGATACGCAGAGCGCCGACGGGACGGTGACCGTGAGCGTGGACTCCGGCGGTGCCGGGAGCTCGACCGGCGCCGGGAGCTCGACTGGGACCGGGATCCGCGGTGCCGGGAGTGACTCCGAGAGTCGCGGTGCCGAGATGATCTCCAACGGTACCGACGGTACGGTGACCTGGATCGGTGCCGGGAGTGCGACCGGTACCGAGATCGAGAGCGGTACCGGGACTCAGACCGGCGTCGGGATGGTGCTCGGTGCCGTGAAGAGGAGCGGCGACGAGACTCCGAACGGCGGGACGGGGACCTGCGCCGGGACCGGGACCGGGACCGGGACCTCGACCGTCTTCCACGCCGCTCGTCGACAGAGGGCGGTCTTGTCATCCTGGCTGGCTTGCCGAGAGAGACAACAGCCCGCACCGGCGGTGCCGGGGGCCGGAGGCTCGGAGCCTCTATGAGCCTGATGAGGTCTCTCGCAGAGGAGAATGTCTCCGGCGTCGAAGGCAGCCTTGGCTCAACCTCGGTCGGTGCCGGGGAGCGGGGCGGTGCCGGACTCGACGGCGCTTGCGGAGCCGGAGTCGAGGGCTCAGGGCCCGCTTTACGCACTGCCGCAGCCACTCTCGTGGCGGACTCTGTGCGTGCCTTCGCTACAGCCTTCGCCAGTTTCTGCTTGCGTGCAGGCGAGAGCGAGCGGTGCCGGGTCGCCTTAGGCGGCGGTTTAGGTACCGTGGCCACGGTGCCGGAGCCGGTCGGTGCCGCGGGTGCACTCTGCACCGAAGAAGCCCTCGGTGCCGGCGCTGACGGTGCCGGGGGCTGGAGGGACGCCTCCATAAGGAGCTGCTTGAGGCGACTGTCTCTGTCCTTACGCGTCCGCGGCTTAAAAGCCGAACAAATGGCACACTTATCTGTACGGTGTGCCTCGCCCAGGCAACGGAGGCAGGAGCCGTGAGGGTCACCCACTGGCATAGGCCTCTGGCACGCTGCACAGGGCTTAAAGCCCGGTGCCTTGGGCATGAGCCCGCACCGGGGAGGGGGAGGGAGAAAGTACTCCCCCTATCCTTATCTAAACTAACTAACCACTAAAACTAACTATAACAGTAAAGAACTATATACAAAATTAAGTAGAGAGAGCTAGGGATGTGGAGGACTACTGAGCACTCCACAGTTCCGACTGCCGTCACGGGCGGGAAGAAGGAACTGAGGAGCAGACGGGCCGGCTGGGGTATATATTCAGCGCTATAGCGGCGCCACTCCAGGGGGCGCCCAGCCGGCCCGCCGGAGTTGCTAGGGTAAAAATCTTCCGAAGAGCCGTGCACGCGCGGCGCGCACACCTAACTGGAATGCATTGGAGCAATCACTCGAAGAAGAACTAAGAAAATCATCCAAAGCACAGGACTTAGTGGTGATGGGGGACTTCAACTACTCAGACATCTGTTGAGAAAATAACACAGCAAGGCACAGATTATCCAACAAGTTCTTGGAATGTATTGAAGACAATATTTTATTTCAGAAGATGGAGAAAGCTACTAGGGGAGAGACTGTTCTAGATTTGATTTTGACAAATAGGGAGGAATTGGTTGAGAATTTGAAAGTGGAAGGTAGCTTGAGAGAAAGTGGTCATGAAATGGTGAGTTCATGATTCTAAGGAATGGAAGGAAGGAGAACAGCAAAATTAAGACAATAGATTTCAAGAAGGCAGACTTTAGCAAACTCTGGGAGTTGGTAGGTAAGATCCCCTGGCAAGCAAATCTAAGGGGGAAAACAATTGAAGACATTTGGCAGTTTTTCAAAGAGACATTATTAAGGCACAAGAGCAAACTATCCCACTGCGTAGGAAAGATGGGAAGTATGGCAAGAGACCACCCTGGCTTAACCAGGAGATCTTCAATGATCTAAAAATCAAAAAAGAGTCCTACAAAAAGTGGAAACTCAGTCAAATTACAAAGGATGAATATAAACGAACAACACAAGTATGTAGGGACAAAATTAGAAAGGCCAAGGCACAGAACGAGATCAAACTAGCTAGAGACATAAAGGGTAATAAGAAAACATTCTACAAATACATCAGAAGCTAGAGGAAGTCCAAGGACAGGGTAGGCCCCTTACTCAATGAGAGGGGGGAAACAATAACAGAATATGTGAAAAGATGTGAAAATTAAGCAGAGGTGCTTAATGACGTCTTTGTTTCGGTTTTCACCAAGAAGGTTGGTGGCGATTGGATGTCTCACATAGTGAATGCCAGTGAAAACGAGGTAGGATCAGAGGCTAAAATAGGGAAAGAACAAATAAAAAATTACTTAGACAAGTTAGATGTCTTTAAGTCACCAAGGCCTGATGAAATGCATCCTAGAATACTCAAGGAGCTGACTGAGGAGATATCTGAGCCATTAGCGATTATCTTTGAAAAGTCATGGAAGACGGGAGACATTCCAGAAGACTGGAAAAGGGCAAATATAGTGCCCATCTATAAAAAGGGAAATAACAACAACCTGGGGAATTACAGACCTGTCAGTTAACTTCTGTACCTGGAAAGATAATGGAGCAAATAATTAAGCAATGAATTTGCAAACATCTAGACGATAATAAGGTGATAAGTAACAGTCAGCATGGATTTGTCAAGAACGAATCTTGTCAAACAACCTGATAACTTTCTTTGACAGGATAACAAGCCTTGTGGATGGGGGGAAACGGTAGACTTTGTATATCTTGACTTTAGTAAAGCTTTTGATACTGTCTTACATGACTTTCTCATAAACAAACTAGGGAAATGCAACCTAGATGGAGCTACTATAAGGTGGGTGCATAGCTGGTTGGAAAACTGTTCCGAGAGAGTAGTTTTCAGTGGTTCACAGTCCTGCTGGAAGGGCATAACGAGTGGGGTTCTCCAGGGATCTGTTCTGGGACCGGTTCTGTTCAATATCTTCATCAATCATTTAGATAATGGCATAGAGAATACACATATTAAGTTTGCAGACAATTCCAAACTGGGAGGGGTTGCAAGTGCTTTTGAGGATAGGATTATAATTCAAAATGATCTGGAGAAACTGGAGAAATGGTCTGAAGTAAATAGGATGAAATTCAATAGGGACAAATGCAAAGTATTCCACTTAGGAAGGAACAATCAGCTGCACACATACAAAATGGGAAATGACTGCCTAGGAAGGAGTACTGTCTAAAGGGATAGCGGGTCATAGTGGACCATAAGCTAAATATGAGTCAACAGTGTAACACTGCTGCAAAAAAAGCAAACATAATTCTAAAATGTATTAGTTGGAGTGTTGTAAGCAAGACACGAGAAGTAATTCTTCTGCTCTACTTAATGCTGATTAGGCCTCAACTGGAGTATTGTGTCCAGTTCTGGGCACCACATATCAGGAAAGATATGGACAAATTGGAGAAAGTCCGGAGAAGAGCAACAAAAATCATTAAAGGTCTAGAAAACATCACCTATGAAGGAAGATTGAAAAAACTGGGTTTGTTTAGTCTGGAAAAGAGAAGACAAAGGGTACATGATAACAGTTTTCAAGTACATAAAAGGTTGTTACAAGGAGGAAGAAAAATTGTTCTTCTTAACCTCTGAGGATAGGACAAGAAGCAATGGGCTTAAATTGCAGCAAGGGCGGTTTAGGTTGAACATTAGGAAAGACTTCCTAACTGTCAGGGTGGTTAAGTACTGGAATAAATTACCTAGGGAGGTTGTGGAATCTCCATCATTGGAGATTTTTAAGAGCAGATTAGACAAACAGCTGTTAGGGATGTTCTAGATAATATTTAGTCCTGCCATGAGTGCAGGGGACTGTTCTAGATGACCTCTCGAGGTCCCTTCTAGTCCTATGATTCTATGACAAGGGCTCTACACCAAGCCTTCCCCCAAACCCCTGGGATAGAGAATATGGAAAGTGTACTGGACTATCACTGTTTTTTGCTTATCACTCATATAGAGGCTCTTGGGAAGGTGAGCCATAAGGCTGCTCTAACTTACACCTGCGGCTGGGTCGGCTCATGCACAGCCCAAGAGTCTGGGGAGCACACCGGTAGCTTAAAGCCACTTTTGCCTTACTTCTCCCTCCTTGCCCTAAATGCAGGAATGAAATAAATGAGAATTAGGCCTCAGCTGTGCAACCTTCTACACGTGTTTTGCCTCTTCAGGGCTTGTCGGTATGGCAACCTGGTTTTGTGTGATACAGCCGAATGCAGTCAAACACTCAGAAGGGTATGGACTGCTGGTGTGCTCATTTGTAGGCCAATAATTGGAATGTTCTTCCACTTCACATATCATTGCTCATTTCCAAACTGTGCCAACAATACCAGTGGTTAAAGGAACATGGAATGTGCACCTAGGTAATCTCTCAAGTGTTTGTAGGCATTCATATAGTTGCCTTTGTAATTGATGCCATAGTTTCCAGTCTAGTAAAGCTAAAGGCTGATACCCTAATAATTTCTCAGGCTTCACTTTCTGTTTTGTTTGGTATAATCAATTATATGCTGACTTGATATGTTATTTTGTGAATAGCGTAACTCAAATCAACGTAGTTTAGCTCTACTTACCATGGGGTCCACGCTACACAGTATCAACAGGAGATGCTCTCCTGTCGATTGGGTGACCAGACAGCAAGTGTGAAAAATCAGGACGGAAGTGGGGGGTAATAGGAGCCTATATAAGAAAAAAACCCCAAAATCGTGACTGTCTCTATAAAATCGGGACATCTGGTCACCCTACCTGTCGACTCCCCCTACTCTTCTCGATCCAGTGGAGTACAAGAGTCAACGGGAGAGCGATCTGCAGTTGATTTGGCGAGGCTTCACTAGACCCACTAAATCGACCGCCAATGCATTGATCACTACTCGTCGATCCCCCGGTAAGTATAGATACAAGCCCTAAGATACACAATTTAGCCGCTCCACATAGAGAATGAGATTTAAGGAAAGATATTGTGAGGTTAGTGTATTGGTTAGGTGGAAATGAGAAACCACTGTAGTTGGCTATCTAGGATGATTCTAATGATATGGAATTGTTTCTGATTAACTAGAAAGTGAATGTTATGGCAGTAAAGTTACTGTTCCAGATACATGATTTTAGGTCTAAATATTTGGTGCTCAGAATCTATTCACAACAAAGAGCCTGTACCAATATGCTAAGGATACTTTACAACTTGAAATTCAAATTGAGTAGATTTGTATGATGTATATTAATTAGGGCTGTCAAGTGATTAAATAAAATGAATTGTGATTAATCGTGTCATTAATTGCACAGTTAAAGAATAATAGAATACCATTTATTTACTTTTTTGGATATTTTCTACATTTTCAAATATATTGATTTCAATTACAACACAGAATTCAAAGTGTACAGAGCTCACTTTATATTTATTTTTATTACAAATATTTGTACCGTAAAAAACAAAAGAAATAGTATATTTCAATTCACCTAATACAAGTACTGTAGTGCAATCTCTTTATAATGAAAGTTGAACTTACACATGTAAAATTATGTACAAAAAATAACTGCATTCAAAAATAAAACAACGTAAAACTTTAGAACCTACAAGTCCACTCAGTCTTCACCACTTCAGCCAATCAAATTTGGTTAGAATTTGCAGGAGATAATGCTGCCTGTTTCTTGTTTACGTCACCTGAAAATAAGAACAGGCATTTGCATGGCAATGTTGTAGCCAGCGTTGCAAGATATTTATGTGCCAGATGTGATCAAGATTCATATGTCTCTTCATGTTTCAACCACCATTCCAGAAGACATGCGTCCATCCTGATGATGGGTTCTGCTCGATAACGATCTAAAGCAGAGCGGACTGACGCATATTCATTTTCATCATCTGAGTCAGATGCCACCAGCAGAAGGTTAATTTTCTTTTTTGGTGGTTTAGGTTCCGTAGTTTCTGTATCGGAGTGTTGCTCTTAAAACATCTGAAAGCATTCTCCACACATCGTCCCTCTCAGATTTTGGAAGGCACTTCAGATTCTTAAACCTAGAGTGCTATATCTATCCTTAGAAATCTCACATTGGTACCTTCTTTGCATTTTGTCAAATCTGCTGTGAAAGTGTTCTTAAAATGAACATGTGCTGGGTCATCATCTGAGACTGCTATAACATGAAATATATGGCAGAATGAAGGTCAAACAGAACAGGAGACATACAATTCTCCCCCAAGGAGTTCAGTCACAAATTTAATTAACACATTATTTTTTTAATGAGCATCATCGGCATGGAAGCATGTCCTCTGGAATGGTGGCCAAAGCATGAAGGGGCATATGAATCTGGCACGTAAATACCTTGCAATGGCGGCTACAAAAGTGTCATGCATATGCCTGTTCTCACTTTCAGGTGACATTGTAAATAAGACGCAGGCAGCAGTATCTCCCGTAAATGTAAACAAAGTTGTTTGTCTTAGTGATTGGCTGAACAAGAAGTAGACTGAGTGGGCTCCGAAGTTTTACATTGTTTTATTTTTTAGTGTAGTTATGTAACAAAAAAACCCTACATTTGTAAGTTACACTTTCACAATAAAGAGATTGCACTTCAGTACTTGTATGAGGTGAATTGAAAAATACTATTTCTTTTGTTTATCATTTTTACAGTGCAAATATTTGTAATAAATAATAATAATATAAAGTGAGCACTGTGCACTTTGTATTCTATGTAGTAATAGAAATCAATATAGTTGAAAATGTAGAAAAACATTCAAAAATTCAATACATTTCTATTGTTTAAGTGTGATTAATAGCAATTAATTTTTTTAATCACAGTTAATTTTTTGAGTTAATCGCATGACTTAATTGCAATTAATTGAGAGCCCTAATTTGAACAGCAAGATTGAAATCCTGTCCATATTGAAGTCAATGGCAGAACTCATATTAAATGGAATCAGGATTTCACCCCAAATCTTTCATTCTGGCAAATAACAAGATATTAGCAACGATGTAATATTCTAAACATCTCTATGGTATTTTAAACTAACTTTAATGCAGCTGCTCTTCCAAGTGCTGCTCTGAACAGGGAAATCTGCTCCAGTTTGTCTAGAAGAAGTTGTTCCTTGGCTTGTTTTTCATGTATTATCTGGTCTCTCTTCTCTTCCTCTGCCTTCTTCTGTGCTTCCTTCAGTAAAGCTAGACGTTCACGCAGTTCCACTATTGACATTTCACCACTGAAGCCATAGCCAGCAGTCTACAGAAATTCAAAATCAGTGAGTGGAAAGAGAATATTCTGATCACGTTTCAGCTCATATTGACGTCATTGAGAGTTCTGACTTCAATTAAGCAGGATTTGGCCTTAACTTACTTACAAGCTACTTTCTATGGCATAGAAATCATTTTCAGAGATATATCATAGTACATGAGGCTAAGATGCGGCAATACAACTTCTCACAGAAGAAATCTCATTTAGGAAACAAACTGAACTAACCACAAATATAAAAGGCCAGTTTTATCTGGCCAGAAGTGATTCTAGATAACACAACATCCAGTTTTAATAGGAAGTTTAAAAGCTAACAGCATCATTGTAAATTTGGAAAACTGTGAAGTCTGTAAAACCAGAAGGGAATATACATTCAAATTTAAATACTGAGAGCATTTGTTTGCTATTATCTGTTTTTCCACTTGTGTGGAAGAGTAATCTAACTGCAGATTATAGGCCAGATCCTGTGACATATTGAGCACCTGCATTTAACTGCTGGGGTTACTAGGAGTTAACTGTTCTGCACCTGGCAAGATCAGACCCTTAATATCCAAGGCCAACATTTTAAAATCTGAGTGCCTAAAGTTAGGCACTGGATTTAGGAGCCCAAAGATAAGCAGCCAGAGCTTCAGGGGTGCTGAGAAACCACAACCCTCATTGAAGTAAATGGGAGCTGCAGGTGGTCAGCACCTCAGAAAGTCAGGACATTTCTAAACAGAAGTTTAGGGGCTTGATGTTTTTAGCCCAATACCAAGCCATATATGAGCAGTAAAACTATCTGCTGTGCAGGAATAGGACCCTTCACATATTTACAGGATCACCCAGCTATTGTACCTCAAAGACTTCTGAAACGCAAACATCAAAATCATGTAATCATCACACTGAGCTTCTAAGCAATCGCTCTTCCAAAAGGACATTACTGGGTCTCGACACCATGTGCACCAGTACCTCCACCCTGTACCAATGCAATGCATGTGGGTGGGTGTGTATATAGATACAAACACTGGGCTTCTGAGTCATTTCCTTTCCAAAACTGCATCAGTTTCACACCAAAAAACTACTATTTTTGTCTATCCTGATGCATTTTAATTTTCACATTTCAAGATGCATATCCTTGAACTATACCCTCATCTACTGTTTGACCCAGTCAGCACATTGTTGCAGAGCTGTAACACATGAAGTGAGAGGGAAATGCTTTAGTGCAGGATGGAGATTCTGGTGGTGGTGTATGAACTTAGTAGGGAGACTGAGCAATGTCCTTTTTTGGAAGAGGATTTGCTTAGAAGCCCAATGTGGTGATTGAGTTTCAGAAATCTTTGAGGGGTGGTCCTGGAAATATATGAAGGGGCTCCTTTTCCTGCACAGTAGATAACACTGCTGTTCATGTAACTGGAGTGCCACCAAGTGGATAGCTGGGTACATTAAAGATGATGAAAGTAAGTGAGAATTTCATGGACTCAAATTCTATTTCATCTAGTTTGAAAGTGTATTTTTACAAAAGAGAAATGCAGGACAAGCAAGTAAAATGTACTAACTCAAATCGGAGTCACATCTTAAGCACTACTAGGAAATTATAATGTAAACATGAGAGTTCTAATTCCTTTCTTTATCTGGTTGTAATTTGAGTGGCCAGCTCACTTTTAGCAACTTGCACTTAGCAAGGGCTCCCCTTTGGCTTGATTTGGAATGAGTATTTCAAGTATGACTTCAAATGTGTTGTGTTCACCTGCTATTTGAATCTCCTCTCAGGAATAAGTTAGATAGGAAACCATATTTAAAGCCAAATACTGCCCTTGGATTAGGGTGACCAGATAGCAAGAGTAAAAAATTGGGACAGGGTGGGGAGTGGAGGTAATAGGTGCCTATATAAGAAAAAGCCCCCAAAATTGGGACTGTCCCTATAAAATCGGGACATCTGGTCACCCTATCTTGGATACAAATGGGATCAATGGGAGCTGTATGTGAGGAGCTGACTGCAAAATTTTGCCCACTGTCAATGGCAATGAAATGAACTGGGCCTATAAATGAGAAAGTGCTGGAATTCCCATCCCTTTCGTTTTAATGAACCAGACAATGAGCACTGCTCCACAGCAGTATGTGTGATTGAGAAAGCTCTGTAATTCCAAACCCTGACTACATTAAAGAACTGCAGCATTGCACCACTGCTGCTCAGACTGGTTCAGTCATAAAAGTGCAAGCTGTAATGTGAGCACACAAGACAGCCTGTTCAGGTTCCACAAAGTGCACTGTGTGCATTCACAGCACTCCCTGTAAGCACTGCAGGGCTTGTGGATTGTTGACTCTTTCCCACATCCCCAGGACATAGGTATATAACCTCTGAGACATAATGTCTATTTGTAGTTGTTCACATTTTTGGCTTGCTCCATTGTCTGCTTTAAATAGCTTCATCCCATATGAAGGTCTGTATATGCACTGTGAAGAGCAGGGTCTATGCTCTAGGTGGATACCGCCTTTGGCTGATAGTGCTCCAAGGGAGAAGGAAGTTGACTTTATTCTTTTTTTCTTTGGTTATTCATTTTTTTCCCAGATAAATTGGGTTTCTCTATTGTTTTTTCTGTTCTTATTTTGTTAGGTTTATACTTGCTTTGTATGTAATGATCCCAGTTTCATTCTCTTGTGTTTCCCTTTAAGGTCCCAAGAGACACTGCCCAGCCAGTTCTCCCTTCTTGTCCCCACTACTAATGGAGTGTCCCTCACAGGGAATTAATAGCCTCTTTGGGAAGCAGGGGGTAGGGAAATGGGATGGGGGAGAAGGGACATAAGTGGATTTTGGAGAAGTATGGCGAGGTAAGATGGTGCATTTGTTCAGGGATCTGAGGAGACGGTGAGGGGTACCCATGCCACTAATAACTCAGGTCTGTTTTCTGTTTTTAGATCTCAGGAGTTTGGGAGATACTGCTAAGGCAGCATATGGTCTGCTGCAACAGCCACGCCCTCTCCATGGAAAGAAGAACAGCATCTCTCTGGTGGTTTCTGCTAACTAACCATTAGGGATTTTTTTCTTTTTGTTTTTCAGCTGAATTCCCATGGACGAAAGGAAAAACTGAAAGAGAGCAGTTCTGATTCTTTAAAAGTGCGGGTCAACTTTTATTTTGCTTTATCTTTTTGTTTTGTTATGCGGCTCTGGGTATATGGGGAAGGGGCAAGGGAGGAAGACGAGGTCCTGGGCAGAGTTGAGACCAGTCAAGTTTTGCATCAGGTGCTTTTGGGCCTATATGCAGCCAGTAGGTGGCTGGCTTGAGAGGTGGCAGAGCCAGTTGCTAATGTTGTCACTGAAGGGTGGGTAGGAGCATTGTGGGATTGTGCTGGGAGGTCTAATTGCATCAATACACTAGCCATGCTTGTATTTCCTGTCCAGAGACACAGTATAGGAGGCATCGCTTTACTCAGAGTCAGTGTAGTCACTGCAGTGGTATGAACACCTCTACATCATTCCAAGCTCTATGTGTGGACATGAGAGCCCCAAGTATTGAGAAAACTGATACTGTGAAGGTAGATAAAATCTAGGGGGCTCTACCTGGCAGTGTCTTAAGAGACATGTTATAGGATGAAACTGGACTGAACGGCAAAACTCCCAATTACTTCAATGGGGTTAGAATTTCATCTGTGCTCATGATGTTTTCTCTTATAAAGTTTTCATTTTATAAACTTTGGGGAAATTCAGGTTCAGATTTAATTTTTCAATCCAAGCTGCATGTCTTGGGCTCATCCAACATGCAATATTTTTGTATGCAGTATAATTCACATCTGTGTGAAATGTAAACATGCCTCTAAAACCGTTATTTTTTCCTTATGAACCTACCTGGGTTAAGTCAACAAACTTGTTCCTAAAGAATGGCAGAGATTCTATAGCTCTTATCTGTTGAATCAATTCATATCTTTTCCTAAGCTTCTCCTCCTCTTCTTCCAGAGCTCGACGAAGAAGTTCTCGGCTCTCTTCAGACACTTCCTGAACTGAGAGAAAATAAAACAGCCCATGTTAGCCGCATGTCTGATGCTGCAATACATCTGGAGATGAATTCTTGTATATGTGTGAATAATGACGCTAATACTGATCTGACTATACTTCAGGTTGTTACCCTTCCCTGGTGGGAAGGATGATTAGAGAGACTAATAATTACTTTCCATCTCTAATATCTGTGATTCTATGAGACTTACAGACAGAGAACTGAAATAAAAAGCAGTTTATACTTACAGTTGACACAATTGGTATGTAGTGATTTATTTTCTAGTTTAGACTCAAGAGACCAAAAAATAGGAAAATGCGTAGTTTCATTTACTTAAAGTAGAGACTCTGTAAAGCATCAAATATTCATAGCTTTCCAAGCTGTATGTACTCTGGAAAGCTATGGATTCTGGCTCATTGCCAGGCTCACCTATCTAGGATAAAGACTGGCTTACTCAGTCTAACCCAGGAACCTCTTGGTGCCAACTGGCAGAGGGCACAGCGGGCACATAGATTTTACAGGGATCCCCTGGGCCAGATGTATGCACATTAAGTTTACCAAAGGGTGGCATGTGAAGTCTCTACCAAGAGCCAAATAATATTGCAAAATGTATGTACAGATTAGGGTGACCAGATGTCCCGATTTTATAGAGTCAGTCCCGATTTTTGGGTCTTTTTCTTATATAGGCTCCTATTACCCCCCACCTGATTTTTCACATTTGCTGTCTGGTCACTCTAGTACAGATAATGTTTAAGAAATTATGTTCTTAAGGTATATGAGTTAAGGCAGGTCACCAGAAGATGATAAAAGTGCTGCTGTCAGATAGGAGGGAAGAGATGCTTCTCTCTCTCTCTGGCTGATCATGTGTGTATTGTCACTTTCACAATGGAGGCCTATCTACAGTCTGACCCCAATGCTAATGAAGAGATTGTGAAAGTGACAAGAAAGAGGCACACAGGAGAGTGTCCTGTTTATGAATAAAGACAAAGATAACTGGGGGCACAAGGGGACACCCTTGGATCTTTCCACCGAGGAGGCAAGCTATGACTTGTCTCATGAAGGGAAGACTGCAGCCAAGCCTGGCTGTAATATGCTGGAAGGATTTTGGGTGAGCTTTGATCTATAAGACATGACAGTAACTAGTTAAGTAAATGTAGGTTCTAAAATGTGTTTTTATTTTATATGCAACTATTTGTTTCCAATATTTATACTTGCTATCACTTGAATCTTTATACTTTGTTAAACAAACTAACTATAAACTTCCCTAAGTGCTGAGTGTTAAGCAGAGCAGTAATGTGAGGTTTGTGTGGTAAGCTGGGGCATGGTGTTCCTTTGGGAGCAGTGAATCTGTGAATACTGTGAGTGTCCAATGAACAGAGGATGGACACTCCAGGGAGACTCTCAGAGGGCTTACGGTTGGAGTGTGCCTATTGCTAACCTGCAGAAGGACAACAGGGCCTGTATAGGCTGAGAGGGGAATGCTTGTGTTGCCCTTGGCCAGTGGAGTTGGAGAGCTGACTCATGGCAGGCAGAGACAAGGCTTCCTCACATGAATGGCAGGTGGTAGCAAGGTACCTCACAGCCCTGGGGACCCTTGGGAAGAATCACACTCAGAAGCTAAAAATAAGAATTAAAATCTGAATGACAGAGTTATGACCCTATCCAGGCAGAGGAAAGCTTGTGCATGTGAGGGCTCATCTTCTGCACTCTATACCTCTCAAGGCTAGAAACTGCCTATTCCTCCACTAGGTGTTAGTGCAGTCCTATAATGGAGTAAGTACAATGCATATCATTGGATGGAGGAAGAGACCAGCTTCATGACCAGCATTAAGTCATCTGGGCTAAAATATAAACTAGAACATCCCCTTGGAGAATTGTGGAGAGCCAGCAACATCCACTCTCTCCACTCCAATCACTGCTCTGCTTTTTCACCCCCAATGATTTATTTTGGTATAGAAAAGGAACCATCTCGTATCTCAGTGGCTGCTTTCTTCCTCTCCTCAGCTTGGAAGAGGCCAATAAGGAATTATGTCTCCTTTAAAATTTTTAGTTGGCCCAACAAGTCTTCTCTTTAGGACACTGGGGATTCAGTATGAGTCACATGAATCTGATCACCATATACCAGTATGGCAATCAGAACAGGCAGTCACATGTACCGCTTCTGGCAGGAGTGTAGACTGGTAGCTTCAGAATCCCTGATTCTGCATCTTCCCCTTTAGCATAGGGAATAATTTCTTGGGCGAGTAGCTTAGATGCTCTTTTCAGCTACAGTGGGCTCAAAGATTCACTTATTACATTGGGTCCACTTATTTATGGGAACATATATTCTGGATTCCCCTCCCCTCTTCTTGTTCAACAAAATTAAGATTAAATGACTCTTGGAACATTTGCAATCATCTCCTAGGGGTTTGGCAACACAAATACCTATTTGCCGTTTGTACTTCTGAAGCTTCATTCGGGCTTGCTTCACATTTTTATGTCCTTCCACTACCTGCTCCACCAACTCTTTCATTTCCTTTTCTTCCTGAAGACGTTTCTCTGCATACTGGTGCATCAATTCTGCTGTCTAAACCCCAAACAAATAACAGGCCAGTAAAGAAACTGATAAAAATAACTCTACTCTCTTTGCTGCAAGCCTTAAAAAAGGGTAAGGACAACTGGATTAGCAGGACTGCAGCCTCTACAAAAGTAACAAGTCTGTAAGGAGGGAGGGAGACAGGAGGGAAACCCCAGTTCAAGGATCCTGAGTCTGCCTCATTCTCCAATAGCAGTTCTGCAGGGTTTGTTGTAACTCTATAGCTGCAGTAACCTCTATGCCCCCTTTACAGGAAAACAAACATGACAGGATGTTCAGAAGGCCACACAGATAGCTATGGGGAGGGGAAATTCATTTGCACCATCTCCGTAGACTTATTCCCAACTGAATAAGAAAGAAGAAATATTTACCTCTGAATCCCTTGTCGTCGTGTATTTCCCATTCTGTGTAACTAAGAAGTGCAGATATCAAGAGATTAAAGGCAGTTGTTTTCAGTGGACTCATTAGTAGAAGAATAACAATGTTACGGAGTCACCCCCTCCCCGGAGCCTGCCGTGCCCTTGCTCCTCCTCCCTCCCCCCAGAGCCTCCTGCACCCCATGAAACAGCTGATCGGGAGCGGGGGGGCAGGAGTTGATGGGGGGCTGCTGACGTATTACTGTGGCTCTTTGGCAACATACATTGGTAAATTCTGGCTCCTTCTCAGGCTCAGGTTGGCCACCCCTGACATAAGGAGTGAACTTCTGCACTGGTCATGACTTACTGTGGGCTTGTCTACACAGGGACACTCAGGAAAGTTAAGGTGACTCAACTAAAGATATGGAGTCAATGCACATTTGTTAAAACGTGTATGGATGCTCTGATTCAGAAATAAACTGGCCTGAATTTGCTGTAATTTAATCTTCCTCCAAAGAGGAGGCCAATTTACTCCTGAATCAAAGCATACATACCCACTTTAACTTATACTCATTGACTTCACACCGTTAGTTGATTCTGCTTAACTGTCCTGAGTCTCCCATGTAGACATGTTTTATTCTCAGGCAACCCTGATACAAGGCTGCCTTGAACTATGGTCCTGTAATGAGCCTGCATTACCTTTCTATAATACATAGAAAACATGTTGTCAGCTACCATGTGTATTGGCTTGTGAGAGGAGATGAATTAGCCCAAAGATTGTGCACTTGGAAGTGTATTTCATGAAACAATTGTGCAGCATAAAATATGCATGCGCATCTCTAAAGTATTCTCTCTGGGCTTCCCCACCATTGAGGTTCTGTATATCCCAAGTAGCATAGAGCAGCGGTTCTCAAACTGGGGTCCGCTCCAGGGGGTCTGCGAGTCATCTCCGGGACCACCGGCCCCGCTGATCAACTCCTCCCACTTCCTTCCAGGGTCTCCTGCATGCCGCAGAACAGCTGTTCAGCGGCATGCAGAAGGTGCTGGGAGGGAGGGGGAGGAGCAGGGATGGGGCGTGCTTGGCGGAGGGGACGGAAAGAGGCGGGGAAGAGGAGGGGCAGGAGTGGAGCGGAGGCGGGAAGAGGTGAGGCAAGGTGGGGCCTTGGGGGGAAGGGGTGGAGTGGAGGTGGGGCCTGAGGCTTAATGGGGGTTGAGCACCACCAGGGAAAATTAGAAGCTAGTTTGTGAGGCCACGAAAAAATGTAAATCAAAATGGGGGTCCTTGGGTTGCTACAGTTAGAACCGCTGGCATAGAGCATGTCAGGTGAGTTCAGACGTCTGACAGACTTTTTGTTGCCTTGATCCCATTCAAACACCGTAACATTGTTATTCTTCTACTAATGAGTCCACTGAAAACAACTGCCTTTAATCTCTTGATATCTGCACTTCTTAGTTACACAGAATGGGAAATACACGACGACAAGGGATTCAGAGGTAAATATTTCCTCTTTCTGTTTTTACTCACTTTAATAAACATATATTCACTATCAAATCCAATACCAGAAAACTTTTTCTTTCCCAACATACTAGAACTTCTGGGGATGTAAACTAAAGCACCAGATTTTTGCACTAGTTGCAGACTCCAGTTAAATACAGAGACCTACTTTGAGTGAACTTCTGTACATTGTTATAACAAGCTGTTTATTGATATAAAGCTCAAATCAAGTCTGATCAATTCTGTAATGCTTTACCTCTTCTCTCTTTAGTTCAGCTTTCTTCTTGTTTTCCTGAATTACATTCTGACGTGCTAGAACTGCCTCCTCGTGACTCAGTTTCCCTTGTAGCCTCCTACACTCTATCTCAGCCAGCTGTTGTTCCAAATCTTTTTCACGCATCTGTTTTTGCCATTCCAGGAATTCAGATGGGTCATGTGCACCTCGTAGCAAACTTTCAAGTCTGGGAAGGAGAAGAAAACCCTTAACTCTAGGTTCCTGTATTTGAATATTTTGGCTATGAGCAAATTCTGCTTTTCAGCTAAAACATTTCTTAAAAAACTTTGAGCAAGACCCTTTTACCTGTTTGAGTTACCCCTTCAAAACATGGTTGACTGGGCTGGCCTTATGGGTGAGCGACATGGGTGACCACCCAGGCTGCCGTGGTTGGGAAGGGGGGTGGGCACGGTTAAGAGGGTGCCAGTAAGAGGCAAGTCCCCACCAGCCGGGCTCCACTCCCCACTTGTGGGTGGTTCGTTGGCCTGTGTGGTGTCCTGGCTTGGCAGAGGAGGCAGGGCAGGTCGGGCCAGCTCCCAGCCCAGGGAGCAATGGAAGTTGCAGGGGGTGTTGTTGCAACTTGTGGCTGGGGAGGGTCTGCCCTGGGGGTGAGCTGCGGGAGCCCTGGCAGGCCCGGGGAAGTGCCCTGCAGGGCAAGGCCTGGGCTTGCCCCTCGGGTTGTGCCATGCACCGGATGGCACTGGGCTGGGGGCGAAGACAGCGCCGGGGGAGAGCTGCTTCTGCCCAATGTCTCCTGTGCTCACCCCAGGCTGCCAGCTCTTATGGTCTCCCACCCATCAAGAAGGACTATCAAAACTAAATGGGCCATTGGGGAACCTCATGATACAAACACTTGGTTAATGTCCCTCTCACACCCATGAAGGTGCTACATGCAAATAAGCTTGTCCCATCAGCTTGAATTCTGGAAGAAGGAAATAAAGATAGCTGACATGAATATTTTTCTTTTTGCTCTTTGGACTCTCACAAGGCTGGAGCTCTGAAACAGAAGCAGAGATCCTCAGGGTCAACCTGAGTTAGCTCTAAAAGACATATGGTACTGACAGATTACTACAACTCTGTCACCTTTTGGAACCATAGAATGTAACTTATTTGTGTATATGTGTTTGCCTGCTTTAACCTGTAAATAACTCTTAGTTAATAAAGCCTTAGTTAATTTACTAGAGGATGGGCTACAAGTGTTGTCTTTGGTGTGAGATCTTAAGTACAAATTGACTTGGGGTAAGTGACTGGTTTCTTGGGACTGGGAGCAATCTGAATATTTTGTGATCTTTGGCATATAGCAACCAACTATCACAAGTCCAGCTTGCCTGGGTGGCAAGATAAGCTGGAATGCCCAAAGGGACTGTCTATGACTCCATGGTAATACTGTTATAGTGCTTAATGAGTTTTTACTGGATTGGTGAAATCTAATTATAGAACATGCCACCCGTTTGAGATCTCTGCTCAACCTTTTTGACAGTGTGCCCAGAGGCTGGCACTCTGGGTTGTGAACCACTCCACACACGACAGAGGGACACCGAAAAAAAAAGATCCACGCAGGCATCTCAATGCTATGCAATTCATGCTTTAGCATAGCATAGAAGTTTCATTCTCTGTTTTGATGTAAATTATTCTCAACAATAATAGTGATGGAATGCCAAATTTATGTGGAACATAGGTAACCTTGGCTAAGATTCTTAAAGGTATTTAGTTGCTACTTCCAACTGAAATGATGGGAATTAGATACCTAAATACCTTTGAGGATGTGGGTTCTTGCAACTCAAATGAGTGGCATCCCTCATTTTGAAGGGGTCATTCATTTTATTCACATTTGACAGGTCTGAATTTAATCCTTAGCTTCATTATGTTCACTTCTAAAAGCTTTTTGTGGATTCTTCTAAAGAGGTTAATAACGTTTTGCACTAAGCCTGCTAACTCAGGTGAATCATTTATATTAACCCAAACTGACAATATTCTAGATTTTGTCTCTGCTGAAATTACTAGTTATAATGTTATTTATTTCTAGTGAAAGAACAAAACCTGCACTGTCCATTCACTCTCTCCTCCCTCACACCCAATGATTAACAGGTGAACTGAAAACCCACACTAATGACTACTATGTCTTTTATTGTCATGGAAGCAGGTGAGTAACCAGTTTGAGTATAAAACTCTGAGTACAATAGCCCACATTCAGCTCAGATGTAACTCCACTGAAGGTAACAGAGTTACACGAAGAATTATTTGACTTATTTGTTTTCCTTAACAAATACACTGTAAGTACTTGAATGGGTATGAACATAATCTGTCTGTATGCAGAACTATGTACATGCATAGATGTGCATGTGTATAATTACTTATCCAGTATGATGTACTTATGTGTTAGAAAACATGATTATTCATGGGGCATGAATGCTCAGTTAGAAGTCACATTGTACTCTACCTACAATAAAACAAAAGTCTTCATTGTCATTCTAATGTAGTCTTTAATTTCAGTCCAATCTGCTCATTATTAATCACGCAAATTTTAATATGCCTTTAACAGATTCATTATATTAGTTTAGCTGCAGTTTACTTAGTCTCCCTTAATGTGCTCTCTATGTCAAAGGATGTATAAAGGAGCTGGGAAATACTATGTACAGAAAGTACCTGTTGAGTTCTTGTTCCATTTTTCGCTGGTAGAGGGCACCTTCTCTTAAGATCGCTGCTGCATTTAATTTAATAGGTACATTGTCAATCTATCAGGAAAAGGAATGCATATACTATATTTAGCAATGTGAATCATAAAATGGACTACAGAAACAATTCAAAGGGTTAAATAAATCAATCCATGGCAATTCAATCACTTTAGATCACCTTCAAGATGAAGTATAAATTTTGCTCAAAGCATTAATCTGACATTCACAATGGATTTGCATGCTCTTCATAAACCACTCAAGCTGTTTAAGCAATCAGCCAGGTCCCTGAAGTGGATTATAAATTTGTAATCACTCTTGGGCCATGTCAAATCATATATAATGTGTTCACTTCCTTTCATTTTTTTAAACTCTTATATACTCATGTACATGGAAACATTCCAATAGATTTGGACAAAGATACGATTGCCAACTGCTTCCAACAGAAAACATCTTGTGTGTCCACCTCTGGGTGAGTTGAAAGGAAGGAAGATCACACACATGTTCCAATAACGTGTAGTACTTTTCATCTGAGGATCTCAAGTGTTTTGCAAACATTAGTTTATTAACCTTAATATATTTCTAGGTGGCAGTATCATTATATCCATTTTATAGATGGAGAAACTGAAGTACAGACTTCATTGACCTTCAAAGTCACAGAGAGAGTTACCGGTATAACTGAGACTACTAAATCCAGGGCTGCTTCAGCATCTCTTTTCAGAGTAAGTATTGCCTTAAGAGTGACTGACAGATAATCTCTAAGGTCTGAGAGAGGCAGTGGAGTAGAGCCACTACGCAGCTTCTTTGCCAGCCAAGGATTCCCCTTATGCAAGGGGAATCCTTAGAGGGCCAGATCCAGCTTTACAGCGGCACACAATGGGTCCAATTCTGATCTGACCAGCATATGAGAGGGGCAATGCCTTTGAAGTCAATGCAATAGTGCCAGTGTAAAACTGGTCTGAGATCAGAATTGAGCCCACTCCATACAGAAAACAAAAATCAGTGATGACACCAACCAGTTGAATTAAGTCCATTCACAATGTGGCTATGGAAGCAAATCGTATTAAAATGTTCTTTAACTATAAGCTAACTGTTTAGGGACTGGCAGAGCAATACACGTGCGGAATCACTCAAGAAGTCCTATACTAACCTTCTGCACAATCAATTGAAATACATAAGCAAAACTGAAGAACATGGTTGTTCCATATTTGAGGTTGATTATGTAGGTTGAGCACAACAGTTAATGTTGTAATCAGGAAATTCAATAAATGGAGGTGAACAGTGTGGTTTTTCTACAGCATGGGACACATTTTAATAGCTCGCCTGTGAAATATAGTTACCCATCTATTTCTCAGTACAAAACAGGTGGGTGCCAAAGTTTACGGGAGGAGACAGCAATGAGAGTCCTTTCTTTCCTTATACTGGTCTTACCATCTCCACAGGGGTGGCGAGGTAATATCTTTTATTGGGCCAACTTCTGTTGGTGAGAGACAAGCTTTTGAGCTCTTCTTCAGGGCTGGGAAATGTACTCAGGAGTGCAGAATTCAGAGACCTCCCCCCAGCCTATATTTTTTATATTGTATTGATTTTAAATTGGAAACATTCACTAAAATATGTGGAAGTTATGCTTTTGGAAACTGCTTGTTTATTCCCCTTCATGTAGTATATGCAGTTCCTGTAGATTAGACAGAAAAGAGGCCAGTATCCTGAACTGAAACTGATTATGGGGACAATATTTTACCTAGAAATGTTCCATCTCCAGTTTAATAAATAAAATTATGATTGAGTAAAATGCATTCTAAACAGCCAGGATACACAAGGATTACAAGATTTGTGCAGGTGAGTACAAAAAAGTATCCAAATAGATTTTTCTATTGCATATATTACCAGTGAATAACTGAATTTCACATTACCTCTTTTCTGTCATGTCATCCCTTCCCCCTTATCAAGTAGGAAGAAGGGGCTACAAACTTGTGTAATTCGTGTGGAAAAAATCATATTCAATATTTCCACCTAATGAGCACACTATTTTTCACCCCAAACCAATAAATATGTAGAGAACCGGACCTCCTATGAGCACTAGACAGACTGAGCCAGAGTAATGAGCCATTTGTACTGTCTCACTGCTTGCAGTGGAAAGAAAGAATAAAGGTTTTGTAACAGCAGTGGTTAATCATTTTTGTCTGCACAGCAGTTTCAATGTGCCTGACTGAGACTAGAAAATGTGTTTATTGTACAATGGATGTTCTCACAAAAAGGTAAATGAACTATGGTAAATTGCATACTGACCCTAATCTATTTAAATATTATACAATTTGATTATTTTGAAATTGAGTTTGTGACCTGATTTCTAACATATTGTACACACATTCCTCCTAAATCTTCTCAATTGTCTATTGGGAGATGAAGGATGAATGGGAGTGGGTATGGGAAGTAGAATTTATTTTAAGACTCAAACAATCTGCTTATCTCAGCTATGAAAGTTTTATAGCAACTCCCTGAAAGCCACCTAACCAACTTTCAAGGCAAAGGTGTTTGGATGAGATAAATATGACTATGCCACTGGAAAAGATATGAGCAACTATTAAAAATGTCCCTGATCAATTTAATAAGACACTGGATCCATATTTTTCTTTTATGCAGCTTAACCAATGGGTTTAATTCCCACTAGCCAATACTCTAGCTGATAAGTTTCAATATTTTAGATTGTCTGAGAGGGAAGTGTAACAAACACAGACTTTAACAGAGTCCAAATTACTGTTGGTCCTGTGAGTGTGTTAACCTTGTAAATGTTTTCTTAAGTATCTTTGCTCTTCAAAGAGAGGAAGGAGTAGGGGTCTTAATGCTATGCAGCACTTTAAGAACTAATTGGACATATCATATGGGACAGCACTTTTAAACAGACTTATTAATGTAATGCCAGTAAGTATAGTGGTGGTATTACTGTTATTGCTGAACACTGTAAGTCATCAGTATCTGATCTGGTTTACAAATATTTTCCAGAAGCCAGATTTTCAAAGGGGGAAATTGGAATCTAAATGACCTCACAAATAAAATGGGTGAGCCTGCTGTAGTTAGTGTGACCAGATAGCAAGTGTAAAAAATCAGGACAGGGGGTGGGGGGTAATGGGAGCCCCCCAAATCAGGACTGTCCCTATAAAATTGGGACATCTAGTCACCCTAGCTGTAGTTGACTATCCATTTGTGAATAGTTAGCAGATTTGCACATGCAGGTGGTTTGATGGACCCATAGGTGCATGAATCTATGTTGTATGTGTAACACCACCCTACTGGCTAGCTTCTGAAGTCAGCGGAGTTATTTAAAATTTGTACTGGTGCAACTGGGATCAGAATTTGGCCCTATGTACTGCTAAAACATCAGTATCAAGAACTGTTCAATAAAGGTGAGCAAGCATCTATTTCTTTAGACTATGGGACAAATTTCCCATTTACACTAACAGTGAATCTGATCCTGAGACAGTCTCTGTTATTTTGACTCTGTTTTGGTATGACCTTGATGATTATGAAAACGCCAGATTGAAAGTCCTGGGGACTGAAGTCTTTTGTTATTCACAGTACAATCACAGCTCAGGCAGAGGCAATGCAGGCTGCCCAATGCTGTCTTAGGTGTGTCTGCATTTCAGGTTTGGGTTGTGATTCTCATTGAGCTAGCAAGCTAAAATAGAGTGTAGCCACAGCAGCACAAGGGGTTAGCCACTCCAAGCCTGAGCTCATCTGAGACTCTAGACACATATGTAAGGGGACTGTTGCCCCCTTACTAACATTCAGTGGGGGTGTTTGGTTGCTAGCTCCCAGCACTAAAAAGGGAGAGGTCGATGGGAAATCAGGACCCTAAGACTGACAGTCTCCAGGAACAATGTGGAGAGGCCAATGCTCCAGGTCAGCCTGAGTGACAGGGCGGGCAGGCTAATCAAGGAGTCAGGAGGCCAGGGGGAGTCCCGTCCTCCATGTGAGCTGGAATTGTCTGAGTCAGATGGAGTGGGGCCGAGTTAAGGAGAGAGCAGGGGCCCAAGCTGAGCTGATGGGAGCAGAGCTGCAGCCCAAAAAGCCAGAGCACAGCCCAGAGAGCAGACCTACCCTAGGAGGAGAGCTGCAGCACCAGAGCCAGAAGGGCCAGACAAGCAGCCCAGGAAGCAGGTGAGAGCTGGGAGCAGAGTCACAGAAGCAGCCTGCAGAGCAGCCCTGCCCTGGGAGCAGAGCTGTAGCAACTGGAGCCAGAGAGGCCAGACAAGCAGCCCAGGGAGCTGAAGGCAGAGCAGCAGCAGCAGCCGTACTGAGGCAGAGTGGAGCCGGGGCTGGAGCAATCCGGAGCCGGGTGCGGTGAGCAGCTGGGGAGAGCGAGGGGGACCCTGGGCAGTGAGCCCAGCACAGGGAGACGCCTCAGCCAAGAGGCTTTGCAGGCCAGACTTGGAGGGGGATCATAACCCTGACAGGGCAGGGGTGACGCTGGGAAGAAGGGTCCTGCCACCCACAGCCTGAGAGCGTGTGGCCACCGCCAAAACAAGTGTCCAACCCGCAGCGGCCCTGCAGCACAGCCAGGGCCTGAGGAGGCCTGGGACCTACAAGGAACAGATTGTGAACTGCCCTGACATTCCAGAGACACTGTTTGTGATGTTTCCTGCCACAGAGCAGCGTGATGTGTTTTTCCTTTAACCTTTCCCATTTTTCCTTATTCTTTTTTTAAATTAAGTGTTAATTAAATAACTTGTATTTGCTTTAAATTGTATGATGTGATCAGTGGGTCAGGGAGGTGCACAGTGCAAAGAGAGGACCCCGGAGTGGGGACACCCTAGCCCCTGTCCTGGGTGACCACAGCAGGGTTGGGGGTTGAGCCCCCCAGGAATCCTGGGCCCAGCCTTGTTGGGGTTACGAGGACTCTGCCAGACAGGAGAGTGGAAGGGGAGTCCTCAAGGACAGGGAGACCTCTGGGTAAAGGAAGTGGGAGCGAGGACTCGGATCCTTTCGCTAGCCCACTTCACCGGGTAGTGCAGAAGCCAGGAAAGTTCCCCACAATAGCGGGACCATTCCCCCGCTTACATAATCTCAAGGCAGCTAGCACATCCTGCTACTTGCACTACTGAAGTCTCACAAAGAGGCAATCAGTGTTGTGGGTTTTATGATTTAGGTACCTATTTAATGGAAACTACATAACCAAACTCATTTCACATTTTACACAAATAGTCATTACCATGGTGATTGTTCATTCTTTAGGTCCTGGATTTGAACCAGTGACCTAGAGGTGAAAGGCTCTATTTCCTGGCCTATGCTAATCCCCTGAACTATCCCATTCCCATAGCCATGGGCCTTGGTAGAATACCCTTGATTACAGAGGAGTTGTATCAATTTGCACCAGTTCCAAATCTGGTCATGACTTTCAGTCTACACTTTTCAAACACTTGTAACATCTATACATTCTAAATGTTACTCACATTGCCCTGGATCTTTTGAGCCTGGAACTTCGTTTTATTCTTCATAATGCCTGATATATACTGCAAGTCATCCAAAAATATTTTCATTTCAGAAATAGTTTTCAAATACTCAGGAAAAATCATCTTAAAGATATCAAAATTGTATCTTGAATATTATTCCCTTTGGAGGAGCAGATGTGATCACTGAGGACTAGATACTGCAATCAAAGCATTCTTAAAGCCTGTTGTGCGCTCCAAATTCATTGAGAGTCCTGCATAACAAATAATTGCAGAACAGGTCCCGAGAAAAATTATTGTTGATTACTATGAAATATATTTAAATGGCTAACATACCAAAATAATAAAGTAACATTAATGTCTGCTACAGAAATATTGAATATGGAATACTACCAAAGGCCACTAATATAGTCAGTTCTTAAGATGTGAGTTTTGTTAAGATGAAATGTCCTTTGATATCCTGCTTTATGAAATTATTAACTGTATGTGGAATTCTGACAATGACAGGGAACTTCATTCTATGCTGCTAGCTACAGATGCTCAAATGAAGGTGCATAGATAACATGGTGATGGACATGGTATAAATGATACACAGATATGATACTACAGTCATCATATTACATGAATGGTCATGATCCTACAGCTGTGAATCAGGAGTTACCTAATCAAACTGAGAGCTGCTTTCACTCAACTGCTGTGTACCCTTTCAATTTAATGGAAAACTGCTCTGTTGGATGAGAGGAGAACTGCTAGAGTGGCAAGGGAAGTTGCTGGAGCAGTGCTAAAAGTAGGCAGGTAAGAAGGAAGGGTCGGCAGCAGCAGGAGTATTGGGATGAGGAAAAGGGAGCCAGTGGAGAACCTGCACAGTGAATGAAGCATAGACCAGGATCTGTGCATTATATAAAATAAAAACATCCACATATCAAATTGCAGGGCTTTAATTCTACCTGGGGAATCTGGTGTCAAGGTAGACAGGCTTCGGTTCTTGTAGTTTAGAATGTCACCAGAACCCCTTGATGGAATTATAGCATCATATTTCCTAACTCCAAATACAGAGAGATCCTTTGAGTACTTGGATAAAAAAAGTGATTAATGTGTATAAAAACACATGATAGTAGTTTTTTTTATTTACCAATTTTGTTTAACTTACACCTCTTGGGGCTTTTTTCTCAGACTTTACTGTTGCACACCTGAACTGGCTAACATTTGCTTCCAGCAGCAGTTCCTAAAATCAAAACAATTTTTATAAATATGGTACATTTTAAATTCTCCATTGAAAAAAAAACAAAACTCCTTTTTTTTGATGTAGCAAAGTGAGGCAACTATTAAAAAACAGAACTCCAAATATTTAAATACCAAGTAAAAATACAGATGGTTAGAGTACAAAGCTAATGGTGTACAAGAACTATTCTTATATGGTCATACATAATTTGCAACAAGCCACAACAAATTCTCAAAAGGGATCATAGACCAATAAACTTTGTGGGTTAGACAGTGACTACAGAAAAGAAAAAACTTCTGAAGGCAGAGGCTTAATCAGGACATGCAGGTGAGTGCAGACAGACACAAGGATGGATTTAAGCAGCAACTTTTATAAATGTAACATGGGGGAGCGGAGCTGTCTGTCTCATTGTCCTAGTCTCTCCAATACCAGGCATTTAAGTGGGTTTACTGTGGGGGCTACAAAACTCCAGCCATATAATCCCTAATTCGGGGTAGACTCCTCTTAGCTTACCTGTAGGATTCAGTGACCGCACTCCTCTGAATCCTCTCACACACATGCCACCCATGTGGGGCACAGAGGGTACAAGAATGGGGGATCTTGGTCTGTGAAGACTTCAGGTCTCCTCATTTCCAATAGAAATAAGGCCCAACAGTGAAATCTCAGGTCTCCTTTACTTCTGGGAGTCGACCCTTTTGAGCTGCAAGTGGCAAAGAACTAAACATTCCTACTGAACTTCTATGCTCTACTCCTATTTGGCTTACCTGTGCTTCCATGATGCTGTTAGGAAGGCAAAACAAACAAACAAAACCCACCAACCCCCTGCTAATCTGGCCTGAATGGCAACAATTCCTTCTTGACCCCAAAACAGGGAACTGGTCAGACCCACCACATCCTAAAAGCACAGTTCCTCTACTACAACTACACGCAGGGAGGGTGGGGCAGTCAAAGGGAGAAAGGGGTCCAAAACACTCAGCCCAAAGCTTAAAAAAAATGTGTGGGGTGGAAGGAGTTAGGCTCCAATCAGCTCCCATCTCCCTTTGGTTGGCCAATGGGAAATGGAGAGCCCCTGGAGGAGAGGAGGCCCAGGGGGGCCCACCCCTGCACCCCCCATCCCTGCATTCCCTGGCATGTGCTCCCCCTCTTTTTGTGGCTGTCTACTTTACTGTAGTCAGGGGCGTGCATAAAGGGGGGCAAGCAGGGGCACGGGCCACCCAATAATCATCTCCATCACTGTCCCCTGGCCCCCCACCCTGGGATTCCCTCTCTAAAGCCCATCCTCCCCCTTTCTGCCAGAGCGGGAGTCGGGCTGAGTGCGGCTGAAGGGATGTGCCTGGGAAAGGCACTGCAGCTAGCATTCCTGCTGAGCCCCGTCCCTTCCTTGCTGTAGCATCCAGTGTTTGGTGCCTGCCTGGGGTGCATAGAAGGGAGCTCAGGACAATGGGGGTGGCCCAAGCAGTGGGGCCGGGGACACTAGGGGCATGGGTGGGGAGCCTGGGGATGCAACAAGGGCCTGGCAGGTGCGGGAGGCAGCGGGGCCCAGGGGCACTGGGTGCATGGCAGGGGCAATGTTTAAAGTGCCCCTCCAAAAGTAGTCACATTTAAATCCCTGTGCATGCCCCTGACTCTGGCCCAGTCAAGGCTCCCGCCCATTGAGACAAATGGGCAGCATTTTTAGTAAACTATTTGGAAAGAATGCACCTATTGTTTAAAAAACAACAACACCTACTTTACTGCACTATGACCTAGCCCTGGATATGTTTCCCTCACAATCCCTAAGGAGATGTAGCCAAACATTTAAAAATTTAGCTCCATTTCTGTGTGCATGGGCAAGTGCATTAATCGGCTTTCAGTGAATGAAGCCAACATGAATTTTCATCCTTGAAGAAAGCCTTGTGTTAGGACCCTGATTCTGCAATAATCTCTCCTGGGTGGACCCCTGCATGGAGCCCCAAAGACTTCAAAGCTCATTGAAGGATTGGAACCTTAGTTGAAAGCCCCATCACTGCATATAACACACATTTACCAGTGTTTGTTTCCACATAGTAAGCAAGATGACTTAGTCCTTTTCCTGCATTGGTGGAGTGGGGTAATTGAAGAGAAGCCTGGGCACTAGGGGCTGCTCCAAGAGGCACAAGGGTATGAGTAGCTCCAGCTGAACCCGTTTAAAGGGGACAGCACATATAATGATCCAGCCAGTGCTTGATTTTTTGGTTTGCTAGTCCTTGAGCAATAACACTTCCTTTGATTGTAAACTGCAGCCCCAAAAGTGAGAGGTGCACTCTGGCTTTTCCACTGACTCTCAGAGTGCTGATGCTAAGCTGGACAGTAGTTGTATGTGTAGCATTAGCCCTGGCATAAAATGCACAGGGACAGGCTCCTGGTGTTTTCACTCTTTTCTAGAGTTGCCCTGATATGTCAGTCACGGGTGTAATTTTATGATGGAATAAGTGACATTTCCATATGCATCTTTCTTTTCAGGAGCCACAACTTCAGCTTCATTTAGTGAACAGTCTAAGGAACTGACCTTTGTGAATGCTTTGGACGCCTTTTATGCCATTACAGAGTGACAAAAATTGCTGCTACAGCAGCTTCACTTTCTGCTGTGGCTCTCCTTTGTGTTGCTTGCATTCAGGCATCTGCTCCACTGGAAACTGTGGCTGCTAGTTAAGTGATTCTACACTTATCTCAGACTCTTGACAATCCAGATAATGCGCTTTGTTTCTTTCCCCTTTCAATCTGTCCATATAATGTGTGCTAAGCATGTACATTCTGCACAACGCAGACATAATGAAAGGATGCAAAATAAAGTAATACTGCTGGAAAGTGAAGAACCTAAAAGAAACACCAGATGCCTGTAACGAGATGGAGCAACAAAAGGGCAAAAGGAAAGCTTGACCCTAACAAAATATGTAGGCAGTTCAGCATATACTACATACGGGAAATGAACCAAATGCAGTGTGCACAAGGACATGAAGAGAGGCCAGTACAGTGATAAATTGTCTGGTATCAGTCAGTGAAAACTAGAACAAGGCATTGGTGGAATGCAGATGGGACAGTACAGATAAAAAGATGTAAAAAAACCAGACCTTTTATCAAGCTTCTAAAGCACCTCTATATGGGGATTGCATTGTGGGAGGTATGATGGGAGAGGGAGCTGCGATGTAATTATTTCCTTCCCAGAAGAAGAAGACAGAAATCTGCCCTAAATCTAATAGGAGCTGACTTATTTAATAGGATTCATTTCAAAATCAGGATCAGTTCAAATAACCAGAGCAGATCAAGTGTTAGGGCCCTTTCCAGGCCTTCCCTCCCACTCCCCTCTTAACACATAGCACCTTGAATTCTGCTGCTTTCCTAGGCATGATGATCTCCCACTTTCAGAGCCTGCTCTGGGGAGGAGCTCTCAGGTATGCGCAGTACCAAATACTGTACTACAGATGAGTCAGGAGCTACTGAGATTTCTCTGTAACTGGATGATGCTATGAAATTATTTCTCAATTAGGAAACAGAAATTATGTTAAATTTTTAAAGCCCTTAATGGTTAATAGCACACATTGACTATCCGTGCGTCCTAGGCGAGCAAAGGAGCAGCCTCTCCTGGATCTCTGTAGGGTTCCACAGAGCTGGGGAAGTTCCCCAGTGCCCCCCTCCACATGGCCAGAGAGAACAAGCAGGGCTTGGAGGAATACCCCAGCCATGCACCCTGACCTCTTATCCCTGGAGTCAGGTGAAGCAGTAGATGCAATGGGGTGTAGGAAAGGCCACTAATACCTCATTATAGTAGGGCAGAGCAGAAGCAGTGGGGTGCAAATTCCTTCGTGTCCTCTCCTTGAGGAGTAGTGGAGAAGCAGTGGGGAATGCCCCTCAAACTACTCAACACAGTAGGAGAGAAACTGTCTCCATAGTCCCTCTGTGGAGCAGGAGCCAGGCATGGGGGAGGCGAGAGCCTTCACTGGGCTATCTCCAGTCCATAGGGTCAGTGCAGATGGAGGGGGGAGCAGAATGGCACTGGGCACTGATGTAAGAACGAGAATGTAAATGGAGCAATCCTGACTGGCTACATTAGGACAACATCACATGGCTGCTTCCATAAGCACTACCCTTGTAACCGTACTGCTATTATTTGTGTTGCAACAAATAGTGAGTAGAAGATGGTCTCTGCCCTGAAGAACTTACAATAAAATAGACAGGACAGACAAAGGGTGGGGGAAAGGGATAGAGGAAGCAGCCTTCATTGCTCAAAGACAGGATCTGTGGGCCAGCAGCCGCAGAAGCATTTTTGCATTGGATAGAGCCCTAAAGCTGTGAAAACTGTAATTTACATCAAAGAACAAACAGATGCAGGAGAGGGGGGATTAACAATAAAATCATGCTACACTTACCTCTGCTCTTCGGCGATTTCTATACTTGATTTCCTGCAGGTGCTGTTTTTCCTTTGGAGGTTTGTAGGTGCTCCGAGGAATCTATATTAAAAGGCAGAAATTTCTGTAATATAGAGTATGAAAGACTGAATGTTTCAAACAATAAATCTTAGCGTGCGTGTGTGTGTGGGGGGGGGGGGGATATTTATCCCTAATGCAAAAATACAGTAGTTATTTTAAAAGTAGTGATTTCTTTTCTGTTAGTGCCATAAAATGAACGGTAAAGTTTTAGGGGTTGAATGTATAAAAGGGATAAATATCCACCAAGCATCGCTATTCGGCTGGGGCTGTCTAGGCCTTGTCAACCCTGTCCCAGGTGCTGTCAGCCAAAGGAGCTGTTAACTCAGTTTTTTTTTAAAAGTCCATCTTTGCCAGGCGAAAGCCAAAGGAGAAAGAAATTTTGTGCTCACAAAGTGAAAAGGGGAAGATCAACCAGAAGTTGCCTGAGGGAGAATCAGGCCAGCTGTCCTCTCCTACATACTTCTTGCTCCACTATACTTCTAGATAGAGGTTGCCAGTTGTGGGTACAGAATTGCTTGGGGGTGGAGGGAGTAGAGGGTCCTCACAGCAGCATTCACAGGTTTAGAGAGGCACTCAGGTCTTGGAATGTGGGACAGTAAAACATCCAGGAAAGGGTTAAGGTTTACCTGTCTGACACATGACCCAGCAAAGGATATAAGGAAAGGGCATGTCTGGTATGGGTTGGCCTCTGAGGACTTCTGTGGGAGAGGTGGAAGAGACTGGGCCATGTCCCCTCTCTGCTCTGGCCAGAATTGCTGACCAAATGCATGAAGGCAGAGAGGAGCAGCATGATGTAGCCTTCTAATGGGTTATGTAATAGGTGTGCTCCTGGAGGCACAATCTCTCTCAAAGCTTCTCTAGTGGTTGTGTAACTCTGTACTACCCACAACACAGACCAGTGCCTTCAGGGCCGGCTCCAGGCACCAACAAAGGAAGCAGGTGCCTGGGGTGGCCAATAGAAAGGGGCGGCACTTTGTCCGTTATTGGGGTGGCACGTCCGGGTCTTCGGCTGCAATTTAGCGGCGGGTCCTTCACTCCCCTTCTTCTTCGGCGGCACTTTGGCAGCAGCTCAATCTTTTTTTTTTTTTCTTCTTTGCCGCTTGGGGTGGCAAAAAAGCTGGAGCCAGCCCCAGTGCCTTAAAGGCACAGTGTGGCCCTAAATATTAAGGGACAAATGATTAACTGGACAAATGATTTGTAAGGTATCAACTGAATTTTATTTAACCACTCAAAATTATACGCACAAGTAGTAATGTTTTATATCGGATGGAAATGAGGCAATGTCACAATACCTGGAGAACATAAACTAGGAGCGGGGGAGCAAGAGGGGAAGGGAATACAAACTATACCTAGCGAGTAAACACTTCTCAGCTTTGGCAGTGACCATTCTTGTATTTCCTTAAAAATTATTGTTATGAGATGGACAAGGATAGTGGTAATTTTATGTATATTGTATGAAGAGCTTCTATTTTGACACCTAACAAGATTATAGAGTTTAAGTATTACATTATCAATATATTACCAAATAAAACCTTGTATGTTAGCCAAGTGGGTTTGTTAATTTTGTTATTATTTTTAAGAAAAAACAGAGTTAAAGGGACAAGGTCAAGGAAACATATAAAGAGTGGGCTAAATATGGCCCTGGTCCTGACATGTACAACTCCAATGGAATTACAAGAACTTTTATCTGGGCTGAATGGGGCCTAATGCATTTCAATGTGTACGTTTTAATTCTAGACAAACCTAAAATAATGCTGTGTGATAATTTCATCACAAATAGTAAAAATAATGCTGTGTAATAATTTCATCACAAATAGTATTAATATTAAAGGAATGGATTAGATTACACTATAAATCATGGCTGGGATTTTCAAAGAAGCCTAGGGGATTTAGGTGTCTAAATACCATTGCATGTTAATGGGAGTTGAGCACCTAGCTCCCTTCTGTTCCTCTTAAAATCCCAACCTAAACCACTAGTCTTTCTTTGAAGAAAGCCGTGTCTGCAAATGGCTAGGGGTGTGTAAATGAGGAGGGAGACAAGAAATTATAAAGCTTTGTCCATGAGGTCACTATTTGATTGGCAGCAGTATACAGAGTGAAGTAAGAAGAGGCCTATTTCTGCCTGGGCCACCCTTTAACGCACAGCCACCCACCACATACTAACCAATTCCAAGGGTGTGGGCCCATCTTCCTAGCCCACACCATGCAATCGGGGCTGGCTGTGAGGGACCACCCAAATTTGTTGGAACTTCAAAAGAAATATCATGGTCTCAACCTAGGTTTTAAGAGGACTCTAGACACTAGAAACTAACAGACAATTCAACATGATTATCACTCTCTGTTTTGGAGGGCTCCAGGATCTGAACTAGTGGTAGTGACAATGGGGTTACAGGTTAGAATCAAAGCTCATTTGCAGAGTTATGTCCAGAAGTTAGCACAGTGTCTGCTCATACTGTGAAAATGATATTAGATTCTCCCTTTCATGAGCACTTAAACAAATTTGGCAGACTCAATCTGAATTTAAATAAAATCCAATATAATCCTTGCACCACAAATGAACTTCAATACATATGTGTGAGTTAATGCAAAATTATTCTCAGGAAGACTACAGTATAAAGATGACAATAACATGATTCATTCCTACACTGAGTAAGTGATTAAAAAAATAAAAATTTTCAGAACCGTGTATTTGGTTGTTTCAATGTGAAATCCCATTAATTCTACAATGTGCTACCATGAAATTGCACTATTACCCAAAGATGCAAAATGATTTTTGTAAGCATTCAACATTTGTATTATTAAGAACCTAATGTGCTAATAAAAGGTTATAGAAAATGCCCAGAGCTATAGCCCTAAACTCAGTTGCCTATTAAACTAAATATAAACAACCATGGAGTCTTTATTCAGTGAATCATAGCAACCTTAGCCCAAATCCTGTTTACTTTAACCAAAAACCCCTACTGAAGTCCATTGTGTCACTCCAGAATTACACCAGTGTGATCTAAATTAGAATATTACCCAATATGACTGCTTAAGTTAGAAAGACAAACAGAGTCAGGCCTTCAAGAGAACCTCTGCACTCATTAACATGTGAGCAATACATATTAAATGCTAACCATTAACATTAAGGTACACCACAAACCCACATAACAGGCAATGGCGGCAAAGAGTTCTGTGGCACCTTATAGACTAACAAACGTATTGGAGCGTGAGCAAGTCCGACAAAGTGGGTATTCACCCACGAAAGCTCATGCTCCAATACGTTTGTTAGTCTATAAGGTGCCAGCGGACTCTTTGCCGCTTTTACAGATCCAGACTAACACGGCTACCCCTCTGATATATAACAGGCAATGAAACTCCATCCTCAAGGGTGATCTGCAAATCAGGGTTGGTTATGCCTACATTGAAATTGCTGGGAGCTTTGCCATTTACTTTGATGGGGAGCAGGATCACACCCATATATTTTTAGAAAAGTTACAGTTTGAGGGTTTATTTCCATATGCACCTGTAGATCTCCAAAGCAGAATAATCTACACATTAAATGGGCCGGCAGCAACCTGTTAGGTTACACATTCAAGGGGCAAGGAATAAACTGTTGCTTCATTGGGTTTTTTCTATCTTCCAAACAATTGTAGGAGCCACCTTTTTGCTACCCTCTCCTTCCCTTGCTATAGAAGAGTATCTATGATATGCTTAGAAAATACCAATTACATCGATTAAAGACATTATGAATTATTTTCTACAAATTTAGCCTTCAACTCAGAACACCAAAGTGTTTCTTGTTATTCCATCAGTGTTGGTAGCTTTTCTTCAATTATTTTAGATTCAAATAACTTCAACGAAGAGACTGTTAACCATATAGTATGGTTGAGTACAGAACACATATGACTTAATGTTGTCCAAAGAATAAAAACCACTCACAGGTTGATGCTTCTCCTGTAACGGTATTGGCTCAGGTATTAGTATGGCTCGTGGCTTAGGAGTGGTCAAATCAAATTCCTTTGGCTTTGTGACCGTCGAAGTCTTTACAGTGGTAACACGATTAGCTAATTTGTCAGCAAGTTGCTTCATCAGTTGTTCTATTTTTGGCTGCCATCTTTAAAAAAATACATTTAAATCTTATTTTCATTTTTTCTTATACAAATTCATAATAATGCAGTGTCTGAGATTGGCAATGATGCAGATTTGATAATACTTTGGCTCTTCTGTTTATACCAGTTGATCAATTGTTTTGTACCAATGATTAGTGGCACAAACTGTGGCACTCAAAAAATGTTACTTCGCTTCTTGAACAAAAGCTAATCTATTTCTAATAAAACTGTTTATCTGAGGTGAAACAACCGTAATTTGTGCTGACTAAACAAGCACATTGCAAGTTCATTTTATAACAGTGTCAGACAGCAAGTCAGAGAGGTAGTTATTATAAACAAAGTAGGTACAGATGAAAGGAACAAACACAGACAATGGTCTAAGTAATATTGTTCATATTATTTGACGGAGAGCGAATGTATCGCTAGCACAATCTCATTTAATCAAAAATTGGAAGGACATCAATAATTTTGCTTGAGCAAATGAATCCCTCAAACAAAAAGTGAAGCTGGTGGGACATCCAACATGGTTTGGTTTTTTTGTTTTGCATTATTTTTGTGTATATCAAAATTAAAACATTCAAAACCTAAAGCCAAATTCTGTTCTCAATTACACTACTGCAAACCCCACCAAACTCAATGGGGAATACATGAATGTAATTTCATCCATAATACTTAAATAAGACACATTACTATCCCATACATAAACACTCAGGTCTTGAATACTGAAGGTCTGCATTACTTTGAGAGTCTCATCAGTCACAATGCAACGAAAGAGCAACATCTCTGAACTGAGACCTTGCCTTCTTGATCTCACAAATTCTTCAGAAGCCAATACTTTTCTGTGATCTTCACCTCTTTCTCTCTGGTTTTAGAGCCCCTTTGTCATAAGAGCACATAGGCTTCTGATGTGTCTACAGCCACTCACATCATCAAAAGAAAGGGTGGGAGTAAATGAATAACTGAGATTTTCATATCAGAGAGGGGTAGTGTAATGAGGTTCCACCCCTTATGATGTAGTTCAGCTCTCTCACTGAGAATGTAAAAGGAGCTTCAGAATCTCCTGAGGTCCCTTCGTTTGTACAATAATTCTGATGTAATGCCAATGGGTAACTTCTGGGAGTCAGGGTTAGCTCTGCAAAAGGTCTTAGGCACCTAAATGCAACATTTAAGCACCACTAAGATCCTCAAATCCCCACTCATCTGATGCCTAATTCTGTAGATGCCTAAACTTTCACCATTAAAGTCCTCTAGTTGTTAAATTTCTGCCAGTGAGCATGTGCACAGCCATCTCAATCTAAGCACTCAGGCATCTATCTCATGCCTAAGCCACAGTGGGATCCTCAAACTACACATTCCCCCGCAGGGCCCAATCTGGTAGGCATGCTCTGAGCATGCCTAAACCCACACAAAAGAGCTGCAAGAGAAGTACCCCCCCTCCAACTTTTAGCCCATGGTTAGAGAACTAACCCAGGATGTATTGGAAAAAGTACAGTGACAAGCAACAAAAATTATTAGGGATATGGAACAGCTTCCATATGAGGAGAGATTAAAAAGACTGCAACTGTTCAGTTTAAAAAAGAGAAAACTAAGGAGGGATATGACAGAGGTCTCTAAAATCATGACTGGTGTGGATAAAATGAATAAGTATAACTTGGTTAAAAAAAGAATTAGGTAAGTTAATGGAGGATAGGTCCATCAATGACTATTAGCCAAGATGGTCAGGGACATAACCTCATATTCTGGGTGTCCCTAAACCTCTGACTGCTAGAATCTGGAACTGGACAACAGGGGGTGGAACACTTGATAATTGCCCTTCTCTGATCTTTCCCTCTGAAGCATCTTGCATTGGCTGCTGCTGGAAGACAGGATACTGAGCTAGCTTGAACCACAGGTCTGACCTAGAATATCAGGGTTGGAAGGGACCTCAGGAGGTCATCTAGTCCAACCCCCTGCTCAAAGCAGGACCAATCCCTGGACAGATTTTTGTCCTAGATCCCTAAATGGCCCCCTCAAGGATTGAACTCACAACCCTGGGTTTAGCAGGCCAATACTCAAACCACTGAGCTATTCCCCCGCCATTGAGGTTTCTCTCTATGTGTGACTCTGGCACAACAATGCACTACCTAATATGACCATTCTTCTTTTTTTATGAACTTAAGTCTCCCTTGCTGCATCTTGGAGGAGAAAGCACTAGCCATTGGTCTAGAAGGTATTCTGGGGTAGGTCTTCCTTAGTCTCTCCTGTTTAAACTGTTCTACTGTGTATAAATAATTTAATTTACATTGAAACAGGAGGACTGGTACCTGGGTCCACCACACACCACATGGTGCCCTAACCACTAGACTGTGGAATTATTCTCACACCTCCTCTGGCCCAATGCATATTTAACTATTTATATACCAGGAAACAGCTGCAGCAGGAGAGATTAGGAAAAACCTGCACCAGAATATCCCATAGTCCAGTGGTAGGTGCCTAACTCCAGCAGAGGGTTCTAAGTCTCTTTGAGGTGTGAGGTTTATGACCTACCCCTCTCCTCAGCCTTTCCTATTAGCTAGCTTAGGATTCTCCCTCCTCAGTGTTCTGGCTTTTGTGGATCCCCTTCTTAGATGCTTATCTCTACCCATTCACTGTATACGGCGTCTGGGCAGCAAACTCAGGGCTGTGGATTCCACTGGGTGGCAAGGCACCTAAGTCCCTTTGTGGATCTAGCCCACCGTGCAGTCCAACTGCCATTGAAGTCAGTAGGATTCTTTTCACTAACTTTAGTGAAGCTGGAGCAGGCCCAGTGAACAGAAGTACATTCAACACATTTGAGGCTGTCAAGTTTATTACTCATGGCTACACTTTCAACCCTTTGATGCAAATTTCAAAACTAATGGCCAAATAGGGCTGTTGGATGCATTTGAGCAACTCCCAATGACTTCTATGTGAGATATGTACACTTATTGAGAGCAGTAGGGCGCTGGAACAGGGTGGCTAGGAGGACATAGGCCCCCTACTTTTTACCGGTCCTAAGGGAAAGCAGGGGGAAGGGGCAGAGAAGAGTGAGTGGGGCCTTGGAGGAAGAGACAGGGCAGGGATTTGGGGGGAAAGGTGGAGCAAGGGCAGTGCCTTGGGGGGAAGGGGCAGTGTGTGTGGGGCGGGGCCATGGTTCGGGTTCCAGTGACGCCCCCCCATTTTTAAGAAGCTTCTGCCGCCCCTGGAGAGCAGAGCCATGAGTATTCGTCGCTATATAATATCTACTAGATATTTCTACTTTATGTGCCCAGTCCTACACTCCTTATTCAGGCCAAGTGCCTGTTGATTCTGATGAGAATTTTGCCTCAGCAGAAGATACAGGCTCAGGCTCTACAGTACGAAAAGAGGGACCAATACTTAGAAAAGATGATACAAGGACTAACAAAAACAATGCCCCATATATTCATAAAACTCTAAAGTGTTTTACAGCACTCTAACAGTGGAAGAAGTGCCCTCAAAGAGGGTGTAAATTTAATTTATGTCCATTTTAAGGGCCCTTTACACTGAGTGTAAATGACAATCAGGCTCAGTGGGCTTACACTTAATGTAATTCTAATCACAGATTTAAAAATATTTATAAGTCACTAGAAGCAGCCATTGTGTTTTGAATTACTGGGGATGGAATGGGCCAAATTCTGCCAGCACACACACATCTGCAACTCACGCTGACTTTACTGGAATTGTGTGTGTATTTCAAGACAGAATTTATACCACTGTGTTTACTACTTTGCCTCCACCTAAACAGTGGTTTTTTAAATTGTACTGAATTTAACAATTGAGTTAGATGATGGTTTATACTCTGTATCAGTAGACACAGCTGGTATATGCTTAGTCTAACGGAGTTTGGCCCTGTGTCTACATGTTAGAACTGTTGTTGAACTTGAAGACAGCCCTAGAGTCCTGACCCAGCAAAGCACTTACAGACGTATGCAATCTCAACCATGAGAGTTGTTTCACTGAAGTCAGTGAGATTAGTCATGTGCTTAAAGTTTTGTTGGATCGAAGCCTAATTTTATAAGATAGTTGTTTGACCCTTTGATTTCAATCTGATTTTAATATTATGTGTTCTGATTTCATTTTCTGTACTTTATTGGATTGGGGAACTAGTGTGTAACATCTATGAGAGAACTTTTCTTTGAGCTAAGTAACTCACTTATGGATAAATTAAAGGGTCTGCCCTGTTCCCAATGAGGCCAATAAGAATTTTGACATTGACTACAATAGGAGCAGGATTGGACAATATGGTTTTATAAACAAAGCAAATTGCAAAGAAATATATTTTAAAGCAAACTGAATTTTCAGGAGGACCTTTTTCCATGATGTCACCTTTAAACTTTCAAATATATTGAATATTTAGTACTTACCCTAGCAATGGATCGATCCAGTTCTCTTTTACATAAAGAGAATCATATATCTGACTCCATTCATCTTTTATCCATGTACTCAAATTCAAGACATTGAAGAAGAATCTAAGAAACTAACAAGAGAATACTTCTTTCAAATTTAATGAACTGAAGACTTGAGTTACATGCAATATTTACATGGAGATTACACAGTTTTTCTTAGAATACTGCTGCAGACTTTGCTTGTGTATTATACTATAATTGTAATTAATACACCCCCCAGTATTTGTAGGTTCATTTCAGTTTTGTTGCAGCAACCTTATGTCCTGAAGCCATACCTTGTGAGATATTAATAAGTCCTAAAATCTTTTTGTGGACCTGAAAAACAACCCCATGTTCACAGTAATATGATGTTGTGATGCAGTGTGACCTTGTTTCCAAATTACTGCCCTTTAAAACATCATAATACTGGGACACAAGTTTGTGTCTGGAAAAAAACTGGGTACTGTAAAGCAATGATTATAGTCTAGTAAACCTAGCTATACAATAAAGATGACTGTGACACAATTAATTTCCTGTTCCCTTTGAACTAGAAGATTGAAATTTGGCACACTCACACATTCTGGGCCTCTGAATACTGGAAAAAAGAAGATCCAACATTTGAACTTCCACTTTCCTATTGGAGTTCACCAAAAGGTCATCAGACGTTCTATAGAATTTTAACTATTTCAATGGCCTTTTGAACTAGAATCTTGAAATATGGTACTCTCGTTCATTATGGGCCACTGATTTCAGGAAAAATTCCAAATCTGAACTTTGACCTTTCCATCACAACCCTTAGAAATGAAAGTGACGGAACTGACAGCGAGTGGGGAAAAATCTTGCGAGGCCTGCACTTTGGAAATGGCCCCATCAGGCCTATAGTTAGCCAGGAAGTATCTAGGGATTTTGTCTCATTATTAACTATCATACATCTGGAAGGATCAGCTGTCCAGGTAGCCTACTTTAATGCCTTGAGGACTTTTCCACTTTAGTCAGATGGGACTCCCATCCTAGCTGTATACTACTACATCAGGGGTAGGCAACCTATGGCACGGGTGCCAAAGGCAGCACACAAGCTGATTTTTCAGTGGCACTCACACTGCCCGGGTCCTGGCCACCAGTCCGGAGGGCTCTGCATTTTAATTTAATTTTAAATGAAGCTTCTTAAACATTTTAAAAACCTTATTTACTTTACATACAACAATAGTTGTTATATATTATAAACTTATAGAAAGCGATCTTCTAAAAATGTTAAAGTGTATTACTGGCACGTGAAACCTTAAATTAGAGTGAATAAATGAAGACTTGGCACACCACTTCTGAAAGGCTGCCGACCCCTGCATAGCATATTGGCTGGGTGGCTGAAGAACCTAGTCCATCAAGTTCTGGAAAACCACAGACACTCCATTCAGCCCCAAAAGGCCTGGTATGAAAATGAAATAAACCTTAGGGTATGGATAATATTGTTTTATTTGTGATTCTAATTTTTGTGGAATACTTTTTTGTTAGCTCTACAGCAATGAAATATATGTTTCCTCCTAGCCAGTCTAGCAAATCATTCTCCTTGCATATAGGGAAATGTAGGATCCTCCCCTGTGGAATCAATAGGTCTGATTCCCTACTACTTTGCATCTTATAGTGTCATTACATCTGTGCAATCTGGATGTAAAACAGTACCATGTTAGCACAGTAACATTTTACACACAGTTTGCACAGGTGTAAATGTCATCACATAGGGCAGGCATGGGGAACCTACGGCCCATGGGCCAGATCCATCCCGTTGATTAATTTCATCTGGCCCTGCCTAACCCTCCCCGCCCGGCGCTCCAGCCGGGAAGTGGGGTCTGGGGCTTGCCCGGCTCTCCAGTGGGGTTGGGAGCTCACCCCACTCCACCCGGCGCTCCAGCTAGGAAGTGGGGCCAGGGGCTCGCCCCGCTCCGCCCACCTGGTGCTCCAGCCGGGGAGCAGAGTTGGGGGCTCGCCTCGCTCTGACCATCCGGCACTCCAGCTAGGGAGCAGGGTTGGGGGCTCGCCCTGCTCTGACCGTTTAGCACTCCAGCCAAGGGGCGGGGGTTGGGGGGCAGGGGTGTGCCCGCCCACAAGCCCCTGTGCCCTGACCCTGCTCCCTGGCTGGAGCACCAGGTGGGTTGAGTGGGGCAAGCCCCCACACCCTGACCCTGTTCCCCAGCAGGAACGCCGGGCAGGGGGTCAGAGTGGGTGGGGGTGTGGGGGCCCCACAATTGGCTGGGGCTCCTGGGCACATCCCCTTGGCCCAGTGGCTAATCCGCCACTGGGAGTAGGGTGGGTGAGCAAACGGCCCAGCGGTGGCAGAGGAATACTCAGAAAGGGTAGGCCTGCCGCTTGGGGAACCAGGCCTGGCATGGGGCAGTGGGATGGGAGCCACTGCTGCTGGAGAGCGGCGTTTCCTCTCAGAGCTGAGTGCATGCCTGGGGACCTCCAATGGGCTGGTGCACCTGGGTCCATCGCCCCCACAAGGCCAGCTGGAGGGGGCGGGGGAGAAGCGGCGCCAATCCATCCTGCCCCCCCAATGCCGCCCCCTGTCATTGCCCGCCCACCCACCCGAAGTCAGGGCCCATCCAACTGTCCTGTCCTGGCTATGCCACTGGGCCACCTACCCCGGAGCAGGGAGAGGACAGCTCCTCTCTGTCCAGTTCTGGGGAGGAGCCCCCCCGACCTTCCTGGGCTTCCTGCACTTGGCTCTGGGCCCCCCAGAAGTATACTGACAAACCGTGGGGAATTCAGAGAAGAGCCATACAACAACACCAGGGGATGGTAGGGATGATTTACGGCAAGAACTGCATCACAGTGTCTGATCCAAAGACCAGGGTAGTCAACGGCATAGGTTTTGGATCAGACCCTTGCTTTTTATTTGTAATTTATTTTTTTCTGTGGGTCAATAGGCCCTGATAGAAAAAAGGCTTCTCACCCCTGACATAGTGCACAAGGAAGAAGAGAATCAGGTCCAATGTTATAGTATTTTTCCATAGTGGTGATGTACTGAAGGCCTTATCTACACACTAAGTTGCACCAGTTAATCTAAAGGTGTTTTTAAACTGATGTAGTTAAACCAATACCGGTGTCAAGGACTGCTGCTCTTTGGCAGACCCTTCTTTCCATATGGATTCTTTTCCTCCTTCCCTTCCTGCGTCCTTGATATTCCTCTCACTCAGTCCACCCCATCAGGCAGCAATCAATTGTGCATTGTGCTACCACCTGCCGCTATGCCTCTGATTCACGGCTCTGTCTCAGCTCCCTCTGACTGCAGGGACTAAACCCCCTGGATCTTGCTTAATCATCCTCTGCATGGTGCTTGCAGCTACCATTTCAAGGCAGATGAAACAATAATATATACCGATAAAAGATAATGAATCAGTTCTTACCCAAAGCAGACAAAGTTTATAAAAAAAAAAGTTCAGATCAATTGACTTTTAACAACTCTTGTTCTTGAGTTGGCAGTAACTACCAGTGCATGATTTTCTAACTGCTATCTTGAGCAGGTGGGACAAGATGGGTGAACTAATATATTTTAACGAGGAGTCCTTGTGGCACCTTAAAGACTAACAAATTTATTTGGGCATAAGCTTCCGTGGGCAAGTGATGCTGCTTTTCCACAATTTCAGCCCATCCATCAGTGGAAGTACTGTAGGTAGAAGTCCAGTCTGTTGTTTTGACCATCAGGAGGAGTCCATGCAGAATCCTTCTTCTTGTAGTGTTGGTAGGAAGGTTTCTGTGGGTTAGTGGGCTGTTCAGTGGTGTGGTAGAAATATTCCTTGAGTTGGAGACAGTGAAAGTAGGATTCCAGGTCACCACAGAACTATATCATGTTCATGGGGATGGTGAGGCAGAAGGAGAGGCCCCAAGATAGGATAGACTCTTCTGCCAGGCTAAGAGTATAACTGGATAGATTAACAATATTGTTGGGTGAGTTAAGGGTACCACTGTTGTGGCCCCTTGTGGCATGTAGGTATTTAGATAGTTTAGTGTCCTTTTTCCTCTGTAAAGAAGCAAAGTGTGTGTTGTAAATGGCTTGTTTAGTTTTTGTAAAGTCCAGCCATGAGGAATTTTGTGTCGAAGGTTGTTTTTTTAATGAGAGTCTCCAGTTTTGAGAGCTCATTCTTGATCTTCTCCTTGACACCATCAAATTAAGCCTGAATAAAAACTGGGAGTGTCTGAGTCACTACAAAAAGTAATTTTCCCTCTGATACTCACACCTTCTTGCCAACTGTTGGGAATGGGCCACATCGACCCTGATTGAATTGGCCTCGTTAGCACTGACCCCTCCCCCCACTCAGTAAGGCAACTCCCATCTTTTCATGCGCTGTATATTTATACCTGCCTACTGTATTTTCACTCCATGCATCCAATGAATTGAGTTACAGCCCATGAAAGCTTATGCCCAAATAAATTTGTTAGTCTCTAAGGTGCTACAAAGACTCCACATTGTTTTTACTGATACAGAGTAACACAGCTACCCCTCTGAAACCTGTAACATATTTTATTGGACCAACTCCTGTTGGTGAGAGAGAGACAAGCTTGCCTCCCTCACCAACAGAAGTTAGTCCAGTAAAAGATATTACATCACTCTTCCCTCCCCCAGTCTTGCTAATATCCTGGGACCGACATGGCTTCAACACTACATACAACTTTAACAAACGGCTATTGTCCCTGGAGGCTTCCTGCTGGTAGTCCAATTACATATTGGCCATGAAGATTTCACACTCTATTAGGGAAAAATGGGTAATTAAGTAATCAAACACTATGAGTTGTCTAAAATATACAGAGAGTTGTGAAAGGCATAATTAGATATTTCTACTGTGATGTATATTTTAGTGACCAGTGTGTTCTTGCCTGAGTCCTCAGGGACAGACAAAACAGAAGGAGTCAGGGGTTTGTGCATGAGTCTCTAGAGGCTCTTTATGTGCCATGCCAGAGAAGGCTTTGAATGCCACTCTTGGACACACATTCCAGAGTATGCCAAGCTCCAGCTCTGATTAGGAGATTGTTTGTGTCAAAGTCCACAAATCGGCCTTAACGATGCACGTCATAAGGTTGCACAGAGTGTAAGTGTGGGTAGAATCCAGCCCCATGAAACTATAGTGCAGTTTTCATTCCTTAACAATGGGAACTTTTGTGTTTTGTAGACCAATTATTTAATGAGTCATGAGAAAAATTCCATTGCATTTCAGCCCTCTTTTTGATCACTTGTAAGTAGGTAGCATCCTCATTAGTGATTATTTGTGTCTTTGCTATTAAAACACCTATCTTCTGATGTTATCAGTATCAAACGTGTAAGGGAAATCACAGAGCTATCATTTTGGTAATGATCTTATTTTGCTTACTCATCTTGAAAAAGACACTGCCTGGTACAAAGATAATTTCTTCAATGTAGGCACTGATAGGCTGTCCTCAAGTGCTCCAAGTTCCACTACTCATAGAGAACGAGCCAGATTCATCCCTCTTGTAATTCCACTGAAACCAATGGAATTACACCAGGGATTAATCTTGCCCACTGTTATGATTTAATATATTACTGAAGTAATAAAATAGTATGTGATCATGTAATTAAAGATTAGCAGCAAAGAGTCCTGTGGTACCTTATAGACTAACAGACGTATTGGAGCATGAGCTTTCGTGGGTGAATACCCACTTCGTCGGATGCATGTAGTGGAAATTTCCAAGGGCAGGTATATATATGCAAGCAAGAAGCAAGCTAGAGATAACGAGGTTAGTTCAATCAGGGAGGATGAGGACCTCTTCTAGCAGTTGAGGTGTGAAAACCAAGGGAGGAGAAACTGCTTTTGTAGTTGGCTAGCCATTCACAGTGTTTGTTTAATCCTGAGCTGATGGTGTCAAATTTGCAGATGAACTGAAGCGCAGTAGTTTCTCTTTGAAGTCTGGTCCTGAAGTTTTTTTGCCGCAGGATGGCTACTTTTAATTAAAGGTAATTAAAGATAGTATTGTAATGCATACAGGCAGGGGTGATAGTGGTGAATTAAAGTTGGTTATGTACCTCACTTTGCAACCATAACAATTTTAATGTAGTTTTTGTGTAGAGTATTTCCTAGGTTTTTTAAAAAGCAAACTAAAAAAAAACAAAATTCCATCACATGGAATCATACTGACACCCATTTGGGTCATCAGCAGCGTAGGGACCTTTATATACACAGCACAGACCTCAGTCACGTGAGCTAACAGAGTAACTGATAATGGTTCCCTGTGGACCTGCCGCATCTGCTTTTTAAAATGGGAAGTGTTAGGCAATCTTTACTTAGGCATTACTACATGCATAACCCATAATACAGTAATAATAATTTAAAATACCTAGCGCTTTTCACCTGTAGATCTCAAAGCGCATTAAAAACAAAGTCACTATTATTAGCAGTGGTCAAGGTTGAAGGGATTTGGAATGTGAGACAGAACAAAACAGATGCCTGAAGGCTAAAAATAAACAAAACACTAAGTCAGTATGTATTTTTGTGCTGATCAGTTATTGCTGCACAGCACTATAGTCAGCAGAGTGCTAAAATGCCATAAAAATAAAGGGGTGTAAGGCTAATGGCACAATACATTTCGAAGTTAATTTCTTCATTTTTTACTCTCTTTTGCCCTTGTCTCTAACATACAAACCCTTCAATTTCCTCAAACACATATAAGAATAATACAGATTAATAGAAATAATAAGTCCTGATCCTGCAACCAATAGGCAAATAATCTTTTCTCATAAGAGGAATCCCACTAAGATTGCAGGATTGGAACCTATCCCTGTAAAATATTTTTATAGGTATAGGGCCTTAAAGAGTTCTTGTATGTTCTCTTATTAAATGAATAGATTCCATGTTTAGATTCCTAATGGATAGATTCCTAATTTTCCATTCAGACTGAAATGTGTCTAGTATTTCTAATTATTTTGCTTAAATCAAAATGCCCAGCCATATACTGGTATGGAGGGAGGGTTTTTCCTCTATTTTATCAGCATTTACAAATACTCACACAAGCAGAGCTTATTCAAGTAGTTCCCTAAACATCAAAAAGATTACTGATATGAGTAAGGATTACTTGCATAATTAAGAGTCACACAATTGGGCCCATGATCTGGAGAAACATCTTTTATCTTCATTAGATGAAGTAAATCTGTTTAAGTAATATACATGAAACATTAGTTTGCATCTCAACTGAAAGGCAAGATGAACTCAGGACAGGAAGATCTTAGCATGTTGTCTATAGGTCAGCATCCTCAAAGTGTATCCCAGAATTCTGTCTGCCACCCTCATACTGTTGCTACGGCTGCAAATCTGCCTTCTGTTGTTTTTGTCCCTGTTACTGGGGGACCGGTGCTTCTAAATCCTCTGCTGCAGGTGCATTCATATAATCTAGCATCACTCTGGAGACAAAAATGCTTCTCTGATGCAAAAGGAGAAAAGCGAGATAGTATAGTGATGAGAGCCTGATAAGATACTTAGGTAGAAAAAAAAAAACATGTACCAAAAGAAACACTGTGGAAGGTCACCTAATACTAAACCTTCCTTTATGGAATAGATATATTGTACGCAAGGAAGGAGAAAATAAATGTGTGTGGATCAGGGCTGCCTCCAACTTTTTTGCCACCCCAAGCGGCAAAGAGGAAAAAAAAAAAAAAGCCGCGCCGCTTCATTTTTCGGCAGCAATTCAGCGGCCAGACTGAGGGACCTGCCACCGAATCGCCACCGAAGACCCGGATGTGTCGTGCCTTTCCATCAGCCACCCCAAGCACCTGCTTCCTGTGCTGGTGCCTGGAGCTGGCCCTGGTGTGGATCAAAATAGTGTCAGTGACACTGACACTCCAGCCATCTAAGGTTAAGAGAATGCAATCATTGAGCGGTAACTAGTATGGATTAGAAAGCAGATGTTGTGCAAAGTAAAATATTATTGATATTCACACGAACTCCAGAAGTGTCCAAACCACTTGTTTTTCCCCAGGAATCTTTACAAAGAGGCATGGGGTTGGGAGAACTTTTTAAACAAAAGTGTCATTTGCCCATCAGATTTTGATAATCTTCCTAGTCACTTCTCCTCTGTTCTTATCTCTAACAATTAATGAACTACATCATTACTGTCTGAACTGACTTTATGGAAACACTCCATGCCAAGGCCTTTACAAGCACTACGCAGCCAGCCTAGCCTGCTCCCTTCTCTTATACTATATGACAACTATGCTCATTGGAAAGGCAATGCGATCACAATGAGTGTGCAGGGTAATAAGTATAAAGACTATACAGATAAATCAGAGTTATCTGAAATTTGGCTTTCCCCTAAATCCAAATTTATTTATGAACTGAAATGCCAATTGTCCAAAACCTCAGTGTTTTGGATGTCTCCTCAGACATCTAGACAATCAGAGCTTACCTGTGGTACATCCATTTAGTATAATTTTTATTGCGTTATATGGAAAGAAATCATGAACATGTAGTATAAACTGAGCATGACTTTGGAAGTGCAGCAGTTTTGTGCTAGCAGAATATTGATTTCCCATAATTTAACCAAAAGACATTCATATAGTCTTATTTAAATTAACTCAGAAGCGGAAAAGTTCAGAGTGTAAGTGAAGGAAGAACAGTACCCACAGTTTTTAAAATCACAGCAAAGAACTATAGACTCAAAAATAATTAATCAAACATTATGAAAAAATGGTGTGATATTAGCTTAACATTTTTGCTAAAGTGAAATTACTTTCATTACCTTATGCATTTTAGCAATGTCCAGAGATTTGATAATTCTGCTGAATTGCTGAAGACCAAGCTCCTCCAGTTGAAAAGTGGCCAAATAGCAAATAACTATCAAAAGACACATATATTTAAAATACAATGGGCAATGTGCTACAGAAAGTATTTATATTCATCACACTTTTGGATTTTGACCATGGCTATGGCTGAATCCAAATCACATGACTCACTTTTGGCACTTTCATAATTAATAACTTTGAAATATTTTTTCACTTTTGTCTGTATAACTGGGCTATATAATGATTGCAATTAAAAAGACACCCCTGTTTATCTTATCACAGTAGACTCTCAGATATTATAGTATCAGAGGGGTACTGTGTTAGTCTGGATCTGTAAAAAGCAACAGAGTGTCCTGTGGCACCTTTAAGACTAACAGATGTATTGGAGCATAAGCTTTCGTGGGTGAATACCCACTTCACTCACGAAAGCTTATGCTCCAATACATATGTTAGTCTTAAAGGTGTCACAGGATTCTCTATTGCTTTTTTCAGATACTATAGTTATTTCCTAATTTGTGCCAGATTCTCAGCTGGTGTAAATCAATATAGCTCCATTGGAATTACACAAGCTGAAGATCTGGTCTTTTAACTACAGAAAAATACAAAACAAACCTGGCGATAGCAGTGGGATAGCCTTCAGACAATTGAAAATTTGCATATTTGGAAGTTTAGAAGCTCTGTAGGGCTAAAGCAGAACTCCTAAATATGTTCTATGCCTCGCAGGAACAGAACTTAAGGCAGGGCAAGGTGCTGAGGAAAGGGACCAAATGGGTCCTGAGTACCACTGGTCAAAACATTTCTGACAGAATGTTTTTCTATTGGAAATGCTGTTCCTTTGGAACTGAAACTTTTTGTGGGAATGTGTTGCTTTCAATTAAGTTTTGCTCTTGTAAAAAGAAGAAAAGCATTTTGATAAGCTCAACACATTCCATTTAGACTTTTTCAGAATGGGACATTTCAACTTTTCATTTCAATACAACTTTTCATCTTGAAGTTTATTCTTTTACGCAGAAATTTTTTAAAAAAGTTTAAATCTAAATGTAACATTTCAACTGATCCCAAACATTTTTCCCCAAAAAAATACTGTTTCATGTGAAACTGCAGTCCCCACACAGTTCTAGTCCTGAGCAAATAGGGGCCAATGAAGGAAGAGGCAGAGAAGTGTAGAGTTGTCCCCAGAACTGGCAGAAGCTTCTATGGTGTTTCTCTGATCCTGTGAAGCTAAGGAACCCTTGTAGCACAGTGATAACCCTGAGGAACATACCAAGCTTTAGTTGATTTGCCTATAGTGCAGTATCTCAGATACCACAGCATGGTAACTTAGTACATCTTGACCAATGTGCTGGAGGCAACTCAGTGTATGGTAACAGAGTTTCAATCCTCCGTTTCAGAATAGCAACGCATTTATGTGGTCTTAGTGGAATATAGATGTATCTTATAAGAGCATTATTAAATTCAAATCTGCTCACATATAGCAACAGCCATGATAAGCAGCTTTGATAATCTAAGTGTCAATGAAGCTTGGCCAGGAGCGTCACAAGCAGCTTAGAAAAATCTAAGCCAATGACTTTTAGACTCTCAACTTGTTGATAAGGGAAAATATTTAGGGACACCCCCCTACACACACTTCCCTCTGATTAATGGAGGTCTGTGACAGGACGAGTCCTGCCGACCCAATAACAGCAATACTCAGCTTAATGGTAAAATTTGTGTGCTTCAGACACTGAAAAACAGAAGCCTTTTGTTTATGGTGGAGAAGTGTGGATAATTAGGTATCATTTAAAATGTTCTTGGACGTACAATGAATCTGAATCATGATTGTTGAGGTTCACATTTAGCTATTCATTTCCTGAACTTGAAGGTTTTCATAGATTTGCTTAATTTTCTGAGGCCCAGGATGGGTCTCAGACTGTCTCTCTTTTGGGCACTAGGAAATATTTGGAATAAAATGCCTACCCTTGGTGCAATAGAGGAACCCCTTCTATAGCCCCCTTTGTGGAATGGATCTTATTTCCTCCCATAGAAGTTTCTCATGAGAGGGAGATGGAAGTGAGAAGGGGTGTAAAATGTGATTGAGTAACTGCCTCTGATGGTATCTAGTACCCAGAAATATAAAGTGAACTTGCACCAGGCATCCTAGAAGGTCAAGAGATGTGGTCCAAATTGCATAGATAGAAGTGTGTGGCTCTCAACCGTCTTGCCCACAATGTTGCATAGCCACCAGCAGCAGGACAATATGCAGTCTGTATCATGGACTTTTTGCAGGAGCAAAAGGTAGAAGATTGGTATCTTCTCTGGGATTGAGTGCTCTGCTACTGCTGAACAGAAGGAGATTGCCCGTGGAACTGAAACAACATATAAAGAATTTTCTTTTCTGAAGCAATCAGAACTGGAAGAGACCTAGAGACTGGGCTTTAACGCTCTTGGTTTTAATTTCTGCAGAACCTTATCCATTTTATCACTAAAATGAGCTGAAGCCTCAAAGTGGAGTTCTTCTATCAGTTTTTGGGACTCTGCAGCAAGGCCTGATGACCATTAATATCTCCGTAGAGCAATGCCAGTGGCCATAGCTCTGGTAATAGTCTGAAGTGTCATAAACTGCCCTCAGCATGTCCTGGATATGTCTATCTTCAGTGACCAAACTTTGTTGCTTCCCTTGGTTCATCTAATAAGGAGTACTGAATAGTGTTAATGGAGTCCCATAACACATAGTTATATCTGAACATGAGAGTTGGCAGTTTGCCACTTGGCAACCCAGACATGGAAAAGTAAACTTTTCTTCTAATGGAATCTAGTCTACATCCGTCTCTATGTAAAAGGAGCAGTCATGGATGCTCTGTTACTTTTAGATAATTCCTGGGCTGTAGAGATCAGCATGGAATCAGCCAATTGATGTTGTAACAATAATTGGCCTTCTGAAGGTATAGGATACATACAATCCACCCTTTTTGATACTAGTGGTGAGGGCACAGAAAAGAGCCAAATGTCTTCTGCTGGCTTGAATAGTCCTGGGAGATTAGGAAAAGTGACTTTGTCTTTTGTCTGCAATTCCATGATGTCAAAAAGGGTATCAGATGGTGCAGACCCCTCAGTCTGTAACTAAAGGGTATTAGTATTTCTCCCTGTCAGCTCCTGAAATTGCTTTTGTTCATCATGAGGAGAGACAAAGTCCCAGTTTGATCCTCAGGGGACATACCACTGGTATAATACTTGATGGCTGACTGCTCCACTTCCTCTGAAGAAGTTTCCTCACAGTCATCATACACATGCCACTCTTTTTGGGGAGGCAATGTTGCCAGCGCCAACAGCGCTGGTTTTATCTGCGCTGATTGAACCATGGGTATTTTTGAAGGTGGTGGGGCCTGAGATAAGGTCCATACCAGGAAAGCTCTCAGTGTCAAAGAAGATTCCTCTAGTGCTGGGAGAGGATCAGTGTTGATGTTCTTGATGGTGCTGAACTCGGTGCTGTAGTGGTTTCGGTAGCATAAAGTAAATACTTAAACCCCTGAAAGGTCAAGAAAACTGTGCACTGGGACACTACAAGAACCTCTCATTGACTTAGGAACCTAAGTCTCATTTTTAAAAGTGACTTAAACCATATTGTAGTCTAAATCAGTTAAGCATTACAATGCTGAATGGAGCAATACCTAGTAAATACCTTTAAAAATCTGGGCCTAACTAATAATAAAATAGGCTAACTAGCTCACAGAAAAGAGAGAATTCTGTTTAGCTGTCTGTGTCAGTGGAAAGGATCTCAGGTGGTCATCCTAGCATGTGAGTGCTCCTGTAAGACCCCTCTCTCAGCAGACATGGCTTTGCTATACAATTCTGCAGTGCGATGATAGAAGTGCTAGACCCCGAAAGTGGGACAGCACAGAGGCTGTTGAAGAAAAATTTTAAGTGAAATCTGCACCACCTGGATATTTTATTTTCTTGTAGTGATGGACAGGACCATGTTTGTCAACTGTACCATCAGTCTAACTTTCAGCCAAATTCTGCAGTCCTTATTCAGGCAAAACTCCCATCACTGGGAGTTTGGATTGAGAAAGGATTTGAGGATTTGGCCTTTAGGTTGTAAGATCACTGGTCAATTACCAAGTCTTTATATTTTGTACAGCACTGAGCAAAACGATAATGCTTAATATGTAATCTAATCATAACACTTGAACAACTGAAATAATGCATCTTTCTAATGTTCCATAGTTATACTACATTATGTAGTGTAAAAGAATACCTACCCACATAGAGATTGCGCTCAGAAAACAGGCAATGCTTCCCATCCCGAACAAAAAATGCATTGACTACTATGTCCAATAAAGGTTTATATTCAATACATCCAGCTAGAGTCTCCAAAACAAATGCTCCATCTGTCACCTTAAGGGTCTAGAGAGATACCAAAATAAAATAAATAAATAAAAATGAGTACAGATGAATGAATTCAGAGAACAAACTATTACATCAAACAGCACTGACTGAGGTGGAGGAGGCATAATTATTTAAAAAATGCATACAGCTAAGAAGTTAATAGCCTTTGTAAAGCAAAATTAAAAAGAAAAAAATATTTGACTTTCAGTTAATCTGCTGACATGCATTTATCAAAAAACCTCAAATGATGTGTGAAAGTCAACAGTTAATGCAAATAAAATGTAAATGTAATGTAATGTATAATCCTTGAGCTATGATCAATGACTAACTCACCCAATATAATGGGGAACCTCCAATGAGATTTTACTCTTGCAGGGGGAAATTCATGTTACCTACATGATGCCAAGTAATGTGGCTGTATGCAGGTAAAGTGTGTGTAGTCTGTGAAGGTGAAATCAAGCCCAGAATCAGGGTAGGGGCCCTGGGAAGTACCCCTACTTCAACCTATAGGATGGAGAAAGTGGCCACAGGCCATCCATACCATTCATTCTGCATGTGCAAGTCCCAGGATCCTTGTTAATGCAGATTCTGTGCATATTACCTCATTGGTCTCCATTGTCACTGTGACATGACGCTCCATATTCTTTATGGAAATATGCTTATGATATGAATATGGCATAACCAAGATATATTTTATGCAAGATGGCTCATGTAAGATATCATTGGAAAGATTATGATTTACTGAATGTGATTATCCAATTTGTATGCATGTATCATTTCCATATCTGGAGTTAGGAATATTGACTATGTTACAATTACAACTGTGGTTATGCTTGCAGACACACCCACCAGATAGTAAGCAATCAGCCTTAATGGGCGATTAGGAAAAAGACAACAGGTCTTCGAAGATGTGGATCCCCCCCATCTTCCAGGAGTTCCTTCCTGTGGACATTGCAAATAAACCTGGTTTCATGGTTGCTTTGACACTGCAAGGTCAGGTGATAATGTCACCTGGTAAAAAGTACTATCTTGGACACTGCTGGTACTTTTCCACTGGAAACAAAGGTTTCCTGCCTTATGTAAATTCTATTTAATGCTGGGGAGTAAGGCAAACAGGACTCTTTTCCATTGCCTTCCTGCCCAAGAAGAAAGACAGCTGAAAGTACCTGAAGAGACAAAGGAACTGAGCTGAGGGAAAGGAAAGGGCTGAGTCTAGTCTATAAAGAGAAATAACTGGAACTCTAAGCTACAGAAACTCTGCAACTTGCTTAAAACAACAGTTAGGGTGAGAAATTTACATTTTGTAACCTGTTTCTTGAGTGTATTAAGCATACCTTGCGTATTTTGTTTTATTTGTTCAGTAATCTGCTTTGTTCTATTTGCTATCCCTTATCACTTAAAATATATCTTTTATAGTTAATAAACTTGGTTTTAGTTTATTTCAAAACCCAGCTTGTGCAATTCATATGTGGGGAGTGGGGGGGAGCAAAAAGCTGTGCATATCTCACTCCACACTGAGAGAGAGTAAATTTTTATGAGCTTGCGCTGTGCAGATCTTTCTATACAGCACAAGACAATATTATTTTGGGTTTACTCCCCAAAGAGGGTGTGCATTTGAGTGTTGGGAAATTTCCTAATTGAATCTTCCCATAGAGAGCTGTTTGCAGACTCTGGGTGATTCTACAGCTGGTGCGTCCCTACCTGTGTGTGTGTGTGTGTGCTGCCAGGGGCCGGAGACCCTGATTCAGCAAAACAGGGAGAGGGAGCCCAGGCTAGTGGAGCAGGCAGGCTCAGTGAAACCCCAGTACATCAGGTGGCATCCCAGATGGGGGGGGGTCCAACCCATGACAGTCACCTGCCTGGAAACCCTTTGTGCAATACACAGAAGGTTCAGAGGCCCCCTTGCATGGACACTCTACCTGTGTTTCCCACTCACAACCCCACTGCAAGGTTTAAGTGGCATGGAGGGATCTGTGGTGGTGAATTGCGTAGATGAATCTCATGCTGAACAACCTTTCAAATGCAGTTTATTATATTGAAAATATTTCCATTCTAAACCACCTTTAGAATATTGTAATAGTCTGATGCCCAGTACAATTTTCCATTAAACAAATTACAAGGAGGGCAACTGATTTGGGGAAGAGTGCCAGGAAAATAATGCCTTCCTTGATTTAGCGATGCTAGCAAGAAGCAAACAAAGCTAAATGCATCTTCTGAAAAGATATAGTCCAGATTTTGATTTCTCCTTCTCAGTGGTAATGCTCCTTGTTTATGGAGATAATTGGTCATTTTTAAGTGTCAATATGACTCTGTTGGTACAAAATAATGTGTGCAAGTCCAATTATTATTAGGACATGGGCTCATACCCAGCGCTGGCACTGTAAATCATTGGGAGCTACTGGAACTGTGGTGGCAGACTGCCTTTCAATGAGATGTTAAATCGAGGCTTCTGCTGCCTGTTTTTAAAGATGTGTTTGTAGAAGTTAAAGATCTCATGGTAACTTTTAAAAAGAGAAAGGGATAATCTTATTGAGAGAAGGCCAATGTGCGCTCTCTCTCTCTCTCTCTCTCTCTCTCTCTCTCAATAAGCATGTTCTAATGTCTAAGGCTCTATGAGCTATTCTTCAAAATGGCTTCTTTGTCAGTTCTTCACTTGTAAGCAGCATTGTCAATGCCAGCCCTGAGGGGTGGTGTTATATCCTTGGGGGGAAGCCGGTTTAGGAAGAAATCAGTTGAGGCCAGAGAGCTGACAGCTAACAAAACCACCATTTTATTTACAGAGAGAGAGAGAGCTCACTCAGCCGGCTGAAGCTGGCTGAGCTAACCCATAATAATCTAACTCAGTTGCCATAGCAACAAAAACCATGACAACCAAATACACAACAGGTGGGAACAGGGGAATTGCTATGCTGCATTAGACTAGTGGTCCACCTCATCCACTACTCTGTCTCTGACAGCAGAGTGAAGGTGTGACTCCTATTCTTCTGCAGTGACTACCATCCAATTCAAGAGTGGCAAACACCTCCTGAAATATAATTATGCTCATCACAACACAGGGCCTTGAAAGTGAGGACAAATAAATGGTAGGGCTTTAAAGTATAGTTTATAAAAATGGTGCTGTGAAGTTCCAGGTTTATTTTCTTTTATTGTCTTTCAGATTAAATATATTCAGTGAACACACAAAAAAATGCGTTTTTTTTACCTGCCATCCCTGAAAACTCAGCCTAGGTTCTCAGAGTGAAGCTGGGTACTTTTTTTCTTGTGGATCATGGCTAATAAAAATTCTGCTGGCCAATTTATAAACTCAGTTATACTCCTGCAGTCTCATTACCCTCACTGAGGTTGCACACAAGTGCAACTGATTAGCTCTGGGGTTGGAATTTAGCAAATAGTCTGTCAGTGGTACACAAGTAGAAATAGAGTCCTGCTCAGTTCTTCTCAGCTTTATTGACTTTGCAGGGCTAATAGGAGTTAAAAAAATAGTAAAAAAATATTTTTGTCAATGAAGTCAGCAAATATGATTCTAAATACACATTGCGAAAAGATCTGTTGAGTAAGAAGGTGCATAGTAGAACCACACTTGAAATTTGCTGCATGACCATAGGGATCATGTATCTTTAAAAAGTCCTGCCAGCAGCTAGGGGCTGGAGTCAGCATAAGTGAGACCTCAGCTGCACTCTTAATCAAGGCTCTGCCCAAAGAGTAGTTAAAAGAGGAGAGAAGGGCAGAGGACACACTTGAGAAAGAAAGAGCCAACATGGGAAAGATGGCAATGAGGGGACATACAAAAGACTAGAGAAGTGGATGGAAAATAAAAAAATGAGGAAATTAATATTAGTATTGTAGGTTCCATCCTGCAAAGTGCTGAGAACTCCTGTGAAGTACTTAGCACCCTCAACTTCTACTGACACCTTCCAGGACCAAGATCTATGCAAGTTTCTTTCAGCTACTGGTCTATTAACTTAATTGTTTAATAGGATTGATAGGAAAAACTCAGAAATCTAACCTCCTCACTGAAGATCTGTAAAGCCGTTTAGCCCCAGATTATACTCCATCATTTGAAAGAGTGTATTTGAAGGGAATTCTCCCTAAGAAGCAAAAATGAAATTAATATCCTCAAGAGAAAAAATAAGAGGACATCAGTAAGGCTCCAATAATAAGCACTCTCCAGTCTCCCTCAATCCTTGTGAGCAAAAAATACTGGAATCTCCATTTGTCTAAAATAATGGCATTCAACTTATTAGTGCATGAAACGCTCTGAGATGCCCTGAGTAGAAAAGGTAATGTATCAAATCCATTTTACTCTATTTACTTTTGAAGGAGAAAGAGCAGTAGGAAGAATGATGAAACAGGAAGAGATCCACAAACAGCATAAGACGGAAGTGCCTAAAGTGTGACTTGGAGGCCATATAAAATCTAGCACATACAGAACACCAGGGAATGATCAAATGCTGTGCTCTGACAAGCAGTTATTCTACAGTGTACATGTGCAATCACCTGCCTCCATTTACTGTACTTCTTCTGATGCCCTGAATTAACAGGGGCAGAGACAAAAGATAGTTCCAGTATAGAAATTACCTTCTATGATGAGATAACTGGCTCTGTGGATGAGGGCAAAGCAGTGGACGTGTTATTCCTTGACTTTAGCAAAGCTTTTGATACGGTCTCCCACAGTATTCTTGCCAGCAAGTTAAAGAACAAGGTCTGGATGAATGGACAATAAGGTGGACAGAAAGCTGGTTAGATCGTCGGGCTCAATGGTTAGTGATCAATGGCTCCATGTCTAGTTGGCAGCTGGTATCGAGCAGAGTGCCCCAAGGGTCGGTCCTGGGACCGGTTTTGTTCAATAGCTTCATTAAAGATCTGGAGGATGGCATGGACTGCAGTCTCAGCAAGTTTGCAGATGACACTAAACTGGGAGGAGTGGTAGATACACTGGAGGGTAGGGATAGGATATAGAGGGACCTAGACAAATTAGAGGATTGGGCCAAAAGACATTTGATGAGGTTCAACAAGGTCAAGTGCAGAGTCCTGCACTTAGGACGGAAGAATCCCATGCATTGCCACAGACTAGGGACCGAATGGCTAGGCAGCAGCTCTGCAGAAAAGGACCTAAGGGTTACAGTGGACGAGAAACTGGATGTGAGTCAATGGTGCGCCCTTGTTGCCAAGAAGGCTAACGGCATTTTGGGCTGTATCAGTAGGGGCATTGCCAGCAGATCCAGGGACGTGATCATTCCCCTCTATTCAACATTGGTGAGGCCTCATCTGGAGTATTGTGCCCAATTTTGGGCCTCACACTACAAGAAGGATGTGGAAAAATTGGAAAGAGTCCAGGGGAGGGCAACAAAAATGATTAGGGGGCTGGAGCATATGACTTATGAGGAGAGCCTGAGGGAACTGGGATTGTTTAGTCTGCAGAAGAGACGAATGAGGGGGGATTTGATAGCTGCTTTCAACTACCTGAGAGGGGGTTCCAAAGAGGATGGATCTAGACTGTTCTCAGTGGTACCAGATGACAGAACAAGGAGTAATGGTCTCAAGTTGCAGTGGGGGAGGTTTAGATTGGATATAGGAAAAACGTTTTCACTAGGAAGGTGGTGAAGCACTGGAATGGGTTACCTAGGGAGGTGGTGGAATCTCCTTCCTTAGAGGTTTTTAAGGTCAGGCTTGACAAAGCCCTGGCTGGGATGATTTAGTTAGGGACTGGTCCTGCTTTGAGCAGGGGGTTGGCCTAGATGACCTCCTGAGGTCCCTTCCAACCCTGATATTCTATGATTCTACAGAAAGAGAAATGATGCACTTATTTGCATCATAACAATGGGCAAAAAAGCATATACCCGGTAATCAGTACATGGCTTGAGGCTAAGCAATGTGTTGACAAGAGGAGCAGTTTGGGGTCAGCTGTGCCTCAGAACTTTAATGTCTAAGGACTATATGGGCCATATACCAAAAATGTCCTCTCTCCTGGACAGAAAATCTACCAAGTTGGTTTTTAATTTAATAGGGTACTTACTATGTGTTTGATGTCTGGCTATAAAGCCAAGAGTCAGAACTGGGTTACCTGAAATGAGGCAAGGCCGGGTCCAAGACAAAAGCAGGACTGGGAACAACCAGACACAGGAGCTATTGTAGCCATAGGCAAATGCTTGAAACAGACACTAAACTGTTGCTGGGCTGAACAGCAGTTCTGAGTACTCTTCCAGCCAATCAGGCAGCCTACTACAGGCCAGCTGCAGGCATTAGGTCACCCGGAGACTGGCTCTGTTGCAGGTTTTACTTCCAGACTGGCTCTGCGGGAGGATTTGATTCCTGTGTCTATCTGAGATTGGAGCTCTCATTAGAGCTAGTTGGCTGAGGGTCCCTCTAGATAAGGGAGAGGTTAGAAGTTGTTTGCCTGGGGAAATTTCCGTAGAAACTGTAATTGATTATATCTAGTTTCTCAATTGCAATCAATTTTGTTACTGAAGCTGGCAACTTAGGGTACGTCTACACTACAAGACTATTTCGAATCTACTTAACTCGAATTTGTGGAATCGACCTTATGAAGTCGAATTTGTGTATCCACACTAAGTACACTAATTCGACTGTCTGAGTCCACAGTAACGGGGCCAGCGTCGACTTTGGAAGCGGTGCACTGTGGGAAGCTATCCCACAGTTCTTGTGGTCCCCGCTGCCCATTGGAATGCTGGGTAGAGCCCCCAATGCCTGCTGGGGGAAAAAATGTGTCGAGGGTGGTTTTGGGTAACTGTCATCATTGAACCGTCAATCACGCCCTCCCTCCCTGAAAGCGCCGGCGGGAAATCTGTTCGCGCCCTTCTCTGGTCGGTTACAGCGCGGACGCCACAGCACTGCGAGCATGGAGCCCGCTGCGATCATCGCTGCACTTATGGCCGTTGTCAACTCCTCGCACCTTATCGTCCACCTCTTCCACAGTCAGCTGCTGAGAAATCGGGCGAGGAGGCTCCGTCAGCGCGGTGAGGACAGGAAGTCACAGAGTGGCGCAGACCTCTCACAAAGCAGGGTACACCGCGCAGTGGAGATCATGGTGGCAATGGGTCAAGTTCATGGTGTGGAACGCGATTCTGGGCCCGGGAAACAAGCACGGACTGGTGGGACCGCATAGTGCTGCAGGTCTGGGATGAATCACAGTGGCTGCGAAACTTCAGGATGCGTAAGGGCACTTTCCTTGAACTCTGTGACTTGCTGTCCCCTGCCCTGAAGCGCCAGGACACCCGGATGCGAGCAGCCCTGAGTGTGCAGAAGCGAGTGGCCATAGCCCTCTGGAAACTTGCAACGCCAGACAGCTACCGGTCAGTAGCGAACCACTTTGGCGTCGGCAAATCTACCGTAGGGCTTGCTGTGATTCAAGTAGCCCACGCAATCGTTGAGCAACTGCTCTCAAAGGTAGTGACTCTAGGAAACGTCCAGGTCGTCAGAGATGGCTTCGCCACGATGGGATTCCCAAACTGCGGTGGGGCTATAGATGGGACTCACATCCCTATCCTGGGACCAGCCCACCAGGCCAGCCAGTACATTAACCGAAAGGGCTACTTTTCTATGGTGCTGCAAGCACTGGTGGACCATAGGGGACGTTTTACCAACATCTACGTCGGGTGGCCGGGCAAGGTTCATGACGCGCGTGTGTTCAGGAACTCTGGTCTGTTTAAACGCCTCCAGGCAGGTAGTTTCTTCCCGGACCACAAAATAACGGTTGGGGATGTGCAGATGCCTACAGTGATCCTCGGGGACCCAGCCTACCCGCTAATGCCCTGGCTCATGAAGCCCTATACAGGCGCCTTGGACAGTGAGAAGGAACTCTTCAACTACCGGCTGAGCAAGTGCAGAATGGCGGTGGAGTGTGCTTTCGGACGTCTCAAGGGGAGATGGCAGAGCTTACTGACTCGCTCGGACCTCAGTGAAAAAAATATCCCTGTTGTTATTGCTGCTTGCTGTGTGCTCCACAATCTCTGTGAGAGCAAGGGGGAGACCTTTATGGCGGGATGGGAGGTTGAGGCAAATCTCCTGGCTGCTGATTACGCTCAGCCAGACAGCCGTGCCGATAGAAGATCCCAGGGGGAAGCGCTGTGCATCCGGGAGGCTTTGAAAGCTAGGTTCCTCAGAGAGCAGGGTAACCTATGACTGTCCACTTGATTTACAGAGAAGCTGAACCTGAGCCTGTTTCAGTGACTGTTGACTTGGATCTGCGGTTACATACCCTGTTCTCCAGGTTTCCCCCCTTCCAACACACGTTTTAAAATAAATTTAATGGAACACTGATTATTAACAAAGTTTTCTTTAATTATGAATTCCTGTTCAAGGGTTGAAACATGGACGCAGACTGTGGTGGGTACGGTGTGCACTGATGTACAGACCGCTTCTACACTAGAGGAATGACAGGCTCCTGCTCCTACAGCGGTCTCTGGGGGGAGGACGGTTGCAGGTGGGTGTGCAGGAAGGGGTGGGTTTGCAGGAAGGGGTCAGGGGTGCCGTCTTTGGGACGGAGTTTGGATGCAGGCTCTGGGCTGGGGGTTGGGGCGTAGGAAGGGGTGAGGGGTGTGTGGGAAGGGCGAGTATGTGTCCGTGGATGAGGGCTCTTGCTGGGGCTCAGGGCATCGGAGAGGCTCGTGGCTAGGATGGAAGGGCATGGTAAGGGCAGCCTGCCTTGCCATTTGTGGATGGCAGGTGCTAGGACCCTGGGGCAGCATACACCTCACAGACTGTCCCGGGGCAGCATACACCTCCCAGACTGACCCTGGTGCCTAGTGACTGCAGTCTGTGTGTGTCCTGCTGTTGATCCTGCCCCCAAGTCTGTACCCTGGTAATGGAGGCTGTCCTATGCAATTAAAAAAACCCTCCCCCCCCCCTTCACACAAAGTCTTCTGACAAGGAAAACGTGACAGAAACAGTGAATAACAACAAACTACTTTTAATACTCAACTACACAGTGGGGGGATGAAACTTGGATTTGGGACTGGGTGATCCAGGAAGGGAAGCACTTCTCAAAATTTATGGCATGAGAGCTGTTTGGTACATGAGCGCTCTGCTGGGGTGGAGTGACAGTTTTCACGGTCCCTAGCGCCCCTCCTTCTTGTTATTTTGGGTGGGGGGGGACAGGACTTTGTGGCGGGGGATGGCGGTTGCAGATACAGTGCAGGGGGGCTCTCTCCTCCTGCCTGCGGTCCTGCAGAACATCTACAAGGCGCCGGAGCGTGTCTGTTTGCTCCCTCATTAGCCCAAGCAGCGTTTGAGTCGCCTGCTGGTCTTCCTGCTGCCACCTGTCCTCCCGTTCGCTGTGTGAGCGCTGGTGCTGACATAGGGTCTCCCTCCACTGTCTCTGCTCGGCCGCCTCGGCTCTGGAGCAGGCCATCAGTTCCGAGAACATGTCGTCCCTCGTCTTTTTCTTTCGCCGCCTAATCTGCGCCAGCCTCTGTGAGGGGGATGCCGGGGCAGTTCGTGAAAGAGCCGCAGCTGTGTGATGGGAAAAAGGAAGTGATTTCCTTGAAAAGATACATGTTTGCGAACACTGAACACAGTCTACTCAGTTTCTGTGAACAAGACCATACAGGGCACCTAGTCTCACGAGCTCTCAGGACAAGTTCGAGATTTCGGAATACGCTTTCATTGGGTGCGATCTTGCACAGGAGATCGGACAAGCGGGGCGGTACAGCTGAATCCGTGTAGCAGCCAGGCCTGGTAAGCACTACACTATAGGCTGCTTAACAGTTAATGGATAGCTGTGCCCTCCCGCTGAAGGCAATCTGGAAAGCATAAAGTCTGACCCTGTTCCAGCCCCTCGCGGCTGTGCCCGGGAAAGATCACTGTATGCTTTTCCTCTGCGGCCTCCAACACATGGCTGTTAAACGAAGGTCATTGCTATGCAAAGTAAAAGTCAAGCATTCACAATAGTAACAGTACACTAATTGCTCTAATTAGATGCAGCAGTCGCCGAACGAGATTACCCTGAGGCGGGTCACTCGGAGAGAGAGAGAGAGGATGCTGCTAGAATCCCTGCACAGACCAGGACCGTATGCTGCCATGCTGGTCGAGGCAATGATTCCGCTGTACGTTAGGATGGCCTGGCGCGGAAGAGTGTGCTTCCACGGAGCACCAAATAAGGCACCTCTCCCCAGGAACCTCCTGCGGAGGCTTTTCGAGCTCCTCTACGAGAGCTTTGTGGAAGTGTCCCAAGAGGATTTCTGTTCCATCCCTATATGTGTGGACCTTCTTTTTATATAGTTTTATATGGAAAACTTTTTATATAGTTTTTATATAGTTTTTATTCCTGTTTATTAAAAAATAAATGTTTCCATGTTCATAGCACTTACCGACTGATCCTTCCCCTGATTCTGAGTCCGGGTTAACGGCCGGGGAGGGTTGGTAGGGGATCTCTGTGAGGGTGATGAAGAGATCCTGGCTGTCGGGGAAAGCGGTATTGTAAGCGCTGTCGCCTGCGTCGTCCTCCACAAACCCTTCCTCATCTTCCCCAAAGGCGAACATCGCCGAGGAACTGCCCGTCGACACTATGCCATCCTCAGAGTCCACGGTCACTGGTGGGGCAGTGGTGGCAGACCCACCTAGAATGGCATGCAGTGCCTCGTAGAAGCGGCATGTCTGGGGCTGGGCTCCGGAGTGTCCGTTTGCCGCTCTGACTTTTTGGTAGCCTTGTCTCAGGTCCTTGATTTTCACGCGGCACTGTGTTGTATCCCGGCTGTATCCTCTGAGTGCCATGGCTTTGGAGACCTTCTCGTAGGTCTTTGCATTCCGTTTGTTGGAGCGCAGCTCCGAAAGCACAGACTCATCGCCCCACACAGCGATCAGATCCAGGACTTCCCGGTCTGTCCATGCTGGGGACCTCTTTCTATTCTGGGATTGCATGGACTCCTCTGCTGGAGAGCTCTGCATCGTTGCAGGTGCTGCTGAGCTTGCCCCGATGTCCAACCAGGACATCAGATTCAAAGTGCCCAGACAGGAAAAGGAATTCAAATTTTCCCGGGTCGTTTCCTGTGTGGCTGGTCAGAGAATCCAAGCTTGGACTGCTGTCCAGAGCGTCAACAGAGTGGTGCACTGTGGGATAGCTCCCGGAGCTACTAAGTTCGATTTGCATCCACACATAGCCTAATTCGAGATAGCCATGTCGAATTTAGCGCTACTCCCCTCGTCGGGGTGGAGTACCGAATTCGAACTAAAGAGCCCTCTAGGTCGAATTAAACGGCTTCCTGGTGTGGACGGTTGAGCGGTTAATTCGAATTAACGCTGCTAAATTCAATTTAAAGTCCTAGTGTAGACCAGGCCTTAGGTCCTACTGGATTCTCAATTGCCTTTGATTATCCAGACAGCAGAATTAACCAAAAGATTTCCCCTCCCCTTTGATTAGCAGAGAGGCTAACTATTCCTTTTGGATATGGATCGACCACATACATCCACAGTTTTGCCTCTTCCAGATTGCATGTTTGACGACTAGGTGCTTTACTTGAGACTACACTTTAAGACCACTTGGAACCTTCAGCAAGTGCATAATATGGTTTCCTATTTAATTACAAGTGTTTCATTCAAGGAGCTTTTTACCCCTGGGCTCCACAGATTGCACTGGATTCTAAATTGTTTATGGGTACAATTTAAGCTGTTGGTTTTGATATAAAAAGCTCATTATGGTTTGGGTCCTGTATATCTTAGATGCCACCTCTCTCTTCTGATTGCAACTGGGCAGTTGAGATTAGCTAGTACATGGAAGCTGTCTATCCCCAGGTCTGTATGGCTGAGTCTGGGTGTGGGAGGGTATTCTCAGTGGAGGGCACTGGAACTCACCTCACCCCTTGGTTCTGACAGAGCCTGTGTCTGTTGACCTTCTCCAGGACAGGTCACCCATTCATTTAGTCACTGTTCATACTCAGTTACTTTTTTTCATACCTCAGTTTGTGAGATGTGGAATGACTGTGGCAGCACTTGTGGCAAAGCAGTCAATGTACAGTAGATTGCCTATTGGATGTTCTGAGATTTGTGTTTGGTAATCTAGCGATTACTACACTGTGCATTGGCTACATTGAGAATAAATGAAATATTGTTACATACATTCAGAATGTCATTATCATCAGAAACATTTGAAAGTCTCTCCATTTTGACCTTGAATTTTGAAAGTTCAGTATTGGCTACTTCTCAAGTGTTTAATACCTTGCAAGTGACCAGTTCCTAAAGGCATGGAGGCAGCCAATGGGTGTTCTGTGCTGGGAAGAAGATGAAGCAGGTTGACTCTTGCTTGAAATATGTACTCACTGGCATTGCCTCCTTCTGTGTAGGAATCCCCCACCTCTCCTAGCCTGCCTTCCTAATGTGCCCATTCCCACTATTGATTCCTGACTTTTTGCTCTACTGGGAACCAGCAGAGGAGAACTGGGATCAAGCAGGCTGGGGCAGGGGGGAATGCGCACAATACTTTCAACACAGGAGAGTAGGAGAAGTAGTGTTACGTAAGATAGACAGGTAATGGGGTGGAGCTTTGCCAATGAGCGGGGAAGGAGGTGGAAAGGGCTAGCAACGTGTCTTCTTCAAGAGATTAATAAGGGGGGAAAGGATGGGAAAGGGGAGGAAAAGAGGGTTTCTCTTTGGGTGGAGAGAGAGGAAGAGAAATCCCCTTTCTGGAAATCCTTATTCTAAGTTTAAACTAACATTCAAGAAAGGAGATAATATTTTACATACAGAGAAAGCTGTTTTTACCTCCTGAGACTTGAACAGTAGTTTACACTGAACTCAGCTACTTCTAGTCAGAATACACTCACTTTACATGTGATCTGATTAGTTTATATTACTTCAGGCTTTAATGTTACTCCTCTCTAAGGGCCTAATCAAAAGTCCACTGAAGTCATAGGAAAGATTTACACTACTGTATTTATTATTAAATCAATGTTGATGATGTGCTCTGCACTATACAAGCATCATTGAAGATGGGTTTTATTCAGGGAGCTCACAATCTACATGTAAAAATCGGTCACAAATGATACACATCAGACATGTATAATTAAGGTTTTGTAACACCTATCACAGGAATCATACAGCAAGTCATTTTCATGTTTAAAAATAAATCTGTGATTTTTGACATTTTTGGATTTTGCTCAGAGTGAGTGGGTGGCTCTGACATACACAACTGAACCAGATTAATGGATAACTTTGAGCCCTCTTGCCAAATTAAAGCATGTACTGCATGAGAGGCCAATAGACAGGCTGAACTCAGTATCAACACTGTGGGAACAAAGGACTAGACCAGTGAACTCCCAATGAGAGCAGTGAGCTTTTTAATTATGCTGGATTTACAAAAGTCAAAACTATGGCCTGATCCTGCAACCCTAATTTAGGCAAATAATTCTATTATGGTAAAGGGGCTATTCACATGGGGTAGCTGCATGAGGGTTTGCCAGATTGAGTGCTATATTAAAATGTCATCTGTTATTACAGCAAAAGCTAATGGTTCTAATAGTTTCAACAGGAAAATGAGGATTATTTTGGGTCCACAACAGTACCTGTGCCACTTCACATTGTTATTATGTTTCTATGACTTTAGCCCTATTCATAATGACCAGACTATAACTTTTCCTAAAAACACTCTGGATAAGACACAGCTATTTTTGGCAGATTGTCTTTGCTAGACTTCATGGAATAAGAGTTTGAATGAAGAGAGGGAGGTTAGTTAGGACACATGGGCAAAATGTGGAATGAAGAAGCCATAAAGAAAGATATCAAAGGATTGTTTAGGAAGGCGTATTAGGAGGAGTATTAGTATTGACAGGAGAATAGTACAAAATGTCAGCAGGGATGTGGCCTTGAAGGTGAGTACCAGATATTAAACTGCTTTATACCTATTATCTAAAAGAATCAAGATGAATTTTCAAAAAATTCAGTTTGAAGTGTTAACTGGGCTAAATCAGACTGAATACACTTTGATGCCAAACAGGTCACACCATATAAACACAAGCCTTTGCTTGCAGTTAGCATCTGGTTTTATGAACTTTGATGCCCACAGTCTGAGTGTCCAAGATCAAAGTTTAAAAAAAATTAACAGCTTGTCTGCTGTGACTACAAACTGTATATTGTACTATTTAACCTGTGTTCTCACTGAAAACATTCCTGCCAATTTAATTAATTTAAAATATAATAAATCTTTAGGTTGCAACTAATTTAACTATAACAAATCAAAATGTAGATTTCTTTTTAAGAGTTGATTAAGTCTGATAATTCAAAGGGACCTGTGATGGGATATCTATCCCACACAGATGGCGAAAGGGTTAATGTGGCCTGGAGAGGCTAGTTAATCCATCTGGTTGCACCTGGTGGGTGGGCCAGGCTTAATAAAAGATGAAGCCCAGGTAGAAAGGAGATGGGTTGTCTGTATAAAGAGGAAGACTAGCGTAAAAGGGAGGCTGTAAGGGACAAACTCTGCCAGTTCTCTATCAGTAGTAGAGAGTAGAACCTGGAGAGACCCAGATAAGCTACTGGGGTGGAGAAACTTCTGGTGGTGAGCCCTGACAAAATGGTAGGACCTGGATCTCCAGAGAAGAAACTCAGGAGGCTGTATAACTGAAGAGGGGCTTCAGGAGTGATTTTACACCCTTAGAGAGGCCCTGATGGAAGAGGGCAGCAGAGGTGAAGGAGACTCCTGCAGTGGGGCTAAGGGAATGCCCATTGACAGGCAGATGGCCTTGAGAGGAAGATAGATGTGGAGGATCCAGAGTAAAGCCTAGACTCCAGGGAGGTAACTCTTGAGGTAACTCTTGAGGTAACTCTTCCTCTTCTCCAGAGGAATGGAGAGCTAGAGAGGACCCAGGATGGATTAAAGTTTAAGCCTGAGGGAGGGGGAAGAAGTTGCTTTCATTGTGTTTTGGTTTTCAGTTGGGTTAAAAGATTCCATGTAGAATCCCTGGGGCCCTTCACTGACAGAGGTGTGGAAGGGAAGAGGAGCCCTAGAGGGTGGAAGATGGGGTATCGATGACCAATGTTGTGTGGGACACTTTGTTTGAGATGTTGGTATCCCACAAGGGAAGAGACTTTAAAGTGACCTGTTTGGAGGGTCAAACCATGAGACAAGGTGAACCACTGTGGGACTGCAGCAATTGTCAGTAGGTGGTATCTAGGAGAGAGCTGCTACCCCACACCCTGCCAGGAGGAGGTGCTCTAGCAGTGAGTTCACCCTTCTACAGTACCAACGCATGGAAAAAAATCCCTTTTAGAACATGACATGCGGATGTTAAGTATTCAGCAAAAGAGATCTAGTGTGGGTAAGATGCTGAATCAATTGTAGACTAATTTTGATCACTGATTTCTAATCATGTCAAACAATGTTTATCTGCTGCTAACCAAAAATAGAAATCCTTAACCACATTTCATTTAGAATGATCATAACACAAGGAGTAGGAGTTTTCTTTTATTTATAAAAAATGTGTCCACAAGGCTGGCACATCTTCACTGCAATTGTGTCCCTTTGCATTTTACTACTCATATTCTTTTCTTGCCACTTTACTCTCCTTCATTTTTAACATGTATTTGTTTGCCTGCCTCTTCTTGTTTTCCTCCAATTCACTACAAAATCCCTTCTTACCATCTAACTTGAAAATATAACAGGGAAGAGGTCTCCCCAGGGCTGACCCTGTGCTACTGGTAGATTGGTTGGTGGGGATACAACCTGGCTTGCTCAAAGTAACTCCCGGACTCTCTCCCTGAAGACCAAACTCAACCTTACCTTGAGAGCATATTCACAATTATCTCTGTGTGAGTAAGAATCCTGAATTAAAATCTAAAACCTTGGCCTTTCTGACATTTTGTGGATGCCTAACAGTCAGCTTAAGTTCAACATGGCTAAAATAATATTCGTAATCTTCCCTGACCAACCCCTCCCTGCTACCTACTCTTGCTACCTCATTATTCTCCTTCACATCTCTCCTTCAAACTCTTATTTGCTGTCATGTGTACAAAAAACTTGACAACAGTTAAGTTGCTGGTGTGCAGTGACCACTGAGTATCATGGGGATGACTGTCTGTTTCTTCAAACTCCCCAATTTGTCTGTATCCATCTGCTGTTTCTTGTCTTCTATTTAGACTGCAAACTCTGTGGGGCAGAGTCCATCTTTGTTTATTTATACAGCGTCCAGCACTATGGGGTCCTGGCCCATGACTAGGGGTCCTAGGTGACACGGTAATGCAAATAATAAATAACTCTGATTTTTTTTCCAGATGTGACTGCAAGGCTCTGCTGATGCATTATCAAAGCAAACTGTGTAAATGAGACCTATCCCAGAATGTACTGTAGATGGCATCAAATCTAATCAAAAGTACAATGCTAGAGCTACCTTTATTCTTTGCATCTCAGGGCACCTTGCAGGATAATAAAATGAAATTTTAAATAGCAGCTCACAATTATGACTAAACCAGTCAGATGATATTTGGATTGATAGTGTTTTATAGTTAGTTTGTAAATACAGGGCCAAATTCTGCTCTTAGACACACCAATATATATACCCAGAATAACTCCACTCCCTCCATGACTAAAGAACATTGTAGCAACACAAACACCCACAGATGCTAGGAAATTAATAATACAGTTTAAATAAGGACTGCTGGAGATCAAGCAGAAAAAGAATTTACTATCAGAAGTGTAAAGTATTGACTTGCAAGAAGAATCTATTTATAATGAAAGACTTTGTACAATACCAATTTGGAATTTAACTGATAGTAAAGCAGAAAATATTTTAATTCTGACTTTCAAGAATTTCTGTGACACTGATAAAATACAAATGACAGGTGACAAAAGAGTGTAGAGAAATAATATACACAGGTGCTACTCTATTCCGCCCCCCCCCCGATAACAGCCCATTATGCAAAATAAGAGGAAAGAATAAATCACAATCAAGAGAGCTTTCCTTGAAGAATGAGTAATAACTGCATGGTTTCTATAGTGACTTTTATAAAAAGTTGTATATAAAAAGGAATCTTATTTTCAGGGATAAAATGACAACAAAAATACTCAGGGGGAGGGAGAGTAAAGAAACAAATAGGAGAATTTAGACAGTGCAAGTATCATAGGGACTTTTGCCATATCCTTAGATTCAGTCTTCCCTGTTCCTCATTTTTAAAAAGGATGTGTCAGGAAGTTTGATTCCATTGTCCATAATGGAAGCAGGTGGTGCTTTTGTCTTTCCCCCTCCCACTCTAGAGTGGGAGGTACAATCTAACTGTTCAATAACTGTGAAGAGAAATACAGAGGTGTTGACATAACACTTTCCCTCCTTTCCTCCAACCTTCTTCCAAAATTGTGAATGAACAATTTAAACATCCTTATTCTTTGCTGTATGAAGAGCAGATGAAGTTTCCTATCAAAATTATTCTGAGTCAATATAGTTCAGGTGTGAAATAAATGCAATAGAAAGTGTTCATTATATAATTTTCATGCCAAAATCTGCTCTGTTACACTGGTACAACTCCACTGCAGTGACTTAAAAGGGACGCCCACGTGTAAATAAAAGCATTGTGTGGCCCATGATATCTACTGCCAAGACTACTAAAATGAGGTTGCCTTGGTGCAATAACCCATCCGAGCATTGTAATGGAGATTTCAGCTCCAGATGCCGTAAAAGAACTAAGAAGACAGTAGTAGGAAACAAGACCATTTTAAAAAAAGTGTTGATGGTAAACAAAACATTACCATTTAAACAAAACCCAAACAGGGTTAACTTTGAACCTTAGCCTGAAGTCCTTGGGCTTGATTTCCACTGCTTAGCACTCTGTGTAGCTATTTACACCTGTACAAAGAGGGTTTAAAAGACTATTCAGTTAAAATGGTAGCATTTGATACCTGCTTTGTAAAGACGGACAGGACTACATAAGGCGCAAGGCTGTGGAGAATCAGCCCCATGTGCTGATCCCAGTTGGAGTACTGACCAGTTACGGACTGCAGTGTTGGGGTATTGCTAGGGTGACCATACATTCTGGTTCTGGACCATAAATACAACTTTTTGCATTGTTCCAGTTGATTTACTTAAACTATATTGGCCAGAAGGATGTCTACCTTCTCTCCAACCTCTCTTCTTTCCTTTCCATTGAGGTCAGACACACTACCCTCCCTATCTCTAAGCTCCTTTTGCTTCCTCTTTGATTCTGTGGCCCTTCTTTGAGGGTGCACCATCTGCAGGATATAGACAATCTGAGGCAGAATTAAAAAAAAAATGCAGGAGGTTGCCTGGCAAGTGCCACACTGAGCCCAACATAGAGGCAGCTTCTGGGCTAGACTTCAATAGAAGTGAAAAGGGGAAGCAGTACTGGAATGGGAGCCAGGGACCAGAGAAAGGAGGTTGAATGAAAGTAAATAGGATGATGGTAATATACATCCATCAATTGCATGTCGTAACCCCAACCAATCCCATGTCACTTACTCCGGCCCATCTAACTACAGTATCTGTCTAAGGAGGTTATGTTACCCATTACGGGAGTATCTGAGCACCTCACAACACTCCTGTAAGGCAGGGAAGTGCAACTTATTCCCATTTTACAGATTGGAAACTGAGGACAGAGGCTAAGTAACTTACCCAAAGTCACACACAGTCTGTAGAGGATCATGGACTTGAATCTACATCTCCCGAGTCCTAGTACCCTGGACCATCATTCCTCTCTCTTCCTCTAGTCCCCAGTGACAAACACTATCTGTTATCAATCTCTCTCCCATCTTTGCTCACACAAACAATCCCCCTTTTCACCCACCCTTTCAGCCACAAGAGCCTAACCCATCACCCCCAACTACCAAAACCATTTCCAGTACCTTCCACCACTAAACCTCCAGGTCAAGGTGTCTCATCCAAATCCTCTCATACCAGTTCCCTGGCTCCTGGTGACAACTATAAGAAAGTGGCCCTGGTTTGGGGTTTGAAAATCTGGTCACCCTAGATATAGGTTAACATTATAAAACCCATAGGAAAATTCAGTGTAATTCAAAATATTACATTAGAGAAAGAACATCTTTATATTTAAAAAGCTCCCACTAAAACTCTGAAATCCACCTAGGATAAACTGGCAGTTAATGTACCTGTAAAACCTTAGCTGACTCATCCAAGAGATGCTCTGTGCTCTCATTTTCAGGATTAAATTTGTTAAGCTGCTGGACCACTATTTCAATATGTTTTTCTGGGCTGGCCATCTTCACCATGCAGAGTCCTATAAATAAAGTAAATCATTAAATTTTCATGGCTCCTTCAATTGCAGCATAATGTATGTTGATAGGCTTGCAGAGACACATGTACTGCAGTACTGTAAATGGGAACATTCAGGTTAAGCCTTCAAAATCCTAATTGCCCAACCAGAAGGGTTAACAGAAGGAATGAGCAGACGCTATAAACATAAATAAAATAAGTGACAAATGATGCAGCAAAGAATCCTGTGGCACCTTATAGACTAACAGATGTTTTTGCAGCATGAGCTTTCGTGGGTGAATACCCACTTCTTCGGATGCAATACCCACTTCTTCGGATGACAAATGATGAGGCCTTTTTTATTCTGACAATGTCTCTTTAATGATCATTAGGATAACATTTTCAACTAATTTCAGTACCAGGTTATTGGGTGAAGTGTATATCTAAAACGTATATTGGAGAGAAACAGTAACTCCAGCATGCATACTTTATGGGACAATTTCTGCCCTAATTTATCCCACAGAACTTTCCTATTGAGACATAACTGAAGACAAAACTTTAGTCTTAAATCCAGTCTTAGGGAAACAACTCAAGATTGCACACTACCCCCTTACTCTGTTCCCTTTCCCTCCTGCCCCTTTGTCTGCTGACATCCCTCATTGTGCTATGTATTACTCATATATGCAACAATTTGTGGAACTGGCTCCCTAGACTTAAAAGAAGTCTCTGTCCTGAGAACATTTTTCTGTACATCACCATGCCTGCTTACATTGCCAGGTAAACATTAATAATGTTCAGTGAGTAAAGTCATTATCTTATTCCAGCCATGCAAACCAAAATTATCACCAATTTAATGTTTACATAGTGAAAATAAAATGTTAAACCCTCCAAAATCTTGTATTTAACATATTATCATACACTTCTGACAAAAAAGAATGCTTGATCAAGATTCTAAAAGGCTGTTAGAATACTTCCTAATACAAAGTGTCTGTACCTTGCCTTCCAGCACTAGTAAGTTTCACTTAAATTGCCATAACATGTTTAAATACTAATCTCAAACTGTCGAAAGGAAAATTAGTTTGTGTGATTGTTTAATATGGGCATATAGCTAACGGATCTGATTAAAACACAACTGGTAACTAGTAAAATTTCTGAGCAGTTTTATTATTATATAAATGTTATAAAGCTACATCGTGTCTTTAAGGGACAGCCTAGGCGTGAATGGTGCCACAGAATCATACTGCCACAGAAAAAGCATTAGGAAGCATTCTGCTTCAGGGAAAACACCGCCCAGAACCATCCAATGTGCAAGAGGAGAACATTCACTTCTATATCCTTTTATGGGGTATAGTTTGCTCCACCCAAGAATGCCAAAATTCTTTCAGGCTCTAAAGATTTAGATAAAGGTGTGTGGTGGGATATGCATCTATGTGGTTATTCAGTCTGCCCTAAGGATTCCAATCCAACTCCCACTGAAGTCAAAGGGAGTGTTTCCATCTGCTGTAATGGGAATAGGTTGGGGCCCTCACCCTTTGAACATCCTGAGCTTCACACATCCCCAGTAAAAATTAAAAAAATGTTTGAAAATAGTTAAATGAAAACCAAGGTGTTTGAAGCTCTATAATTAACAGTCAGAACCCCTGATACAGGTACTATGTAAAAAAAAATTTCTTAACAGCAGCAGTTCAGTGAGTGACTATATTTAAACAGATTGACTTTAACAGGTTTTATTTTAAAAAAATGATTATCAGATTGTTTATTCTTGATGCTGGCTTCAGTCAAATAAAACAGAACTAAATTCACAATAAGGTGGAAGGGCACTAAAAATTCGGAGTAAAAACCACAAGCTGGTGCCTCGGCATCCTTCTGTTTGCAAAGTGTAATAGGAGATTATATTTTCTAATCCTGAGCTATTAAAAAGTTTTCAGTGTCAACAGACATTTTACCCTTCACTACCATATCCAGAATTTAAATTAATAGCCTTAAAAGGTTGCAACCCCATTTACATCAGTGTAACTACACCACCTTCTTAAATCAGGACCGAATAAGGTTTTTGTGAAATTCAATGAGATTGAGTAGGTGCTGCTCAAAACGACCCAGATGCTTTTCTCATCTATGTGGCACAGAAGGAAACAAAACCATGGAAACTGCAAAGAATGTGGGGTAAAAAGTTCCACAGAAGGAAAATATGGCTACAACAGAGCATCCCCACTTACCATATAACTTTCTGCACCCCTAACATTTTATCACACCACTTTATGGCCATAATCAACTGGAGTCAGGGTACAACTTCTCTTTGCACCATGCTTTTGTCTTAGGGCAGCATAACTTTAGATGGAAAAGGGGTGTGTGTGTGTGTGTGTGTGTGTGTTTTTTTTTAAACCACGCAAGTGGTATGGATGTACAATAGCAGTAATTCTAATGCATGCTGACTGGTTGAAGGACCAGATCCTACATTTGATATTTTCCTACATATCCTACCATGAATATATTTGAAAGTGTGTAGTTGCATACTCTGTAATATGCATAGTAAAAATGCTGTGCCCTTATATAACATTATTGTATCTGATGATCTCACAGTGCACTCTCACAGCTATTAATCCTTACACAACAACCCTCAGGCAAGTCAATTTTATTATCCTCATTTTACAGATAGGTAAACGAAGGGACAGAGTGATTAAGAGCGGTTGTCCAGGGTCACCACAATCAGTGGCACAATTAGGAATAAAGGTCAGCAGTCCTACCTCTCAATATTCTGCTCTTAAAAAAAGACACACGGTCAAAATATTATAGTCTGTTCTTTTTTTTTCTATTATATTTATAGACATCTAGTCAGCCACTAGAATTCTGGTTAAACTATACAGTGAACATTTTTCCCCTTCAGTGATGCACATGATCACACATCTTAACCATTTTTGTCTTATCTCTGTTTTGTCTGTCAAAAGTATACATTTATGGTCATATATGTAACAGATGCTCACATGCTCAGGGTTTAACTGATCGCGATATTTGGGGTCAGGAAGGAATTTTCCTCCAGGGCAGATTGGCAGATGCCCTGGGGGGGTTTCGCCTTCCTCTGCAGCATGGGGCACGGGTCACTTGCTGGAGGATTCTCTGCAGCTTGAGGTCTTCAAACCACAATTTGAGTACTTCAATAACTCAGACATAGGTTAGGGGTTTGTTATAGAAGTGGATGAGTGAGATTCTGTGGCCTGCATTGTGCAGGAGGTCAGACTAGATGATCATAATGGTCCCTTCTGACCTTAAAGTCTATGAGTCTATGTAAGCCATGTCTACTCGGTGTGGCTAGGCCAACTAGACTGAGCCTGCTACAGCCTTGGCTAAGACAGTTGAATTTTTTAGCTTAGGTGGTAAAGATTCAAGTATTAAGATCCAGAGGTCCCTCCCAGCTTTGATCCCTGCTGCCAATGACTCACCCAGGGGCATTGGCATTACAACTGGTGGCCTCTATAGTGAACTGAATTGGTAAGCCTCTGAAGTGCATAACATGCTTGCCTGGCCAGGAGAGTATGTTAAGTTATTATGCCTACTTGGTGTGGCACTTTGTACCCATCTGGTGGTGGCTAGGCCAACTAGACATCTGAGCTTGGTACAGCCACAGCTAAGAGAATAGGCTCTTTTAGATCAGGCAGCAGAGGATCATTTATTAAGCTCCTGATGTCCCAATTTTTGAACCCTACTGCTGACAACGCACGCTGGGGTGTAAGCAATTATAACTGTTTTGCCCAGTGATGTCCATTATAGCAGTGATTCTCAACCTGGGGTCTGCAGACTATATATGAGATCCGTGAAAGGTTGTTGTTACCATAAAATAGTGGCTTTTAACCCTTGGGAATTTACATACTATTTCCAAATGGATTTACACCTCCATTCAAAAAGTTGTAGGGGTCTGCAAAGGAAAAAAGGTTGAGAACCACTGCACTATAGAATGCTTACATGCTAACAACCCCAGAGAATAATAGTGTTTCATGTATTTTATAGTGTTGTAGCTATGTTAGTCCCAGGATCTGAGACACAAGATAGGTGAGGTAATATCTTTTACCGTTGGTGGAAGGAAGAAGAGCTCTGTGTAGCTCAAAAGCTCGTACTGCCCATCAACAGAAGCTGGTTAGTCCAATAAAAGATCTATGTATTTTTAATACTGTTCATCCTGAAGGATCCCAAAGTGCTTCGGAAACATGCCTGTGGCTATCTTCCTGACTGTCAATGATACGCTTGTGGAGTACACTTTACTGGTCCTATTTTAGTAATTTTATATTGACATATTAGTTAAAATAACTGCATGTATGCAACACCCCTTCTCTACCCTGTTCGTTTCTTTGTTGGTCTCTCAGCTCCCATGATAGAGACCATGTTTGGAATGTGCCCAGTACACAATAAGTGCGACCAGACAGAAATAAGGATGAAAAGCAGCTACCTCTGAAGTGGTAGGGGAGGCCACCAGCAAGTCTAATAAGCTCCACAACAGGGTGGGAGAGGGAAAATTTTAGCCAAGGATACTGGGGCACTTCTCCGGTCTTCTAACAAATAAATAAACTAAAGGCTGTTTTACTTTAGTTTCTACACAGGGAAGGTGGACACAACTGGGCTTTTAAGGTTTCATCGCTGTTTAATTTGCAATGAAAGAGGTATGGGTTTTTTTTTTTAATACTCAGCACTGATGCCGAAAGCCCGGAGGTGCCGGGATCAGCCCTGGCACAAAATAAGCACTGGGTTTCATCTTGGAGACTCTCACACAGTGAACTAAATAGCAGCGAGCCTCGGGGGGGTGGGGGCGGGTGTCTGGGGCGAGCCCTAAACCGGGGGTCCCCCTGGGGCGGGCGAAGGGCCGTGACGGGACGTTTGTAGTTGAAGGTGAAGGCATTGAATCCCTGGACCAGTAGTAAGGGGTCACAGCATGGCCCAGCCCCCCTCACTCACCGCTATGGGAGCCGCAGCAGAATCAGCACAGTCCACCTGCAGCGGAGACTACTTGGTTCTCTACAGATAATGCCCGCAGCGTGGGGGCGCGGAGGCTTCTGGGATTTGTAGTCGACTCAGCCGTCCTCATTCGTGTATTCGAATGGTCCAGGGAGGAGTAAAAAACTACAAGACTAAAAGCACGATGGCGGCGAATGTTTACCTACCGTTGCCTAGCAACTGGTGGTCAGCGGGACTCCAGCTGGTGGATTTTTTTAGCCCCAGAAACTGCCTGAAACCCAATTAACCGGGTTGACTATAATAATAATTTACTTAATATTAAGTGGACGCATTAATTATTGCCCCGCGACAAGACTACAAGTACCAGCATACAACTCGCCACTCTTATTTTCAGTGGCCCCTTGAGCTACGGGGGCGTGGCATGCTGGGAGTTGTAGTCCTCCCCTTCTGAGCTTGCTTAGGGTGAGGGATCCATGTTCCGCAAATGTGCAGCCGAGGAGGAGGGGTGAGCGGGGAGGGGGCCCCTCGCGGCCGCCTTCCAATTGGTGCAAGAGTAGAGAGCGCTGGCCAGAGGCAGCGCACAGGGTTTGAGCGGGTCCGCCTGTGCGCATGCGCTGAGTGAGCGCTACTGCTGGGAGCTGGTGGCGGCGGTGGAATGTTTTGGGGGCTGTCAATGAAGAGAGGTGCCGCCGCCGCTGCTGGCCAGTGCCGGGGCAGGTCAGCCTGAGGGGGCCCTGCGGGATACTCCTCCGCAGCAGGGCAGAGCCTGGCTCGCGTGGCCGGGTTTGCCAGCCCCGCAGAGCAGCCCGGGGAGGGGACGGGGTTTCGCCGGGTCCCCCAGCAGCCGCCTGAGGTGCCGGGGAAGAGGGATCCGTAACCCTCCCCCCCCGCAAGCAGCCGGGGCGGGAAGCGGCCTGAGAGGCGGAGGCAGCAGCTGGGGTGATGATGAACAGGTTCAGAAAGTGGCTCTACAAGCCCAAGGTAAGTTGAGAGCAGGTTGCGTCTCCGGCGCGCCGCCGGGCGGGCGGGAGCAGCGGCTCTGGTTTGGGGGTGTCCATTCCGTGTCAGCCCTTCCTGCACCCTGGGGGGCGAGGGAGCCCCCGGTGCCTGTGTGCGCGGGGCCGGGGACAGGCGCGGGGAGCGCCGGCCGAGGGGTCTTGCAGGATCCCCCGTGTGAGCGGAGTCCTTGGGGGGAGCCCCCTGCCCGGCCTGTCTGGTGGGGGGGGGGTACCTGCCCCGCTGTGCCCATCCCATTCCCCTGCGCGCAGAGGAGGGAGCATGTTATTGTCTCGGTGTTGCTGGGCAGCCTGCCGAGAGCCCCTCGCGGGGGTGGTGCAGCGCCAGGGAAGGGGTCCGAGGAGGGGCCTGGCAGTGCCTCCCTTTGGGGGGGAGGGATGCTTCCAGGGGCTCACCTGGACGGTGTGTGGCGCTCAGTAGGGATTTCGGCAACCGGCCGCCCTCCCAACCTTGCTTATCTGCCACTGGCATCCCGTGATTTGCTGTATCTGTAACTTACAACCGATTCGATCCTTGGCAGTTGAAGAATATGCGGGTTTTTTTTTAATTATAAGGTAGACCCAATTTTAAAGGGGAGGCAGCCGAGATTTATAGAGAAATAGGATTTTGTTTTATTTGTGCTGCTGATAATGACCCACTGTGGTTTCAGAGGCAGCTAATCAGAGACAGCAAAAGGGTGCTTGGATTTGCAAGGCACCTGCATTCGAGTGAGCGGTTTCTCAGCGCGTCGGAAGAGCCCTTCACGCAGCTTATCTGTTCAGGGAGGCTAGATGACAAAGCAGAGCATGTGCTTTATTGTTGTTTGGACCTGACAACAAAAGAGGACGAGGGGGAGGCTTTCTGATGCTGTTCTTGGGGGATAGTTGTCTCATTGGAGGTTTCTTACTGTGTTTGGCTTCCTGTGATGATGCAGAGGTGCTGCTGGTTTAGCTGTGTGAGACTGCTACTCTGCCAGTGTAATCTTCATAGTTATTAGGCAGTCCTTTATTCCCTTTGGACTTCTAGTTTCAATTAAACTCATGTAACAGCTGTTTACTGTGTTGTTGCATACAGTGTACTCCCAATTTGGAGAGATTAGAACCTTCACATTGTCAAATGTTGCTAATTCTATATTTTAATGGAATGCTACTAAATATATATAAAGCGAGAACTTCTAAGTAAAGATCTTGTTACATTGTGATTTGTGGATGGATGTCTTGTGGTCGTGTTTTGCCCCCTAATTAATTAATTAACATAATAAAGCAAGATTTGTAGAACAGTTTACACCAGAATTATCAGAAGCTTCTGGGACAGGTAAATTAATGCTAGGAGTGCAATATTCTCTTCTGTATGACATTCTTTTCCTACACAAAATGATGTTAATATTTTTGAACAGCTATTGTATCTTACTGATGTCTAGGTGATAAATGGAACACCTTGATACTGTAGTTGTTTGTTATAGAGTACCTAATTTAACTCTTGTAATGTCACTATTTTTTTAAATAAGTTTTAATTTTAATATAGTATGAAGTCTCATTAAATCTTTTAAACATGGTTGCTACTTTCATCCAGATAGTAAGAACCAATCCTTTTGTGGCTTTATTGTGTACTGGAGTGATGCTATAAATAATAGTTTAGGTGATGCTGGTTTTGTAGAATTTCATATATAATTTTAATCCCGATTAACACTATTTGTTCCCTTTTTTTAAAAAAGGGATATTTTTTTAACCTAGAGAAATTGGAGACAGAGGTGGGATCTTCTTTCAGTTGTTTACTTTATAAACTTGATAGTACTTTGTATTTAGTCACCTTCATGCTTTCCTCTCCATAGATAGCTTGTTCTTTGTGCACACCTTTTACACAGCAGCAGGGGAGAGAGAAACCATTTAAAATAAACAGGAAAACATCTTTGCAAAGCCACAAATTTAGTAGGAGAACTCACTGGTAAATGCAGTAACTGATGCTACTTTTAACTTCCTTTTTTAAACTGATTAGATTTTTAAAGTGCTAGTGTTCTTTCTAATAGAGAATTCTAGATATGGTGAAATTGATTTACTGTTTTCAGTAGTATATGCTTGAATACTATTGTTTCACTTCATTTTATAGCAAAGGAAATTCTCAAACCTGTGGTGGAAGAGTATTGATCTTCATAAAATCAGTATTGACATTTCAAATAGAACAATTCCCATTATGTTTTAAAAAGAGCAGTTACACCACTTTAAAAAAGATAGAAAGTTACTCCCTTCATGAAAGTATCACTTTTGTTCATATATGGTGATCTTTGGGGAGTGTTTGCAAGGATGAAAATAAGTTCTTTTTTCAAACAATTGTTTGTTGTTCTTTTCACACTAGCATAATTATGTTCAGAATCAGTATTGTTCACTGTAATTGGTAATTGTGTATTCTTCCAGAAACAGCCACTCCTGCAATAAGTATCGGTTAAAACATTTGTTACTGTAGAATATTTCTTAGATTAACATATCTAACATAGGGGGAAGGATAGCTCAGTGGTTTGAGCATTGGCCTGCTAAACCTAGGGTTGTGAATTCAATCCTTGAGGGGACCTCGTAGGGATCTGGGGCAAAATCGGTACTTGGTCCTGCTAGTGAAGGCAGGGGGCTGGACTCAATGACCCTTTGGGGTCCCTTCCAGTTCTATGAGATAGAACCAAATCCACAAAGATTTAAATAACAAATTTGAGTTAGAAATTAAGATGAGAATTTAGGATTAGGAATGCCTGGCATTTTGTCCATGCCTTCCCTGGTTATGCTAGCTGCTTTCCTCTTCTATCAACTGGTTTGGAGTGTCCCAAGGATCCCCATAGTAGATTGGTCTGTCCCACAGTTTAACACCTATATCATGGTGATCTTTGGGGAGTGGGATAGACAGTGCTGGATTTGCAATCTATGCATTTGCATCTGTGTGCCAGAGATATGAGACATTCTTACTCAACTTCAGCCTACTGCCACCAGCTCCCTCTTCAGTCCTAAAGCTCCTAAAATCTTAGAACTTGGATCTTTGCATAGCAATTCATTTTGCTGACACTACTCTTTTTGGCAATTCTGTTAGTGGCCTTTTAGAGTTAATTAACTTAATGATTTGGAGGATGGCATGAACTGCACCCTCAGCAAGTTTGCAGATGACACTAAACTGGGAGGAGTGGTAGATACGCTGGAGGGTAGGGATAGGATACAGAGGAACCTAAACAAATTAGAGGATTGGGGCAAAAGAAATCTGATGAGGTTCAACAAGGACAAGTGCAGAGCCCTTAGGAGGGAAGAATCCCATGCACTGCTACAGACTAGAGACCGAATGGTTAGGCAGCAGTTCTGCAGAAAAGGACCTAGGGGTTACAGTGGACGAGAAGCTGGATATGAGTCGACAGTGTGCCCTTGTTGCCAAGAAGGCTAACAGCATTTTGGGCTGTATAAGTAGGGGCACTGCCAGCAGATCGAGGGACATGATCATTCCCCTCTATTTGACATTGGTGAGGCCTCATCTGGAGTACTGTGTCCTGTTTTGGGCCTCACAGCACAAGAAAGATGTGGAAGAATTGGAAAGAGTGCATCGGAGGACAACAAAAATGATTAGGGGGCTAGAGCACATGACTTATGAGGAGAGGCTGTGGGAACTGGGATTGTTTAGTCTGCAGATAAGAAGAATGAGGGGGGTTTTGATAGCTGCTTTCAACTACCTGAAAGAGGGTTCCAAAGAGGATTGATCTAGATCAGTGGTTCCCAAACTGGCATTCGTAAAATGTTACAGGGGGTTCTCAGGGAAAAATTCCCTAATGGCGAACAGAGCTGTCCCTAGGGATCCCGGGTAGCATGGGGCCAGCAGCCGGGAGCGCCTGGACTTCCAAGAGCTAAGCAGATCAAAGCAAGCATATCTGTCACACTGAGGAGATTTAAACTTCAAGACTCCTTATAAGTAATGAAAAGGGAAGTGGATATTTTTTGCTGTTTTTAAAACTAAATAGGCAGCTAGTATTGTTTTTAAAATTATTATGAAGAACAAGTTTAAGCTTTGTTGTAACATGCATTGTTTGGCTGGACTGCTCAGGACCTGAATGCTTGTGTAGAAGGAACTCTTTGAGTTGGCTTCTTAAATACTTTCATGCTGTTTAACATCCAATACTTCTTGATGAAACATAGGAGCATTGTCTTATAACAGGCTTATTCAAAGTGATACAAGCTATTAAAGTGAGATCTTGGAAGAGTGGTGCCATTTTCATAATGTAATAAAAATACTGTAATGATAAATAGTGTTTAGTAAGTATGTCATAAAAACAAATTTAATATTTCCAAGATCACTGTTTTTATAACTTATACTCAGGTAAAGGAGAAAATCCCTGGAAATATTCATTTTTAGGAGGGGGTTCACGAGACTTGACATTTTAGTGAAAGGGGTTCACATGTTAAAGTTTGGGAACCACTGATTTAGACTGTTCTCAGTGGTGGCAGATGACAGAACAAGGATGGTCTCAAGTTGCAGTGGGGGAGGTTTTAGGTTGGATGTTAGGAAAAATGTTTTCACTAGGAGTGTGTTGAAGCACTGGAATGGGTTACCTAGGGAGGTGGTGGAATCTCCTTCCTTAGAGGTTTTTAAGGTCAGGCTTGACAAAGCCCTGGCTAGGATGATTTAGTGGCAGATTGGTCCTGCTTTGAGCAGAGGATTGGACTAGATGACCTCCTGAGGTCCCTTCCAACCCTGATATTCTATGAATTTGTGTTCCATTTTCTCTCTCCCTCTCCCTCCCCCCCCTTTTTTTTAAGGATAGTGGTAGAATGCAGGGTACTGAGTTTAGACAATCTCTCATCTTTCAAACCTGGGTTCCTAATACTATTTATATACGTTCCTTAATGAATATGGCTTAGGATAAATACCAGTAGACATTTGTCCATCTCATAAAACTAATACACAACGTACTTTAATTCAGCACTCATTCTGTAAAAGAGAAGTCAGGGAATAGGGTTGCATGAGCATTGCATATCACGAATGAGGTGAATAGATTAAGCTATATGGACAAATTAAGTGTAGAACCAGCCTTTACTATGCTTGTCTCTAGCTAGTGCTATCATCTTTTTTTCCATACGGATACAAACTTTACTCAATTGACCATAAGAACATGCAGAAAAAAGTATCTCTTTTATATAAAAAAAAAAGTACATACAAACTAAATTAAAAATAAATTAGAGGTTTTTTTTACTTAGATGGTGAAAATATCTTTGGAAACATCCAACTACTGTGTGCTGTAGATTTAAGGAATATTTAAGTGATTTAAACAAATTATATTTGAACTGCATGCAGTATTTGCCAACTTTCAGATACCTTTGATTTCAACCTTGCGAGAAATAGGTTATTATATTAAGAGACCCAAGCAACTAAATGTAGTCATGTTAGTAGATTTTTCACCTATTAAATTCATTGAGATAGACTCATCGCACCCCCGCCAAGGGAGACCAAATTTGGAGAATCTGGGTGGCATAAAAATAGAGAGTGCTGCTCCCTTATTGTTCACCTCCCTCACCTGGACCCTGTAGAAATAGCTCTGTTAGGGGACAAAGCAATGGGTTAGCTGCTTTTCAAGGGATCTTTCTCTGCCACTCATCTGTGTGGAGATGCCCTAACTGAGCTTATGCTAAGTGGATTAGAAATATGCAGCATCTCTGGGGAACTGTCTCTTCTAAGGGTGTGAACTTGTTGGCAGTTTCAAAGAGCAGACTTTCCCTGGCAGAGTAATGGTGTTGAAGTATTTATCTTGTACAGTGTCAAGGAAACTTTAGTCAACTATGTAGAGCAGAGACCCTATCTAAATAGAAAATATAAATTGGATGTAAAGAGGAGGAAGAAGATGCAAACAAAGATTCTAGGTTAGGTGTTTTTTCTGGTTGGTAGTTAAGTTTCTAGGTTTGAGACAGTACTTTTAGTGATGGGTTAGTACTTGTGGATATTAGGGAAGAACTCAATTTTCAGCAGGGAACTGGTAGAGAAGGTAAGCATCTGACATGCCTCAAGAGCCCTATCTCAGCATAGAGGACACTGGAAGAGAGAGGGAAGAAAAGTAGGAGAAAAATATGAAAGGAGAGGTAGTACAGCTGACTTCAGGAATTTGAAATTGTGAGATGGGCTCCAAAAATTGTGAGATAAAAAAAAAAAAACCAAAAAACTGACTGCATTTTTATTTGTCTTCTGGTCTTTGAGCTTTTAGGGTTCATGTTTTAAAGTCTTTTTTACAACCATGAAGGCCAGAAACTTAAAAACAAAAAAGAAAACTTAGATTCTTGCATAATTGCTTCATTACGGGTGCTGGGTCTTTAAGAAAATCAGTCAGTATTGTAAGAATTGCAAACGCGGGAAGCGTTGGGCAGAATTCATTGGGGTACTAGGAAGAAACAGGCGCAGATATAGGTGAGATAGAAAATGGTTGCTGTTATTTGTATTACTGTAGTCCCCAGAGGCCACAACCAAGATTTGGGCCCCCACTGTAAAGACACGTAGTAAGAGATAGTCCTGTCTCCCAAGACATTACAAGTATAAATAGACAAGACGGACAAAGAGTGAGAGGAGAAACAGAGGCACAGAAAAATGAAGTGACTTGCCCAATGTCACAAGCAAGTCAGTGGCAGAACCCAGAATAAGACCTGGACCCTCAAGCAGTGTCTTGTCCACTGCCCCTCCAATCATGATGGTTATGGAAGGGGAAGGTAAGAGACTTGAATTTGATGCAAGTGGCAGAAGAAGGCATAAAAGGGGTCAAAAAGCATAATGAAATGGTTTGAGTAGCTAGTGAGGAAGATGATTTTTAGCTGTTGTAGTAAATGGACTGGAGAGGAGTGAGATGAGATGCAGTTTTCAGTTCCTTATGATACAGTAACCATTGTTTTAAATACCATAAATTGTTTCCTAGTTGCTAGTTTCCTGTAGGTCTTATTTTCCCTTTCTGGGACTCGAGATTTGGTGTGTTAAGGCAGATTTTGTTTTGAGTGTTTTCCCTTCTTCTGGAAGCAAATGCAGATGGGTTTCAAGCAATTGTATTCTTGAATTGCTGCATGTAGATAGGACAATTGTTATCCTGTTTGATCTCTTATGTGTTGCAGGCTTCCAGTGTTTGCTGCCTCCTCTTTTAAAAAGTGGTGGTCTCTTCTAGAAAAGAGGGTTTCTTACCTGTGACTGAAATGTGTGTACACACAGTACATGTGTGTACACATACATAATGAAAAAAACATTTCTTATCAGTTCAGTTCACTTCTTATCTTGTACCTTTCACTGACAGAACATTCCACATGTGTTAGGTCAGAGGCTATTTCACAAGTGGTATCAAGAGGTTAGTAGAAAGTTGGGCCTTTAAAGAGTTTTTTGTAGTTTCAAAACTAGCTTTAAATCAGTTATGATATCAAAAGTATTCAGAAAAAATTAAGTTAAAGGTGAACTGGAAATAAATCACTTATTCTTTTGTATGGCTGTGGTTGTTTAAGACTTCTGAATAGTTTAAAGAAGTGAAAGTGAAATCCTGATGCTAAGCCTGCAAATAGGAGCAGGTAAGATAATTAATATATTAATAATCTTATATTGTTAGATTTTAAAATAGGGCATTAAGTTAATTTATTCAATAGATAAATATTTTAAAATGGGTGTAAGCAAGAAGGACCATATGACGAATGTGTGTTAGAGAGATATTCAAAGTAATGCCCATAAACAAAAATGAGGGAGTACAGACTGAGATGGTTTGATCATGTAAAGGGCATTCCTGACAACTCTATGGGTAAGAGAGTCCAACAGAACAAGATTAAAGGGAAAAAGACAGCGGCTAAAGTGGTGGAATATCATAAAGGCAGATATGTTAGCATGTTTGAGGACATTGGATTGAACAGATCATTTTGGAGGGAGAGATCTCATAGAACAAACTGCATTTGATGGGCTTAATGCCAAGAGGGGGAATAAGAACAGAATTTCTAAACATTTCTTCTTCATGTGAAAGTAGAATTTTCTAGCTTGTCACAGGTGGAAATTTTCATATAAAACCTGTCTTTTCCTCCGGCCCTCCTCCCCCCCCATGCAGATTTGGGTTCAGCTGAAACAATTAGTACATTTGGGTCAATTTTGGCAAATTTTGATTAAAAAAAAAAGTTTCTGGAATACAAAATATTTTGTTTCAGTATTTCCAAAACAAAATATTTTGACTTTTTTTCTTCTTCTTCAGGAAAATGTTTTATTTTTCAGTTTCCCTCAATCTTATTTAAACAGACATTAGAGAGACACTGAAAGTGAAACAAAACATTGTTTGAGTCAAACCAAGCATAATTTGACTCGTAATGATTTTTTTTGTGCTCTTTCAGTTCAGCTAGTGAACAGAAAAATCAGTTGCATAGCTGTAATGACAAATTATGGCAAGTTCAGAGTTGAAAGCTTGCAATGTTCAGTAAGGGTGCAATCTGATTGAAAATGAGGTAAAATGTATAATACATATTTATGTGGACCCTTAGGTAATATATTTCTCCCCACCCCCTTAAAGGATGTCACCCAAACAATTTCCTCTAAACCATAGGATGAGTAAGAGTAAATAAAACTTTTGTTGTTAAGTGTGGTCATGAAAAGAAAGTTTGTGATCTTGAAGAAATTTGTTTTATATAGCCATGAAATTGGCCGAATAAAATAACTAAAGAAACTAAACTTTTCAAAGAATATTTTTCACTTAGAATAGTACAACCAATTTACATGAATTTACATAATTACTTGTGAAGCAGAAAGCATCATATGTAAAATTATGGGTTTAGGAATGTTCAGCCAGTTCAGCCATCTGATTTATAATGTGCATTTTAAAGGAAGAATTGAGACTGGAGCCAAGCTCAGAGCAGAATAGCTGTTTGGTTGAGAAATCCTGAGTAATTGAATTCATCTTCAATTTGGAGAAAAAACACCTATTCTGTGGCTCTAGCACATCAGAGCTCTAGCATAGATTTGTCAACTATAGGTAGTCAACTGTACTGCAATCATCCAAACCTACCTTGCTTCAAAAACAAACAAAATAATCCAACCAAATAACATGGCTAACTACATCAAACTAACCAAAGTCCAAGCAGCAGTTATTGTGGTTGACTTGAGAGTCAAAGCATCCACTCATAACTAACATAGCCATATTTCACCCATGTTTTCTAACCTGGCTCTCTTTCACTCTCTGTTTTTTAAAAACAGGATAAGTGAATGCCCTTCATATCAAAACTAAAAGTAAAATTAACCTTTTCCTTCTCATAAAAAAAGTTCTAAAAATAAACTCTAGTATTTTAACTTAGAAAAATTCTAATAAAGTTTGACTGTCTGTTTTGCAGAATGACTCAACTATGGTTTCAGTATAAATGCTTGTTTTTGACTTCTTGTTCTTTCTTGTTTGTAACCAAGATAATATGCAAACGTAAATGCAGAGTGTTCACTGTTCTGCTTCTTGTGTTTTTGCAATTGGGTGTTTTGGGGAAGAATTTTCTGTTGACTTCTAAGGTACCATATTCTGGTTGCCAAAGAAGTTCACGGTCACAGGTACCAGTACAAAATTCACTATTATGTATTTGCAAAAACAACACCTTATAGACGAACAAATTTATTTGGGCATAAGCTTTCATGGGGTATAACATGACTACCCCTCTGAAACCTATTATGAATTTGGTATTCAAAGACTGAGAATGAAGTTCCATAATTATTAGACTCAAACAGGAAATACTGCTAATGGAATGTAGCTCTCAATCTTTTTATTTTTGTGTTACATCTTTGAATGAATGTAGTGTTTGTGAACAGTGCCAGACTGACATCCCTGGACAATAAAGTCTACTTATCTGCAGATCTGGTACAGCCTGGGTCTATCAACGTGCTTCAGCTACATCTGGTCAGAAAATGGAACTTTGTCCTTTAGGAAATTCCAACACTGACATTTTGTTTTTGATTTTTAGCCCCAATTTGGGACCAAAATATTTCAATTCAGAAACATTGAAATGACATATAACCCCCCACCCCATTTGGTAATGTCAGCATTATAATACTAAAATGTAAGTATAACAGATGAAACAAAGTCAGAAAGTAACAATAGAATGCATACTTCATTTCAATTTTGAATATTCTAAAAAATGTTTCCATCAAATTTTGTTGAAATTGACACATCACCACAAAAATCTAGATTTTGATGAAACAGCATTTTCCTATATGAAAAATGTACCATTACATTTTTGACCAGCTTTATCTTAAACTCTATTCTGGAGGGTCTACCTATGGGATTAGAGGATAACAAAATCTGTGGTCTCTGCTAATCCGTTAAACTATCCTGTCACCTTTCTTCTGGTGTATTCTGAAGCTGTACTGTATATGTTTATTTGGTAGAACTCTCAAATGGCCTTTAGATTCTGATTCCATGGGTCTTAACAGGTTAAAATTAATTTTCCCCTTGAACAGCATAAGAGACTCATCAGCAAAAATGTCTGGTCTGGAAGGGTACACTTGCCAACTTTTTTTGAAGACCAAGGATCAATGTATAGTTTCAACAATCACATTCTGTTTGGTCCCAAAGGAATCTGCATTGTAATTGTAGAGCAGGAATTTTAGAAGCAGTTATCTGCCTCTGCTTATAATAGAGGGACATAGCCTATGGAATATAAGTAGATTAGTTTAAAAAAATTTAACTGACATAAGTTGTGGAAATTTCAGATACAATTTGTAAGAATAGGGAGTATTTTGTTTTAGCTCGTATATTCACAGTTTGAAATGGCTGAGTGTTAACTGATTGTGCATCTGTTAAGAGGATTGGGGTCGGGGAACAAAGCAGTTGGAGGTGCTGGCTCCTTTTTCTGGAAGAGAAGCAGTGTGGTCCAAGCATCCCCACAGCTCTTTTTAGGAGGAGGACAGTCACCAATGGCAGTGACCCAGACAATGCTTCTGTCTTCAGTGTGGATGAATCTAATTGGATGGCTGAATATGGTTGTGACACATGGCCAGAAAGGGTTAAGCATCCTGCAGGATAAATGACTCCAAACCCTTAAAGACATATGGGGAGATAATGTTTGCATTTGTGTATTTACATATATATGGATAGAGGTCAACAATGTAATCAACAGTCCCTGTCTATGCTGTATTCTGTTAATTCAGAGATCAAAAGAACATCCTACCATTTAAATGAACTGTAAACACAAGATATCACTGTATTCATCTCTTTGAAATGTATAGCCAATCATCTGCAAATGGTGAAAAACAGACAAATGTCTAATGTTAATTCGTGTAGCTAAGTATCATTGATGGACCTACTTCAAAGTTGCCCTGATTACCTATTGTAAGCCAAGGGACTCCGACCTGTCAAAGAAGGCTTGAAATTGTATAAAAGATCTTTGAGTCCTGATCCTGTCATCTCAGACCTGCTTGAGGTTTCATGCAGGGGAAGCCTAAGCCACAATGACTGAGATCTCAGTTCTGACTTGACCGCCCTGAAATATAAACATTGGACTATAACCTTTGAACTATTTCTGAAAGAATTCTTTGCATTTACGAAGTTCACCATCTCTGCTATAAATCTGAACCTCAATGAATTGAACTCATGTCTGTATGTATATTGATCTTTTAACCATAATCTTTCTTTTAAAATAAATTTTTAGTTTAGTTAATAAGAATTGGTTGGGAAAGGTCTTGAATATTCATTAACCTGGGAGGTAATGTGTCCGATCCTTTGGGATTGGTAGAACCTTTTCTTTTATATGGGGAAGATTTTCATTAATCCTCATTAAAATCCATATAAGATTTTCATTAATCCTCATAATTTCTGACTTGAGTAACTAGGTGGAGGCCTGAGGCTGGGTTACTTTAAGGGAACTGTGTTTTGGACTTCTCAGTAGCCAGTAAGGTACAACAGAAGCGGTTTAGTGCTGACTTGGTAAATCTAAGTATTGGAATATCCACCAGCTTTGGGATTGTCTGTCTCATTCTTTGCAGTTCACCCTCACTGAGAGTGACCTCAGCTGGCTCCCCCGGGACCCCGGTCACAATACTACACATGGATGAGTGCATGCTTAGGTGGCTGAGAATGAGAGGGGCTAAATTTAAAACAAAAATGGGGCAGGGAGAAGAGATAGAGGAAAGGATGTGGAAAGGGGGAGAAATGAGCCTGTTGTCTCCTCTAATGCAGAAAAATAAATATGGAGTAAAGCTAGGAATGGTTCAGAGCACAAGGGACCAAGTAATTAGTCTTTACAGGTTATTAAATAGTTGATTGGCAATGGTACAACTAAATATAGTACACAAGTGTTTAAAAAATGCACAGCGATGGCCTCTTGGGAGTGTGTTGGTAAAAGTAGTTCTTTCACTTAGGTCTGGCCTACACTAAGGGAGGGGATCGATCTAAGTTAAGCAACTTCAGCTACGTGAATAACGTAGCTGAAGTCGACATACTTAAATCTACTCACCATGGTGTCTTCACTGTGGTGAGTCAACTGCTGACGCTTCCCCATCGGCTCCGCCTGCACTTCTCACTCCGGTGGAGTGCCAGAGTCGACGGGAGAGCACTTGGTGGTTGATTTATTGCGTCGATACTAGATGCGATAAATCAACCCCCGCTGGATCAATTGCTGCCTGTCGATCCAGCAGGTAATGTAGACAAGCCCTAGACTAACCTGCTTAGTCCTGGGGTTAGTAGGTGCTGAGAACACTTCAAGTCCCAGTTTCTAGTAAATCACAGAGAATCTATTGCTTGTGTAAGAAATAAAAGCAGCAGAGCCTTATGCACACAGGATTTTTGAGATAAAAATGATTCTTCATGAATCATTGATAGTGGTTTTGTAGGTCTTCCAAGGTGATAAGATATCTTCTCACATTAACCCATGGTAGAAGGGGGCTAGAATGAATACAACTGCAGTTGAAGTATTGAAATGATTAGCTGAGCAGTATTCCAGGACTTTTTTAATTGTTGTATTTACTTTATTAACTGTTTTGTTATGTTTACAATTAGTATTCTGTTTTGAGTGTAGATGCTGTATAACACAGATTAACAGTGGCAGTAAGAGTTGATTCTAGTGTGCATGTTGTGTGTAATACACAAGAACAGAGAATGCACCAGTAAGGATGTGCAGTTAAAATAAAATGCTGGTAAATTCAAAAGGTCCTATATAATTAATCATAATCCTCCATAGTGCCTTTAATCCAAGATCATAGATTATTTTACAAACACTTAATGCATTTAGCTGCACAGCAGGTACGTGTTTAAAAAAAAAAGTGTTACCTTAAGTAGGATGGTAAAACTGAGCAACAGAGGCATAGAGAGGTTAACTGGCATGCCAAGGTCATAAATGAAGGATTTAGGAGAAATGGTAATATAATCGACCCATGTTTCTCATTCCCAGTCCTGTGCCATAACTGCAATACTGTCCTTCTCCTTTAGAGAAGTTAATTTGGAAATGTTAAACATATATATTTTCTGTTCCTGTTTTTGCTGTGAAATGTTAGTTTAATATTTCATGGTTTTATATTTAACAAAATAAAACCCCTATGCTATACATGTGTCAAGAAAAACTAATAACAGATAATAGACATACAAGCAACAAGTCCAGGTTAAAGTTTTTGCTGGAACCATAACTCTTGCTTTTTCCTTACTTGTTTTAATTTTAACTGTGCAATCTCCAACATTGTACTAATCTAGCATTTTGCTTTTAATTTCCTCCTTCTGGGTAAAAGGAGGAGGAAATTTGCTTGTCTTTATTAATATTAAATGATTCCAGTTAGTCTGAAGTTTGCACCACGTTAATCATTTTAAATAATCTCATTAAATCTTATTAGCACATTTTTAGGGGTGCTTTTACAAATTATCTGTGGCCCACATGGCTTTCCCATGCCAGAGTGGTTTGTATGTAATTTTTTTTGAAATCCCTAAAATCACCAGAGTACAACTATTGATTACAACAGACGTTAACAACAAAGGCTACTTAACTTCTGTGAAAATCTTTGCTACCCTGTTTAGCAGCGCATGTATCTGAATCCATTAAGAGATCTGCTGAGCATCTACGGTTAATAGTACTTACAAGCTGGACCTCCAAGCTTCCATAGACGTAGCTTTTAGCACGGATATGTTCCTTGGTAGTGAAAACACTAGGTTCCCTTTCCTTCTTTTTTCTGAAGTGTTTTTCTCCTCTTCCCATCTTCTACTAGTACCGCGGTTCTCAAACTTTAGCAACCCGAGGACCACCATATTGATTTAAAATTTTTAAGGGACCCTCAAACCCCTTTCTCAGCCCCAAGCCCCGCCCCCATTCCACCCCTTATCTCAATGCCCCACCCTGCCCTGCCTCTTCTCCCCCCCCCGCTCACTCCATGCCCCCTCCCTGCATTGCTCACTCTCCCCCACTCTCACTCACTTTCACCAGGCTGGGGCAGGAGGTACAGGAGGGGGTGCGGGCTCTGGGAGGGAGTTTCGATGCAGGAAGGAGGGTAGGGGGTGGGAGGAGGTGCAGGCTCTGGGCTGGGGCAGGGGGTTGAGATTGGGAGCGGGTGACAGGTGCGGGGTCTGGCCAGGCGGCACTTACTTTGAGCGGTGCCCGAAAGCGACCAGAACATCTCTCTGGCAGTGGCTTCTAGGCAGGTGGGTGAGGGGGGTCTCTGCGCGCTGCCCCTGCCCGCAGGCATCTCCCTGCAGCTCCCATTGGCCGCAGTTCCCAGCCAATGGGAGCTGCAGAGTTGTCACTCGGGGCAGGGGCAGCATGCGAAGATCCCCTCCCCCGCCCCCCCGTGGCTGCAGGGACGTGACAACCGCTTCCAGGAGCGGCGCAGAACCAGGGCAGGTAGGGAGCCTCCCTTAGGCCTGCTGTGCCACCAGACTTTTAGTGCCTAATACCTCCCGTTTTGGCTTTAGTAGCCTCCGGGAGAGGGAGGAGTTTATCAGCGGGGCCCATGGACCCCCTGGAGTACCCTTGAGGATCCCCAGGGGTCTGCAGACTCCAGTTTGAGAAATGCTGAACTAGTAATTACTTTCTGTTTGCAGATTTGCCTTGAAGAGGAAGTGGAAAATTGTTCCCACCTCTTAAATTTTCTAAGTCCTGTGGTCCCCCACTTTGATCAAAATAGACAATTGTGGGGGGATGCAGGAATGTGAGGGGAAAGGAAAGAAGTTCTTGACATATTGTCTAGAATTTCATGTGGGTTCTTTTTAAGCTACATTTTCTGATCATTATTAACTATTTATATCTCAGCTTTAGAAGAAAACATTTTGGAACACTCCAATAGTGAATGCATCCGACAGACTAAAACACAGGTTCTTTATGTGGCAGTTATGAATGGGCGTCGGGAGGTTCTGCCCATATTGCTAAATGGGTGGGGAATTGTAGCTAGATAGGAGGATGGGAAAGAGTTTCTGGGGGCAAGGATACTCCAGAATGGAAAAGGTTGAGAACCACGGCCTAATATCGCTCTGATTTATAACCCTAGACCTTCTTTTCTACTGCCTTACACAGGTGTAAATGACTACATAAGGGGTAAAGTGATTTGCACAGATGTAAAAAGACCATGAGTGTCGGTGAGAAGATAATTCTGCTTTGGTGGCATTTTACACCTGCTTTCCACTAAAAATTACACTGAGAATCTTTTCCAATTGACAATGACTTTTAAATTATTTCCAACTAGGTCTACTTTGTACACTCATTTTATACTGCTGTAAATGACTGTGCAAGGTGCAGAGCATGAAGAATTGGGCCCTTTGTGCCTGCCTTTCTACATGATAACCAGCACATACCCATTTGTAGATGGAGCAGTTGACATCTTTTATGTTATCTTGAAATATTACATTTCTTCTTGTAAAAACACTGACCTTTACTTTTCCAATGGAAAAAACCAAACTATTAAAACAATTAAAAAAAAGTTATTTATACTGCGCTGTTGATGTAATTGTGAGCGGTGCTTTGTAGCTGGTAAAGTACCAGATAAATTCCTGTGCTTTTGGAGTTTACAGCTTAAGGAGAGCTTTGTGGATTTTTTTTTTAAATAGGTAGGGCTCCTGGAACAGGTGGTCTTTTACTAAAGACTCTAAGGAGAAGGGAGTTTGTGCTTTGAAAAATCTTCTGTTTACAAGCTTAGGGGATGTGAATTCATGAGTGGTTGAAATAGACAAAGGGAGCAGTCAGGAGCAAAAGATGGTTGGAGAGTAGGAAGAAATGTCATTTGTAAATATTAACATTGTGGAGAACTTTGCAATTGAGGAGTAGAACCATAGACTCTGTGGAAGAAAGGAAGACAATATGAAGATTAAAGCCTTGATTCTGCAAAGACTTAAACATGTGATTAACTTTACACACTGCAAATAGTCCCGCTGAAGTTGTGGGTAGTGGAATGAGACATAAACTAAACAATGAGGGAGGAAGATGTATTTAGTAGTAGTGTTTTTATTGGACTGAAATGGGAAGAGTTGAGAAAGGAGTCCACAGCAGGCCACAGATGAAGCTATTTGGAGCAGAGTAGAAGGGAAAGCGTGAATCTGAGTGGTTGTAGAGTCAAAAGAAGCTGATACTGTTTTGGGTATCTTATTTGTAATTGTGATTATGTGAAAGTGATTCAAGTGAAGCAAGGACTATAGCAATTCAGGGGAAAGAACTAGAACAAATTTTGGTCTAGGGATAAGCAGTTTAATTTAAAGAAATAAAACTACTTGGGTTATGAGGGAAAGAAGGGAGATATCCTATTTGTAGTAGAATATTTCTTTTAATCAGTACTGTATGGTAGTCAGAAAATGTTGGGCATAGCTGCATATAAACTAAAATTAAATAATTTGATATTAATATCTGGTAACTTTTTATCATTCAGATTAAAGCAAAAGTCGTATCTAAAATATTTCACATGTACATTGTTAGAGGAAAAAATAGTTCAGCTACAGAAACATGCAAGAATAAACCTGCTAGCCGTGTTGGAGTTGGTTAACCTGGCTATTTTCATAGGGCTTTTCTACACAGAGACTTAGGCCATGCCTACACAACAGAGTTAAGGCGACTTAAGTTACATCGACAAACATAAACCACTATAATGCTTGTGCATGTGTAATGCTTGAGCTTGTGCACACAACGCTCCTTGTTGACAGAGTGCGTCCACAGTTGGTGCTCTAGCACTGACAGAGTGAGCAGTGCACTGTGGGTAGCTATCCCACTGCAAATCACCACCTTCTCCCCCCAAGATGCAGTTTTCTCCGTCCCATAATTCCATGGGCTTCCAACAGTTTTGTGCTGTTTTTCAACTGCCCCTATAAATTCTGTGCCCGCTATCTCTGCCTGAAAGCATGGATCCTGCACTGCTCACCAGTCTTGTGATAAGCATTATGTACACAACATGGCTGATCCTGCAGTACTTCATGAGCTGCAAATCTGAACAGGAATCTGTGCTGCCTGCCCTGCTGTGTGTCATAGAAAGAAACAATTCAAGATTGATGTTGGCATTCAGAGAGCGGCTGCAACCGGTGTGTGTTCCAGTTTCCATGTCTTTCATCCTTAATCTTTTTACTGAGGTTCCCAACAAATGTGCCATTTGGAATGACGGATTGGAGATATACACACCTGACCACTAGAAAGTGGATTGAGAACATCAGCTCACATCCTATCAATCCTCCAGATTCTAACTATCAAGGCTTTTTTCTCTTAACTCATTGTCAAGATTTGTTCTGTAATGTGTTCAGAAGCATAGGCACTGTATACAGGTCCTTTAATTCAGAACAGGACTGTCTGCCCTTCCAAAACTTTAGGAAATATAGGTAGAGTTTAATAAAAAAAATAAATAAATTCAGATGAATCACTGTCACATACCAGCTTCCCTTGCACAGTCCAGAGGCAAGTAGAGGCAAAAACAAACTGTCTCAAGCCTAAGGTAAGCTATAAATATCCATCTGTATTTATTTTCCATTTCAAATATTTTTTTAAATACTGAGGTAAGTTTATTCTCTAAAACCCTACTCAGCTATATTGAGGTGCTGCAACTAGCTGCTTTTCTGAGATGGAAAAATTAGAAATGGTTTTGGTACCTGAGAGAGTTCCATACAACATTGTGTGTGGGTTTTGAAGGCGAAAAAGCTTTCATTGTTCCTTATGGAAACACCTTATAGCAGGGGTGGGCAAACTTTGGCTACATCTGGTTATGGAAATTGTATGGCAGGCCATGAATGCTCACGAATTTGGGGTTGGGGTGCAGGAGGGGGTGAGGGCTCTGGCTGAGGGTGCGGACTCTCGGGTGGGGCTGGGGATGAAGGGGCTGGGGAGTTAGAGGGTGCTTCAGGCTGGGATTGAGGGGTTTGGAGTGTGGGAGGGGGCTCCGGGCAGGGCATTGTGGCATGGAAGGGGGATGAGAGCTCTGGGGTGGACTGGGGATGAGGGGTTTGAGGTGCAGGAGGGAGCTCTGGGCTGGAAGTGAGGGGTTTGGAGTGCAGGAGGGGGCTCCGGGCTGGGATTGAGGTGTGGGGTGTGTATGAGGGTTCTGGATGGGGTTGTAGGCTCTGGGGTGGAGCTGGGGATGAGGGGTTTGGGGTGTAGGAGGGTGCTCCGGGCTGCGTTTGGAGGGTGGGAGGGGGATCAAGGCTGGGGCAGGGGGTTGGGGCCTGAGAAGGGGTCAAGGTGCAGGCTCCGGGCAGTGCTTATCTCAAGCAGCTCCCGGAAGCAGTGGCATGTCCCCCTCTCTGACTCCTACACGGAGGCATGGCCAGTTGGCTCTGCATGCTTCCCTGTCCACAGGCGCCACCCCCACAGTTCCCATTGGCTGCAATTTCCAGCCAATGGGAGCTGCAGGGTGGCGCTTGGGGTAGGGGCAGTGTGCAGAGCCCCCTGGCTGCCCCTAGACATAGGAGCCAGAGGCAAGACATGCGGCTGCTTCAGAAGCTGCACAGAGCTGTCACAGATGCATGTGAAATGGCTCTTGACTCTGCTCTCCAGCTGGAGCTTGAGGGCCGGATTAAATCGGCTGGTGGGCCAGAGGTGGCCCATGGACCATAGTTTCCCCACCCCTGCCTTACAGCCACAGAAAGGTGGTACTTTCTTTATTTTTGCCATAGCCATGGTCTTTTTTCCCTCTTTCTCTGTTATTACAAACACTATTTCTTCCTGTGATGGGGTGACCTGCCCCTTAAGGGCAATAATTCCTAGTGGTCAGCCCAACCTACCACTTTGCAAAGTCCTTTAAGATTTTGAAAGGATATACATAATATACCCACATGCCTAAGGGACTATTGATAGAGAGGAAGCAGTCCTGGGAGTAAGTGGTGTTTGGAGAAGAACTTTGTCATTGTATCTTTAAGGTCCCAAAACCAGGAGCCTTGCAGAGAGAGTGGGGCAAAGCTCCCCTCTCACCTAACCAATTGGTGATGAGAAGGGGACTACTATAAATCCTGCCTTCTCCCTCATAACTGGGCAGACACTAGCAGGAGGAGGCTGCCAAACTCTGAGGACTAAGTGGGGCCAGCTGAACAAGAAGCTGACTAAGGCCCAATAGCAGGCTGAAATGCACCCATCTCCAGGAGGAGGCTGTTGTTTGAGGGACTGACCAATTGAAATACAGGGGGATGGGAGATCTTCTGAACAGGCAAGAGCTGACCAGGAAACTTGTATGAACCCAGAGTGGGGTGACCTGGGGTTGTTAAGTGTCCATTAGCCTTTCTATAAAGAATCAATAAAGCAGACCTTAAGAAGGGGTTACATGTTTGGATAATTGATTGGGAAAGAATCTGAGGGGGCTATGGAGTGCATTGCTTCTGCACTCCACAAAGAAGCATGCTGCAGTGCCATACCCATGACACTTACCAATTGGATTAAGTCATTAGGTAAACAAATAGTGTACCTGATAAGAGTGGTGTGATTCAGCATAAAGCTACTAGCCTATAAAGATAAGGGGTCAAGTTTCTTTGCATTCCTCCCCACCACTAGCTTCTGCTTCTACACTCATTTCAGGAAGAGTAATACAAGGTCTCTTGGTACTTAAACATTCTTATGTACTGTGGCTTTTAAAGGGACACTGTCACATTTGACCAGGACAAAATATTGTCATTTGGTTCCTTGAACAAGATCTTAGTACTAGGTTGTATTTATTTTTTTGTTGATCTTTAGTTCATGTGTGCAATTTCAGGACGCATCGATTTCTGTCATACTAAGAGGGTACACTGCTGTAAAGTATGAGAACTTCCATTCGTTACTTTGTTGTTAAATTAAGTCATGCATCTTTTTAGTTATTTTAGTTTCATCATATTTACAGATGAAAGTATTACATCAATTTGGAAAATAAACACATCTTTAAAAGCCAAAAAATGATACTTTCCAGACTAAAGTTATATCATGGTTTTCCTCCCCCCCGCATACCTCAAGTGTCCTTTTAACTACTTGGTATAGTATTTGCAGCTCCACTGTTTTACAACATTGACAAATAAGTGGAGATAAAATAAGTATACATAGTGTCATTTTGATATAAACAAAATGAAAATCTATTGTTTGAATTTAGCTTGCTTGAGCAGTATAAAACCAGTATGGTTTGATCAGTGTAGGCCTGACCTGCATAATTTATGCTCTTTGAAAAAGATGAATCATTCAATATTACCATCAGTAATACTTCCTGAGTAGTCTTGAAGATAGTGAGTAGTGGTGTTACCAACATCCTCTTCTCCCGTATACCTTACTTTCAGTGGGAGTTAAGCACAGTCAGCACTTAATAGGGGGTTCTCAAACTGGGGGTCGGGACCCCTCAGGGGGTTGTGAGGTTATTACATGAGGGGTCGCGAGCTGTCATCCTCCACCCCAAACCCTGCTTTGCTTCTAGCATTTATAATGGTGTCAAATATATAAAAACAAGTTTTTTTTTAATTTATAAGGGGGATTGCACTCCGAGGCTTTTTATTTGAAAGGGGTCACCAGTACAAAAGTTTGAGAATCACTGAATAGGATCAGGCCCAAATGAATCTGATATTCATCAGGTCAAGAAGTAGGAAGCTCTCTGGGGTTGCTTCTCACTTATTTATGGACTTTGTGGCCCCTGTCATTGTAGCATCTGAGCATCTCACAAATATTAATGAATTTATCCTCCTGTCGCTGAAGAAGGGAATTATTATTCTGCCCATTTTACAAATGGAGGCCTGAGAGTACAGGTGACTTACTGTGCCCAAGATCACAAGGAAGTCTAGCAGAAGCAGGAACAGAACCCAGATTTTTGTTTTAATTCTCAATCCAGTCTTTTACCCTACCATAGGCTGACCGGAAGATTATGTTGTTTAACTTCTAAACAACTGAAACACAGAGGACTGGATTGTATGGACTTGCAAATCCAAAGAAGATTAGAGGGAAATTTACTCTTACCAAATGTTGAAATTCATGTCCAGTTATTGTTTACAAATGAGGAAATAAAGGAGAGGGGAAATGGTGATATTGTTACCTACTTATTATTAGTCCTGTTTAGATCCATGCTTTACTTTCCCATGTGCATTAAATAAGTTTTGTCAGGAGTCTTCTTTCCCGTCTTCCTCAGATGCAATGAAGTAAATCCATTTGTTTGCACTGGTATGTGATGCTGGTGGAGGATTGGTCTCTTCTCTTCCAAATTGTTTTCAAGTGGCTACAGTGAGGTTTAAAACAAATATATTTTTTCTAAGATAATGGCAGTCAGTGATGTCTGACTGCAAGATAAAGAGTGCTTATTTTTTAAGATTTTTTTGTTTAATGTGCTATCAATTTTAAATATGTTCTGTCTGGAAAAATAAGTAAAAGTTTAATCTTAGCTGAAAATTAAAAAAAAAGAAGTTTATATTAAAAGTGACAGAAGGTGGAGGTGGTACTGCAATTTATTAACACAGTGTGAAGATTTTCTGAGTTATGGAAGGAATTAGCAGTCAATAGAGGAGAGAATTCAAGTGCTGATGAGGCAAATGCCATAAAGAAAAACATGAATTAAAATGGTCTTTTAAAGATGCACTGTTAACTGTTTGTGCAATGATAGTGTTATCAGTAAATGACTAAACTTGAACTCATTTTCAGCAAACTCTTTGATATATGTTTATGCTGATTATCTAACTTTCCTAATAAAGGAGAGAGTGGTAAATACTATTTTTCTGGATGATATGATACTTACAGATCTATGTTATAAAAGTGTTTTGGAAACAGGTGTTTTGTAATGGTCAGTGTGTTTATGTAATAGTGTCCTCTGCTGAACAAAATTAAAATTGGCACCTGTGTATCATAGACCTGTGGCGATTTGGGGGAGTTTTACTCCTAAGGGAATTCTGCACCTAAAAATTCTGCACACATTAATATTTTAAGAATTGTCAAATGTGGCTCCTGTATGGCAGTGTGGAGCACAGGCCACTGGCTGAATTGAGGTGGGAGATGACCCTGAAGCCCCCACCACTCCCAGTACAGGGACTAGGGAGTGAGGCTGCCTTGACACGAGGCAAAGGCTGGTCCTGCCCCTCTGCACCATGTGCACTAGCTTTGGGTGGGCAGGCTTAGCCCATCAGGATCCAAGTGTGGAGGGGCTTAGTGTGGGGGGATCCAAGTGTGGGTGAGAGGTTTCTGTGTGGGGCAGTTTGGGTGTGGGTGGCTCAGTGGGAAATCTGGAAGCACAGGGGCTTGATGCAGGGGCAATGGGGGGTTTCTGGGTGCAGGGGCAATGGGACTCTGCAGGGGAAAGGGTTGTAGTTGTTGAGCACATAGTTGATTTCCCCACACCCCTTTTTGTGAAGACTACCATCTTCTCTTTTTCAGTCTTTAAAAAACGTTCAGTATACTGAATGTGTTTCAGGTGATCTACAGCATATACAGGGTCTGTCATGCTGTATCGTTAGATACAACCAATCTGGAATTGATAGTTGTTTGTTTGGCTCAATAACTGTCATGCAGCAGCCACTCAGAATTTTGTCATCTTCAACAGCCTATCCAGTTAGCCCTAACCTTCCCCAGTTAATTCGCTGCTTCATATGAAATGACTATAGCTCCACGTTTTGTATAAGAAAATTGTGGCATTTTTCTTATTTCTTTGTCAGAAATTGATACAACAGACTCTTCAGTCCACAAAAGATGCAAGAACAGGCAGAAAATGGTGGAAGAGCTGTTTGTTCCTTCATCCTATTCTAGCAGACTCAATCTGTCTGATTTGTTCTCTTTACCACTCGCCTTTACTTGAACTAGAACTGGTCAAACTGAGGACATGCACGCATTCTCTCTCCCTCATAGTGATTAGCCTGAAAGCAAGGTAGAGAGAGGCATTGTACTGGCAATTCTGTATGCCCTCCAAGAATGGAGGCATACCCAGGACTGAGAGTCACAGCCCCCCACCTCCAGCAGGAGGGAGTCAGACCTGTGCTTAGCTGGATGTCAGCTTCCTGATACTGCTAGCATTCTAGCTATTCAAGCACTCTCCTCTGGGCTATGCCACCCCTTACTTTGCCTTGCAGGTTAAGAATAGGTGCTCAGTTCCCGAGTCCCTTTGAAGTGTTCCTCTGTGCTATGCACCTCCTGTCAGTGGCTACTCTCAGAAATACCCGGTCTGCTGTCCCTGGAGGAAAGTTATACACCCCAGCTTGCAAGACTCCTCACAGCACCAGCAGTTTGCTTAACATCACAGCACTTAGATACAGTTTATCAAAAAAATTCAACTGATAGTGAGTAAGGGTATTGGAAACAAAGGTTAGATATAAAAAACACTTTCTAGAGCCCAAGATTAGTAACTAAAAAAACAAATGTTTAATATCAAAGAAAGAAAAGAGAGTTATTGAATATTTAAGGAATCATATACATACAAAAGATTGCAAAGTCCTTATCAGGTTTGTAGCAGTGATGGAATAAACTTCTATTTTTGCAAAGGTCTCTGGAATCACCCAAACACAATGGGGGTCATCAGTCCTTGTTTAGAACTTCCTTGTTAGTTATCCAGTCCAGAGAAATGAAGCAGGGAATGAAGACGATGTGGAGATGTCTCAGGTGCCTTTTTATATCCTCTACCATGTGCATGCAAGTTTACTGTCCTAAACAAAGCCCATAGCCTCTGTTTTGTGAAAAGTTATTGGTCCAAGATGGAGTCCAGGGTCTCATGAGCATATCACATGTCCTTACATGATTTGCTGACTCCAAGAGGGTGGCCACTGGCCCCTTGCTGTCTGAAACATCCTCAGGAAGAGCTGTCTGGGTGCTGTTGTCAGTAGCTACCGCTGTGGTGCTCTGCTCTTGTTCGATGACGATAACAGTCGGCTGCGTGCGTGATCCCTCTGTGTACTGCCCCAGCTCTGTGCAGATAGCTGACACAGCACACCCTGAGAGAACCCCAAAGACCACAGACTCTAGTAAGGTACGAAGGAACCCGAGCCAGGTTTATTATCAAACGAAGCACAGTAATAGTTTCCTGTGGACTCTGCAAGACATACTATGAATTTGTATCCCCTGGCAATGGACCGGCTCAGTCAGTGGCAGGACTTTCCACTGCCTCCTAGATCAGACAAAGATGTGCACTCTGGGACCTACTTTTATACAGTTACAGGACAGATTACTCACCCCTACTGACTTATTGAGGTACTGCCTCTTGACTCATTAGGGTGCTGTCTCCTCCTTTGATCATGTTGTTTCAAACAGATCTACCCATCATGCTGTCCTTTTGACCCTGTCCTTAAGATGCACCTGCCTGTTCCTTGTTATCTCTGTGGGGTGTTCTGATGTCATCTTGGCACAAGTTCCTCTTATTAGCACTTATGTGTGGATGCACCTGCTTCTAGCAGCCCTCTTCTTGCCAGCTTCTGTGAGTGGGGCCTGCCTCTGGCTCACAGCCCAGCTTTTGCTTAGCAATGCCTGGAAGTACTTTGGTTCAGGCTTCAGGCCTCAGACTGGGCCTCTGACACAAGAGTTTATGTTTCAGGGCCTCATCTTACTACAGGTGCAATGAGTTTCTTCTATGGCCCATTGTGAGACTCGAGAGTCCTTAATGGACCATCAATACATAACTGTCTAGCCTAGATATAAACTTATCTGGAGAGAGTCACCTAGGAATACAATACAGGTTTAAGCTATAAGCGCATATCTAAAATTATGAATATTGGCTATGATACATGCATATACATAAGATAATAATACTTAGTATATCATAACCTTTCCATTGACCCCTTATATGACCCATTTTGTATAAGATTTATGGAAATTGTGTAACAGTGGAAACAACAGAGAGAGAAATTTCTTATACATAAGCACAGTGCCAGACTTGGCAGATTTCATGGAAAAAGGCAGGACCACCCTTAAGCTATTTTGCCTATGAATTTACTGCTCTTTGCAACCAGGCTTCTGGGGGCTACACTAGCTGAAGTACAGTTAATATCATACTATTTCTTTGGCATGTCTGTTTTCTGTTTCAAGTTCATTTCAAGAGTTGTCAAACCTAGAATTAACTGATCTGGGGCCTGGCGCCAGTAAATTGAAGGATCAGCTAATTATACTATTTCAACATTTTTTAATTAATCTTACTGACTTTTAAAGCCTTTCCTTTATTTAATTTTCATTAGCTGACTCTGAATTAATAAATGGCACTATTGTCAGACAATGCTATATTTTTCATTATATGCTTACTGGAATAGGAGAGAAGTGCAAACTCTTGCTAATTTAATTTTAAATCAGGCATGCAATAGCTAAGCAAGTAGTCTCATCTGTTTTTGGTTGCTTAAAATCCAACAAATAAAACTCTGCCAAAAAATAAGGGAACACAGTATTATGATGTACAAGAACTAAGGCTGGATAATCATCCTGGGATCCACAAACAGAGAGAACCTTCCACAGGTGGCTCTGCCTTTTCCACATGAAAAGCAGGGTTAGGGGAATAAGGGAGCGATGCTTCCATTACTCAGTCTGTTTCCCTCCAGCACTATGTAGATGCTCCTCTGTGATCTTTGTGTAAGGAGCTCCATGGGGGTTTTGTGCTGTAAGGGGAAGAGGTAGCCCTGCAGACATGGGTGCAGAATTAATGCTGCTTCAGGAATTCCAGAATCATAGGGCTGGAAGGAACCTCAAACTCATCAAGTCCAGCCCTCAGTGCCGAGGCATTACCACGTAAACTTAGATCATTCCTGACAGGTGTTTGTCAAGCCTGTTCTTAACACCTCCAATGATAGGCTTCCAAGGGAGGTTGTGGTATTCCAGCTCTTCAGTACCCTTATAGTTAGGTTAGATAGTAGGAAAAACTTTCTAAGTCTCCCTTGCTGCAGATCAAGCCCATTACTTTTTGTCCTACCTTCAGTGCACATGGAGAACAATAGATCACTGTCCTCTTTATAACAGCCCTTATATTTGAAGACTGTTATCAGGTCCCCACTCAGTCTTCTTTTCTCAAGATTAAACATACCCTGTTTTTAACCCTTTCCTCTTATGTCAGTTATTCTAAATCTTTTATAATTTTTGTTGCTCTCCTTTAGACTTTCTCCTGGGCGCTACACTTTAAAAAAGACATGGACAAATTGAATTGGTTACAGTACTCTAGCTGAGGTCTCACCAGTGCCAAGTAGAATGGGACAATTACCTCCCATGTCTTACATATGACACTTCTGTTAATACATTCCAGAATATTATCCTTTTTCACAACTGCATCACATTGTTGATTCAAAGTCAACTTGTGATCCATTATAATCCCCAGATACTTTTCAGCAGTATTACCACCTAGCCAGGTATTCCCCATTTTGTAGTTGTGCATTTAATTTATTATATCCTTCCTAATTATAGCCTTTTTTCACTTGTCTGTATCGAATTTAATCTAGTTGATTTCAGACCAATTCCCAATTTGTCAGTGTCATTTTAAATATGTAATCCTATCCTCCAAAGTGCTTGCAACCCCTCCTAGCTTGGTGTCCTCTGCAAACTTTATAAGCACACTTTTTTGACTCCATTACTTAAGTCATTGATGGAAAGTATTGACTATAACTGGACCTAAGATCAACTCCTGTGGGACCCCACTAGATATGTCCTCCCAGTCCGAGAGTGAGCCATTTACCTAATCTTTGAGTAGTTTTACGCCCACATTCTAGTTTTTCTATCTAGCCAAGGTTTCCCTACTTTGCTTATGAGAATGTTTTGTGGGATTGTGTCAAAAGCCCTACTAAAATTAAGATCTGTCATATCCACTGCTTCCCCGCCTCCATCCCTGTCAAAGAAGGAAATTAGGTTGGTTTGACATTTGTTCTGGACAAATCCATGCTAGGTGTTCCTTAACCCTATTATCCTTTATATGCTTACAGATTGATTGTTTAATAACTTGTTCCAGATATCGAAGTAGGGCTGACTGGTCTATAATTCCCCGGGTCGCCTTTGTTACCCTTTTTAAAGATAGGTACTATGTTTGCTCTTCTCAACTTTTCTTTGGAGGATAGATCCATCAATGGCTATTAGCGAGGATGGGCAGGGTTGCAAAACCATGCTCTGAAGTATCCCTAGCCTCTGTTTGCCAGAAGCTGGGAATGAGTGACAGGGAATGGGTCACTTGATGGTTACACATTCTGTTCATTCCCTCTGAAGCACTTAGCATTGGCCACTATCAGAAGACAGGATACTGGGTTGGATGGGCCATTGGTCTGTCCCAGTATGGCCGTTCTTCTGGGACCTCGCCCATCCTCCAGAAGTTTTCAAAGATAATTGCTCATGGTTCCAAGATTGCGTTAGCTAGGTCCTCAAGTACATTAGGACGAATTTCAGCAAGCCCTGCCAACTTGAATACATTTAACTTATCTAAATATTCTTTAACCTGTTCTTTCCCCATTTTGGCTTGCGTTCCCTCCTTTTTGTTGTTAATTATGTTGGGTGTCTGGTTACCGTTAATCTTTATAGTGATGGCTAAAGCAAAATAAGCATTATCACCTAAGCTTTCTTGATGTCATCACTTATTAGCTCTCCTTCCCCACTAAGTAGAGGACCTACGCTTTTCTTCATTTTTCTTTCGCTTCTAATGTACAGTATTTATAGAACGTTGTCCTATTGCCTTTTATGTCCCTCGGTACGTGTAACTCATTTTGTGCCTCAGACTTTCAGATTTTGTTCCTACATTCTTGTGCTATTCTTTTGTACTACTCTATCAATTTGCCCATATTTTCACTTTTGGTAGGATTCTTTTTTGATTTTTTCAAGTCATTGAAGAGCTACTGATGGAGCTATATTGGACTCTTATTATTCTTTCTATCTTTCCTTTTCATCGGTCTAGTTTGCTGTTGTATGTTTAATGTAGTCTTTTTTTTTTGAGAAACTGCCAGATCTTCTGAACTTCATCCCTTAGATTTTTTTTCTTTCCTTATCTGCTAGTTTGTTTAAAGTTTTGCCTTTTTAAAGTCCATTTTACTTATTCTGCTGCTCTGACTCCTTCCTTTCTGTAAAATCATGAAATCAATCATTTCATGACCACTTTCACCCAAATTGCCCTCCACCTTCAGATTAGCAACCAATTCCTCCCCGTTAGTCAGAATCAAGTCTAAGGGTACGTCTACACTACGGGACTATTCCGAATTTGCATAAACCGGTTTTGTAAAACAGATTTTATAAAATCGAGTGCGCGCGGCCACACTAAACACATTAAATCGGTGGTGTGCGTCCATGGTCCGAGGCTAGCGTCGATTTCTGGAGCGTTGCACTGTGGGTAGCTATCCCATAGCTATCCCATAGTTTCCGCAGCCTCCCCCGCCTCCCCCGCCCCTTGGCATTTCCGGGTTGAGATCCCAGTGCCTGATGGGGCAAAAATCATTGTCGCGTGTGGTTCTGGGTACAGCCTCACCCCTCCCTCCCTGAGCAGCAGACAACCGTTTCGCGCCTTTTTTTGCTTGGTGAACTGTGCAGACGCCATAGCACAGCAAGCATGGACCCTGCTCAGCTCCATACCGCAATCGTGAATGTTTTTAAACACCTCGCGCACTCTCGTGCAGTCTATGGTGAACCAGGACCTTCAATCCGAGGCGAGGAGGAGGCGGATACGGCAGCGCGGCGATGACAGTGATGAGGACATGGACACAGAATTCTCTCAAACCGCGGGCCCCTGCGCTTTGGAGATCCTGATGGTAATGGGGCAGATTCTATCCATTGAATGCTGATTTTGGGCCCGGGAAACAAGCACTGACTGGTGGGACCGCATTGTGTTGCAGGTGTGGGACGATTCCCAGTGGCTGCGAAACTTTCGCATGCGTAAGGGCACTTTCATGGAACTTTGTGACTTGCTTGCCCCTGCCCTGAAACGCCATAATACCAAGATGAGAGCAGCCCTCACAGTAGAGAAGCGAGTGGCGATAGCCCTGTGGAAGCTTGCAACGCCAGACAGCTACCGGTCAGTCGGGAATCAATTTGGAGTTGGAAAATCTACTGTGGGGGCTGCTGTGATGCAAGTAGCCAAAGCAATCACTAAGCTGCTGCTACGAAAGGTTGTGACTCTGGGAAATGTGCAGGCCATAGTGGATGGCTTTGCTGCACTGGGATTCCCTAACTGTGGGGGGGCGATAGATGGAACCCATATCCCTATCTTGGCACCGCAGCGCCAGGGCACCCAGTACGTAAACCGCAAGGGGTACTTTTCAATGGTGCTGCAAGCACTGGTAGATCACAAGGGACGTTTCACAAACATCCACGTGGGATGGCCAGGGAGGGTTCATGACGCTCGCGTCTTCAGAAGCACTACTCTGTTTAAATGGCTGCAGCAAGGGAATTACTTCCCAGACCAGAAAATAACAGTTGGGGATGTTGAAATGCCTGTCGTTATCCTGGGGGACCCAGCCTACCCCTTGATGCCATGGCTCATGAAGCCATACACAGGCAGCCTGGACAGGGGTCAGGATCTGTTCAATTACAGGCTGAGCAAGTGCAGAATGGTGGTGGAATGTGCATTTGGCCATTTAAAGGCGCGCTGGCGGACATTACTGACTCGCTCAGACCTCAGCCAAACCAATGTCCCCTATGTTATTACTGCTTGCTGTATTCTCCACAATCTCTGTGAGAGTAAGGGGGAGACCTTTATGGCGGGGTGGGAGGCTGAGGCAAATCACCTGGCCGCTGATTACGCGCAGCCAGACACCAGGGAGATTAGAAGAGCACACCAGGAAGCGGTGCGCATCAGAGAAGCTTTGAAAACGAGCTTCATCAATGGCCAGGGTACAGTGTGACTGCTGTGTTTGTTGATGAACACCCAACCCCCTTGATTGACTCAGTCCCTGTAAGCAACTCCCCCACCCCCTTCGAGTACAGCTTACTTATGCAAATAAAGTCACTCTCATTTAAAAAGCATGAATTCTTTATTGATTCATTATAAAAAGAGGGAGAGAAGTAAGGGTGTGGTTTGGGAGGAGGATAGGAGGGATGGAGAAGGCCATTTAAAAAAAAAATTCACAGTAACGACATCCTTCTGGTTGGGCTGTCCACGGGGGTGGAGTGGGCGGGTGCACGGAGCCTCCCCCCACGCTTTCTTACACGTCTGGGCGAGGAGGATGTGGAACATGGTGAGGGTTGAGGGTGGTTATACAGGGGCTGCAGCGGCACTCTGTGATCCTGCTGCCGTTCCTGAAGCTCCACAAGACGCCGGAGCATGTCAGTTTGATCACGCAGCAGCCCCAGAGTTGCATCCCGCCACCGCTGATCTTCCTGCCGCCACCGCTGATTTTCCTGCCGGTCTTCCTGCTGCCACCTCTCATCTCGGTTGTCCCTCCTGTCCTCACGTTCATCCCTCCTGTCCTCACGTTCACTGGCCTCTTTCCTGTAATTTGAAACCACGTCCTTCCACTCATTCAGATGAGCTCTTTCATTGCGTGTAACTTCCATAATATCCGAGAACATCTCATCTCGCGTCTTCTTTTTCCTCCGCCTTATCTGTGCTAGCCTTTGGGATGGAGGAGGGATGGTTGAAAAATTTGCAGCTGCATGAGGGAGATAAATATTTAGAAAGATACATTTTACAGAACAATGGTTATACTCTTTCACAGTGAACAGCAGTATTCACTTAGCACATGTGATTTCCCTACAAGGTCGCATTTTTCATCTTAATAGTGAGTGCCTGCAGCTCTGGAGTTACAGATCTCACAGACACAGGTCCAGGCATCAGAATTCAGCTTGCATGCGGCCATGGTAAGCCACTGTCTTTCGGCTTCTGTAGTGATTTACCCCTCCCCACCAACGCATGGCTAATACCACGCTAGCTCCCTGCTAATCAACAACCTTCCCCCCCCCCCCCGCACTGCGTGTCTGGTACCTTGGGGAAGATCGCCGGTGACCAAACACAGAAAAGATCATCGTCATTTCACTCCTCCCCTCCCCCCGCTTCGCTACGTGCAGGAAAGTTTTTTTTTAAGCTGATGCAGTCCACGAACCCAGTAGAAAAATGGCCACCCCCCTTACTTAAATTCCTGATTTTTAACCAGGTTATCCTGAACGATATCACTTTGCTGAGGATAACAGAACAAGATAAAGAACGGATGCTTCTTGAATGCCAGCAGTCACCGGGACCATACGCTGCTATGCTTTGCCACGCAATGATACCTGATTACTTGCTACATGCATGGAGTGGTAAAGTGTCCTACTATGGTGGGCAGAACAAGGCTGCCTTGCCCAGAAACCTTCTGCAAAGGCTTCTGGAGTACCTACAGGAGCGCTTCATCGAGATGTCCCTGGAGGATTTCCTCTCAATCCCCGGACATGTTAACAAACTTTTCTAAGTAACTATACTGTCTGTGAATGCATCCCAAGTCCTCAGGGCAAATCAATCATTAAAAAAGGCTTGCTTAAAAAACAATGTTTGCTATTTGCAAAGGTACACTCACCAGAGCTCCCTTCCATGGCGTCATTGTCTGGGATAGTGGCTTGTGAGGGCTGGGAGGAGGGTAATTCCGTCAGGGTGATAAAAAGCTCCTGGCTGCTGGGGCTCATGGAGTGCTGTGTGCTCTCTGCTAGGTCTTCCTCCTCTTCTTCATCTTCATCTTCCCCGTCTGCATAATCCTCAGCCATGGCAGAGATTACAACCCCCACCTCGGAATCCACGATCAGGGGTGGGGTACTTGTGGCGCAGCCCCCTAAAATTGCATGCAGCTCAGCATAGAAGCGGCATGTTTTTCGACCTGCCCCGGACCTTCCGTTTGCTTCTTTGGTTTTCTGGTAGGCTTGTCTGAGCTCCTTAACTTTCACTCTGCACTGCACTGAGTCCCTGCTGTGGCCTTTATCCGTCATAGCCTTAGAAATTCTTTCAAATACTTTTTCATTTCGTCTTTTGGAACGCAGTTCTGTTAGCACTGAATCCTCTCCCCAGATAGCGATCAGATCCAGTACCTCCCATGCAGTCCATGCTGGGGCTCTTTTACGATTCTCAGGAGACTGCATTGTTAACTGTGCTGATGAGCTGTGCGTGGTCACCTGTGCTGATGAGATCTCCACGCTGGGGAAGCAGGAAATGAATTTCAAAAGTTCGCGGGGCTTTTCCTGTCTACCTGGCCAGTGCATCCGAGTTCAGAATGCTGTCCAGAGCGGTCACTGGTGCACTGTGGGATACCGCCCGGAGGCCAATACCGTCGATCAGCGGCCACACTAACCCTAATCCGATATGGTAATACCGATACTAGCGTTACTCCTCTCGTTAGGGAGGAGTACAGAAACCGGTTTAAAGAGCCATTAAAATCGATATAAGGTGCCTCCTAGTGTGGACGGTTGTGGCGTTAAATCGGTTTTACGCTCCTAAAACCGATTTAAACGCCTAGTGTAGACCAGGCTTAAAACGACTCTCCCCTTCCTGGTTACTTCCTTTACTTTCTGTAACACAAAGTTGTCCCTGGTACATTCCAAGAACTTATTGGAAGTGCTGTGTTTTGCTGTATTTTGCAATAGATATTTGGGTAGTTATAGCCCCCTATTGTTACCAGGTCTTGTGTTTTGGATATTTATTTGTTCTAGAAAGGCCTCATCCACCACCTCTTCCTCATTTGGTGGTGTATGCTAGATACTACCAGGAAGTTAACCCTTTCTTTTTCTCCTTTTTATCTTCACCCAGAGGCTTTGAGCTGGTCTGCCTTTCACCTCCTTCTGGACCTCAGAACAAGTGAATATATTCTTGAAGTATAATGCAACACCTAGTCCCTTTTTTCCTGAGTGCCTTTCCTGAACAAGCTATACCCCTTTATTCTAATATTCCAGTCATAAGATTTATCCCACTGAATCTTTTGGAATTTACGTCCATTTCTAACAGAGTTATCACTTCTGCTTATGAGCAGCTGTGGGGCAATCCAGACAATGGCAACATGGATCCTTCTGGTACCATGCTGTTCGTGGGAAGAAGGGCAATGGAGACAGAAGCTGCTCTGTTTCCAGACATCTGGATGTGTGATTGTGACCAAAAGCACTGCTTCCCCGTCGACGCTGCTTACCCTCCTGCCGAGGTGGAGTACGGGTGTCGATTCGCGGATTGCTTTATCACGTCCAAATGAAACGCGATAAATCAATCCTCGATAGATCAATTACTACCTGCCACATCGGCAGGTAGTATAGACATACCTTAATCTCTTGGTATTTTATACAGAAGAATTTGACTATTTGTCTGTAATGAGGGGAGGGAAGTCACCTGTTTATGAAAATATTCAGTACATTGTGAAGGAAAATTGAGGTTTAGATATTAAATGTTTGACATCAGATACCACAGTATCTGGGAATTTAGTCTGAGAGTCTAGTCTAGTTTCTAAAGCAGACATTTCTGGCATACTATATAAAAAGACTTGCATTTCATTAGATTACATAGCTCTTGAGGCGACTATTGACCAAAAAACTGGATGCTGCTGTAAGGAAAGGTTATGACACAGCAACTAAAGCCTTGAGTACAAAAATTTACTCCTTATACACTTCAAGAGCAATTGTAGTTTTGGCTTAAAGAGGTTTTTAAAGGAAAATAACTAAATGGATTAAGAGCAAATTAACAATTCCTAAACTTAATCTATGTAACTTCTACTAATTTCCTTAGAGATGCTTCTATATACCTAATTTATTTCTTTTTCAAAACTTTATTAACCTAAGTGCTAGGAATACATCCTACACATGCCTTTCAAATTTGGGTTTATAGGCTAACCCTTGTGGTGCTATGTGGGGAATGGTTAGACACTGCATGAGAAAACATACCAAATCAAGTCATCCTTGTCAGTAAACCAAAAGAGAACCAGTATTACTTTTGTCTTTCCCCTATCAGACTGTTTCCAAGTAGATCTAAATCTATATACACCTTACATTAGCAGAGGAAGAAGGAATTTGCCTTTGGCAGGAAATGGAGGCTTTAGAATCTTTTAGGTGACCAAAAAAAGATTGGTTTTGACTTCGTCACTTCTTCCACAAGAGGCAGACTGACTTCTTGCAGGCAGAATAAAGTATGTTATTTCAACTAGGAATACATTAGAGAAGTTAAATGAGTCATGTGAACAGATCAGTAGCATCTAAAGTATGTTGTATAGAATTCTCCAGCTTCTGATCTTCCCAAGAATATTTGCTGCTCTATAGGAGAAATCCAAATAAGCCTCAATTGAACTAGAATATGAAGAATTGACACAATTTTAACTAATTTTTATAATCTCTGCTCCACCTTCCGTATTCCATCCTCCTTTGCCTAATCCCAAATGGTGGATGCTCTATTGCATTAGCCATCTGAGACACAATATGAATCAACATTGTACAAAAGTCAAAAGGAAAAAAGTTGTGTACAGTAACTGTAGCCATAAGGTCAGAAAGTCTAACAGCCATAGAGCTTTAAAATGTTTCTTTGCATTGCATCAAATGATCAAATATATCTTAGGTTTTTTGATAAGGGAATATGACTGTCAGTATTCCAGATTGTGCTTTGGGTTTGCCATGGCCCTGCAAGTTTTTACCAAAACTCTGTTGGTGATGGCAAATCTCTGAAGATGGAATCTCACTACTTCATGCCTCAATAAATGGACATTCAATGTGGATGTATGGGTATGAGATTTAGTAAAGCATAGATCATGAAGTTTTAAAGTAACTTAATACCAGTTCACTGGAAAGGGGTGGGATGTGGGGTGGGGGAGCCTTTGCAGAGCTGAAAGATGAGATTTTTCTCTTTAAACTCACTTGTAATATGTATTTGAACATTTTAAAGTTATTTTAGCATGGTTTCATTCTGTCTTGTTAGAAGAAGCTCCTCTGTTCACGTGAAGAGTGGTCTCATTTTCTTGTGTTGCTGTCACTGTTTTTTACATGAAATAGGAATTAGCAAACATTTATCAAAATGAAACTGAACAAAATATCTGCTTCGTGGGTCTTGTCCACATGCTCAGGGTCTAACTGATCACAATATTTGGCATCAGGAAGGTATTTCCCCCTGGGTCAGATTGGCAGAGACCCTGGGGTGTGTTTGCCTTCCTCTGCAGCATGGGGCACGGGTCACTTGCTGGTTTCAGGTAGTGTAAATGGTGAATTTGTTGTAACTTGAAGTTTTTAAACCATGATTTAAGGATTTCAGTAAGAAATCCTTAGCCAGAGGTTAGGGGTCTATTACAGGTGCGGATGGGTGAGGTTCTGTGGCCTGCATTGTGCAGGAGGTTAGACTAAATCAGTGATTCTCAAACTTTTGTACTGGTGACCCCTTTCACGCAGCAAGCCTCTGAGCGCGACACCCCCCGCCCCATAGAAATTAAAAACACTCTCTTATATATTTAACACCATTATAAATGTTGGAGGCAAAGTGGGCTTTGGGTTGGAGTTTGACAGTTTGCGACCCCCCACATAATAACTTCATGATCCCCTGAGGGGTCTCAACCCCCAGTTTGAGAACCTCTGGACTAAATGATCACTATGGTTTCTTCTGACTGTAAAGTCTATAACTACTCTTTGAGTAGTCTTTCAGCCTCTGCACCCACCTTATAGTAATTCCTTCTAGACCACATTTCCCTAGTTTGCTTATGAATTTCACGGACTATGTCAAAAGTCGTACTAAAATCAAATTATATCACTTGTTATATCTATTGCTTCCCCCCCATCTGCTGGGCCAGTAACATTGTCAGAGAAGGAAATTAGGTTGGTTTGGCATGATTTGTTCTTGACAAATCCATGCTGGGTAGTCTTTATAACCCTATTATACTCAAAGCCCTTACAAAATGATTGTTTGATAATTTGTTCCAGTATCTTTTCAGGTATCGAAATTATGTGGGCTGGTCTATAATTCCCCAGGTCCACTTAGTATGTACCTTTAAATGGGGAGCAATGTTTGCCCTGCTAAAGACTTTTGGGACCTCACCCATCCTTCAAGAGTTCTCAAAGAAAATTGCTAGTGACGCCAACATTGCTTCGGATATTCCTTAAGTAGCCTACAATGAATATGATCAGGCCCTGCCGATTTGAATACATCTAACTTATCCAAATATTCTTTAACCCATTCTTTCCCTATTTTGACTTGCATTCCTTTCTCTTTGTTCTTAATATGAATTGTGTTGAGTATCTGGTCACCATTAACCTTTATAGTGAAGACTGAAGCAAAATAGGCATTAACACCTCTGCTTTCTTGTTATCACTTATTAGCTCTCCTTCCCCACTAAGTGGAGGACCTACACTTTCCTTCATTTGTCTCTTTCTTCTAATATTATTAAAGACCCTCTTCTAATTGCCTTTTTCCCTTGCTAGGTGTAATTCATTTTGTGTTTAAACTTTCTGATTTTATTCCTACATGTTTGTGCTTGTTCTTTTATGACCTTATCAATTTGTGCATCTTTCCACTTTTTGTAGGATTCCTTTTTGATTTTCAGGACCTTAAAGAAATCCTGAAGGAGCCATATTTGCCTCTTACTATTCTGCCTATTTTTCCTTCACATCAGTGTAGTTTGCTGTTGTATGTTAGTATTTTCTCCCTGAGAAACTGCCAGCTCTTCTGAGCACCTTTTCCCCTTAGATTTTACTTACCAGTTCTCTGAATTTGTTTGTCTGCTTTTTTCAAGCCAGTTGTACTTATTCTGCTACTCTCATTCCTTCCTTGCCTGAGAATCATGAAATCTGACTTCATGATCACTTTCATCCAAATTGCTTTCCACCTTCAGATTTGCTACCAATTTTCTTCTGTATTGGTCAGAATCAAGTCTAAAATGACTGTCCTGGTTACTTCCTCCGCTTCCTGGAACAAAAAGTTGTCCCTGATACGTTCCGAGAACTTATTGGAAATGTTGTGTTTTGCTGTATTATCTTTTCAGTAGATTTCTGGATAATTAAAATCCCCATTACTACCAAGTCTTGTTTTGGATATTTCTGTTTGAGGAAGAAATGCCTCATCCTCCACCTCCTCCTGTTTTGGTTGTCTGTAGAGGACACCTACCATGACATCATCCCTATTTTTTACTCCTTTTATCTTCATCCAGAGGCTTTTTACTAATTTGCCTCTCACTTCTTTCTGGACCTCAGGACAAGTGTATATATTCTTGATGTATAATGCAACACCTCCTCTGTTCTTACCCCTGTCCTTTCTGAACAAGCTATACCCATCTTTACCAATGTTCCAGTCATGAGACTTATCCCATCAAGTCTGTTTTCAATTCAATCATAATTTAGCTTATACTAATGCTTCCAGTTCTTTTTATTTATTCCCTGTACTTCTTGGTTTTGTGTATAGACATCTGAGATAATGAGCAGATTCCCCCTCTTGTTGATCCTATGACCCTGTTGTAATTTTCCATGTCTTCTCCTTCCCTCCCCGTCAACATTTAACTCTCTGTTAAAGTTACTTACCTGTGGGCTTTGTCACCTCCCTTCTTTGAACCTAGTTTAAGGCCCACATCACTAGATGGTGAGTTGGTTCACAAAGATACTTTTCCCTTTCTTGGTTAGGTGGACCCCATCTTTTCCCAGCAGACTGTCCTAGAATACCATCCCTGGGTCAAGGAAGCCTCTTGTTGACACTGTTTGTGCAGCCATGTGTTCATCTCCAGCATGCACATGTCCCTTCTTGGACCTTTACCCTTAACTGGGAGGATGGATGAGGATACAACCTGTATCCCTACCCCTTCACCCTAGTTTCCATAGCCCTGTAGACACTGCTGATCTGCTCAGGGTTAGACCTGGCAGTATCATTAGTACCCAGGTGGCTGAGCAGCATGGAGTAGTAATCTGTCTTTAGATGTAGGTTCCAGGCAGGCAGCATGCCTTGGGGACATCAGGTCAGCAGATGGATGCCTCCATTCCCTTCAGAAAGGAGTCCCTGACCACCAGCACTCTGCGTCTCCTGAATGTCTCCTCCTCCAAAGCCATTAGGACCTGCTCCTCACCCCTGGGCATTTTTACTGGTGTGCTGATACTTGCATGTGTAAGTTTAGCAAAAAATAACAGTAAGGCTAGGACCAAATCTTCGTGTTTTTGGGGTATGTTGGTCACCCATCTTGGCAACTTCAGTGCCATGCTTTGCGATAAGCTACAATAACTATTAGTATATATGTATAAATTATATAATATAATATAATATATAATAAGATATATGGGAGGGA